>NC_141691.1:1730487897-1730961483 GCF_964263255.1 Lissotriton vulgaris | reverse complement strand
CAAGTCAGTGTTTGTCAGGTCATCAATAGGGTCTTCATTTGGCCCACACACTTCAGCTAGTTCAAACACCGTGTGTAATGTCTCAATGTCGCCTATTTGTAGGCCTACATGTTCACTGGCTTGTTCCCCAATCCTTTTCTCTCCCTTGTGAGAGAACCACTTTTTAAGTTTCAATTTACGTATGTAGTGGAACAAGTCAATTCTTGATTCAGTGTAATTAAAATAGGAAGTCGGGCAAAAAGATAGTCCTAGCATTAATACCTCCAATTCATTTTTATCAAGAATGTAATTAGAAAGATTTACCACTGTTCTTGTCTTCATGGTTTCTTGGCGAATTTGCCCCTTGTCCTCGTTCCCACTGGGCTGTCTGTTGGCATGGAGTAGTTTGGCTTTCTTCCTCCTCTTCCTCCTCTTCCACGCCCTCTTACCGGGCTGGCGCTGGTGGCTGCTGTGATTGACCTCTCTTTTGTTAGCAGCTCGTACTCCCTTAAAAAATGTGCTTTTAGTACATCCGGTTCATTTCCATCAGCTTGCTGTGCAGCATCATTGTCGCATTGTAATATTTGCTCAGTCACAGATGATATTCCAGTTGTAGAGGGTGCCGCTGCATCAACCTCTACATTTCTTACTGGTGTTCCTTCATTTGATCTCAATTGAGTGGTCTGTTCCATTCGCAATTTTTTCAAATTTCTTGCCAAAAGTTAAAATTTGGCCATTCCTATAGTCTATTTCATCTCTTTCAAATTTAGTAAGTTTTTTCATTTTGATTTCTTCTTCTAATTTCTCCAAGCGTTTGTTCATTTTCTCCATTTCAGTATTGAATTCTTCTTCACCTAATAATTCTTTCAATTTCACCATCAGTTCCTCGCTTTCCTTTGTAAGTTTGGAACTTTCTTTTTCGGCAGCTTTTATCAATAGTTTTAACATGTTCAGAGAACAGATATGGTTGTTCTCCATCCACTCTGATATTAACTCTGGATCAGGTTCTTGGAGCGTGGGGGTTATGAAAATACGCAAACCCCGCGGTATTCTGTTACACTCTACATATTGCTGGAGCGCGGTGGCTTCCCACCATTTGGACTGTTCTTTTTTTAACACTTTCCATAATGTGTCCCACAATTTTCTCTTATCTTTTGCATTGTCACTGGCGGTTTTGGTAATGCTCCCGCCTGCCTCACTGCGAACAGTTTTTTCAAATAGTTTAGATGCCGCTTCTTTCCGCTTGATGTTTCTTGTATCAGCCATGTTGATAAGTGCGATCCCTGTATAGATCGTACTTCCCTGAACAATACAGGGCTGCGTGTGAACAGCGTTATTGATTATCACAGTCTACAACGCTGTTAATCCGATTGCCACGATCCAGCTCACCTCAAGCATGAAACTCCCGTAGCGTTGCGATCCGTGTCACCGGCAAGCTCCGCAAGGATGAACGCAGCTCCCTGCTCCTCCTCCTCGCAACTTAAACCGGCGTCCTGGATCCACGCTGTTCTTATCGTTGCTTGACTGGCGTCTTCGTGTGGGCAAGGGTTTTCCGAACAAGTATACACAAAGTTGTAGCTGAACCCTTGCCTCGATCTCGGCGGGCTCACGGCAGGGGTAGCCACCCCCTTACAAATTAACACGTTACACCCGCGTCCTCTCACTCCCGGTTTAGGAAAGAACGACACAGGAGCCGTGGCCTCATTTGATGGTGCAGTTTTAATGTTGATACACCGTCCGACGCGTTTCGGAGTAAGCCTACTCCTTCATCACGGGCAAACTTTGTGAATCACAATTAGAGTAATAAAGTAAAAAAACAAGTCACGTGATAATAAACATAAACAAATTACTTTGCAAGTTATACAATTTTCAAATTGTGTTCGTACTCTTAATTTCAAATGACTGTACATTTCATTACTTAACCTTGGCAACTCCCCAAAATTTCAGAGTTGGATGCACCATTCATGAAGTTTATACAATATAAATGCAAGATATTGAGGTTTTGTCCACGGACTCGCGTGCCAGTTAAATCACGGGTCCCTGTCTCTTCAAAACATGAAAGGCTAGTAAAGCAAATCAGTTAATGCCATCTGGCGCTTGTTGGTTACACACAATTCTTAATATAACCCAACTGTCAAGATAAATGTCAACTTAAATATATTTCAGTGCGGCATGTGGCGCGGGGTAGAATCGAACCCATACCCTCAAAAACGGGAAAAATTATATAAGCAATCGCTCGAACCTCCAGGCTACGCTGGTGAATACAAGACCGAGGCTGATTTATAAGCGATATCTGAACACTGTCAATGAAGCTAATAAAGCTACAATCATATATTGCCCAAGTGGGCTGTCAAATACAAGTTAAAAGAGACAAAAGGACAAAACAAGATTGGGCCCTAGTGGGCTAAATCAAAATTCGAGTCATGCCTGACAAACAATCTGGATTGTAGTTGGATCAGAAGATCAATCAAATGAAAAGGCAGTCTCTGTATAGAGCCCCAGTGGGCTGGTGCACTGTAGGAAGCCAAGGTTGAATTCTCATCTGTCAATGTTGAATGAGTACTTGCAACACCTAAGACAATGATAAATGCAAAGTCCCATTAAAATCCTCATAATAGAGGAAACTTTACTTATTTATGAAAACACACAAAATTTCTAAAACAAAAAGCAGAAGATGTTACGGCAAAAAACAGTATGAAAATAGTTCGACATTTAGTGTAGGTGTACTGACAGTTCCTCGTCCATGTTCAAACCCTGGGGCACCATGGTATTGAAACGTATAATGAACTTGGATTCTAGCTTTCTTAGTTCCAGAAGCCTATTGCCTCCTCTAGGATTATGGGCAACACAGTCAATAACGACAAATTTCAAGAGATTAGCATTACTTTTGTGGTGCTCTTGAAAATGCCGTGCCACAGGATAGGTTCTATCCTGTTTTCCTATGGCTCTTAAGTGTTCCAATACTCGCTTTTTGCTCTTGTGGATGGTACTGCCAATATAGTACTTGGAACAAGGACATTTCAAAGCATAGACGGCATATTCAGTGTTACAGTTCAAGTGTTTTTGTATAACCCATGGATTGTTACTACTGTTGAATTTGATAGTCTTGGCACTATTACTGAATTTACAGGCCTTACACTGATTACATGTGAAGAAACCTCTGACAGCATTGTCCTTCTTGGGGGTGGATATCATATTGCTACATAAGTGATCCCGCAGTGCCTTGGGTTTGCGAAATGTAAGTGATGGATGTTCTCCTATGTAGTCTTTAAGGTCATTGTCAGTCTTAAGGACTTCCCAAAATTTACCCAGACTTCTCTTGACTTCCCACGCATGGGTACTGAACGTGGTAATGAATCTCACTGTCTGTTCTAGTTTGGGTTCGACAGGTTTGGGAAACAGCAAGTCTTGTCGATTGAGTGTTTCCACTCTAGCAATAGCTATGTCGACAACTTTGAGGCTGTAGCCTCGTGACACAAATCTTTCCTTCATGATAGTTTTCTCTTTTTCAAAACTGTCTAATGTACTACAATTTCTGCGGGCTCTGAGTAGCTCCCCAAACGGTATGCTGTCAATTAGGTTGCGGGGATGGCAACTGCCAGCATGCAGTAAGCTGTTGCCAGCTGTACTTTTCCTAAACAGCGAGCTTACAATGGCATTGTTGATCACCTCCAATTTAAGATCCAAAAACTCCATGGTCACTTTGCTGATCTGGTGTGTAAATTGGAGATTCAACTGGTTAGTGTTGAGGCTTTGCACAAATTCAGTTGCTTGTGCCTCAGTACCACTCCATACACAAAAAATGTCGTCAATATAACGTAACCAGAGGACGGCGTGGTCTTTAAAGAGTCTGATTTTCTGGACTACCTGCTCCTCCCACCAGCCCAGGTAAATACCTGCAAAGCTGGGGGCGAAGCAGGTCCCCATCGCCGTCCCCTGGGTTTGCCTAAAGATGGTGTTATCAAAAATGAAGAAATTATTACTCAAGCACATCTCAATCATCTTGAGTAACATCTCGGTATGTTGAAGAAAACATAATTGCCTGTTGCTAAAAGACTGTCTACAGGCATCTAGACCTAGCTGTTGCGGAATACTGGTGTAAAGACTGCATACATCTAGGCCTAGCATGAGATAGCTGGGGGACCATTCAATATCATTGATTTTTCTTAAAAAATCACTGGTGTCAAGAACAAATGAAGGAAGTGCTTGTACCAAAGGTTGTAGAAAATAATCTACGTATTTTGACGTGTTTTCCAAAGCACTTCCACAGGATGAAACTATAGGCCTGCCTGGAGGTTTTTCAGCATTTTTGTGCAGCTTAGGCAGCAAATACATAACAGGTAGTTTGGGATATTTACATGCCAAAAATGAAAATTCGTCAATACTCAATAAACCACAATCTTTCCATTCAGTAATTAGGTTAGCTACATCATGCATTGCTTGTTCATATTCACTTCTAGTGGCTGTGCAATATCTGTTGGTATCTGATAGTTGTAAATGACCCTCTTGCTTATACATTTCTATTGGCCAAATAACAACATTGCCCCCTTTGTCACTTTGTTTGATAACAAAATCGTGATTATTCTCTAATGACATCAGTGCTTTACGTTGTTGATTAGTTAAATTGTTTCTGATCACTTTTTTATTTGATTTAAGTCTTTTAAACTCATTGATCATGCCTTTTTCAAAACAATTTATTGCTTCGCAGTTAACTTGGGGTATGAAAACCGATTTAGGTTTAAATGGGGTGGGGACCCTCAAGTCAGTGTTTGTCAGGTCATCAATAGGGTCTTCATTTGGCCCACACACTTCAGCTAGTTCAAACACCGTGTGTAATGTCTCAATGTCGCCTATTTGTAGGCCTACATGTTCACTGGCTTGTTCCCCAATCCTTTTCTCTCCCTTGTGAGAGAACCACTTTTTAAGTTTCAATTTACGTATGTAGTGGAACAAGTCAATTCTTGATTCAGTGTAATTAAAATAGGAAGTCGGGCAAAAAGATAGTCCTAGCATTAATACCTCCAATTCATTTTTATCAAGAATGTAATTAGAAAGATTTACCACTGTTCTTGTCTTCATGGTTTCTTGGCGAATTTGCCCCTTGTCCTCGTTCCCACTGGGCTGTCTGTTGGCATGGAGTAGTTTGGCTTTCTTCCTCCTCTTCCTCCTCTTCCACGCCCTCTTGCCGGGCTGGCGCTGGTGGCTGCTGTGATTGACCTCTCTTTTGTTAGCAGCTCGTACTCCCTTAAAAAACGTGCTTTTAGTACATCCGGTTCATTTCCATCAGCTTGCTGTGCAGCATCATTGTCGCATTGTAATATTTGCTCAGTCACAGATGATATTCCAGTTGTAGAGGGTGCCGCTGCATCAACCTCTACATTTCTTACTGGTGTTCCTTCATTTGATCTCAATTGAGTGGTCTGTTCCATTCGCAATTTTTCAAATTTCTTGCCAAAAGTTAAAATTTGGCCATTCCTATAGTCTATTTCATCTCTTTCAAATTTAGTAAGTTTTTTCATTTTGATTTCTTCTTCTAATTTCTCCAAGCGTTTGTTCATTTTCTCCATTTCAGTATTGAATTCTTCTTCACCTAATAATTCTTTCAATTTCACCATCAGTTCCTCGCTTTCCTGACAATGCAAAAGATAAGAGAAAATTGTGGGACACATTATGGAAAGTGTTAAAAAAAGAACAGTCCAAATGGTGGGAAGCCACCGCGCTCCAGCAATATGTAGAGTGTAACAGAATACCGCGGGGTTTGCGTATTTTCATAACCCCCACGCTCCAAGAACCTGATCCAGAGTTAATATCAGAGTGGATGGAGAACAACCATATCTGTTCTCTGAACATGTTAAAACTATTGATAAAAGCTGCCGAAAAAGAAAGTTCCAAACTTACAAAGGAAAGCGAGGAACTGATGGTGAAATTGAAAGAATTATTAGGTGAAGAAGAATTCAATACTGAAATGGAGAAAATGAACAAACGCTTGGAGAAATTAGAAGAAGAAATCAAAATGAAAAAACTTACTAAATTTGAAAGAGATGAAATAGACTATAGGAATGGCCAAATTTTAACTTTTGGCAAGAAATTTGAAAAATTGCGAATGGAACAGACCACTCAATTGAGATCAAATGAAGGAACACCAGTAAGAAATGTAGAGGTTGATGCAGCGGCACCCTCTACAACTGGAATATCATCTGTGACTGAGCAAATATTACAATGCGACAATGATGCTGCACAGCAAGCTGATGGAAATGAACCGGATGTACTAAAAGCACGTTTTTTAAGGGAGTACGAGCTGCTAACAAAAGAGAGGTCAATCACAGCAGCCACCAGCGCCAGCCCGGTAAGAGGGCGTGGAAGAGGAGGAAGAGGAGGAAGAAAGCCAAACTACTCCATGCCAACAGACAGCCCAGTGGGAACGAGGACAAGGGGCAAATTCGCCAAGAAACCATGAAGACAAGAACAGTGGTAAATCTTTCTAATTACATTCTTGATAAAAATGAATTGGAGGTATTAATGCTAGGACTATCTTTTTGCCCGACTTCCTATTTTAATTACACTGAATCAAGAATTGACTTGTTCCACTACATACGTAAATTGAAACTTAAAAAGTGGTTCTCTCACAAGGGAGAGAAAAGGATTGGGGAACAAGCCAGTGAACATGTAGGCCTACAAATAGGCGACATTGAGACATTACACACGGTGTTTGAACTAGCTGAAGTGTGTGGGCCAAATGAAGACCCTATTGATGACCTGACAAACACTGACTTGAGGGTCCCCACCCCATTTAAACCTAAATCGGTTTTCATACCCCAAGTTAACTGCGAAGCAATAAATTGTTTTGAAAAAGGCATGATCAATGAGTTTAAAAGACTTAAATCAAATAAAAAAGTGATCAGAAACAATTTAACTAATCAACAACGTAAAGCACTGATGTCATTAGAGAATAATCACGATTTTGTTATCAAACAAAGTGACAAAGGGGGCAATGTTGTTATTTGGCCAATAGAAATGTATAAGCAAGAGGGTCATTTACAACTATCAGATACCAACAGATATTGCACAGCCACTAGAAGTGAATATGAACAAGCAATGCATGATGTAGCTAACCTAATTACTGAATGGAAAGATTGTGGTTTATTGAGTATTGACGAATTTTCATTTTTGGCATGTAAATATCCCAAACTACCTGTTATGTATTTGCTGCCTAAGCTGCACAAAAATGCTGAAAAACCTCCAGGCAGGCCTATAGTTTCATCCTGTGGAAGTGCTTTGGAAAACACGTCAAAATACGTAGATTATTTTCTACAACCTTTGGTACAAGCACTTCCTTCATTTGTTCTTGACACCAGTGATTTTTTAAGAAAAATCAATGATATTGAATGGTCCCCCAGCTATCTCATGCTAGGCCTAGATGTATGCAGTCTTTACACCAGTATTCCGCAACAGCTAGGTCTAGATGCCTGTAGACAGTCTTTTAGCAACAGGCAATTATGTTTTCTTCAACATACCGAGATGTTACTCAAGATGATTGAGATGTGCTTGAGTAATAATTTCTTCATTTTTGATAACACCATCTTTAGGCAAACCCAGGGGACGGCGATGGGGACCTGCTTCGCCCCCAGCTTTGCAGGTATTTACCTGGGCTGGTGGGAGGAGCAGGTAGTCCAGAAAATCAGACTCTTTAAAGACCACGCCGTCCTCTGGTTACGTTATATTGACGACATTTTTTGTGTATGGAGTGGTACTGAGGCACAAGCAACTGAATTTGTGCAAAGCCTCAACACTAACCAGTTGAATCTCCAATTTACACACCAGATCAGCAAAGTGACCATGGAGTTTTTGGATCTTAAATTGGAGGTGATCAACAATGCCATTGTAAGCTCGCTGTTTAGGAAAAGTACAGCTGGCAACAGCTTACTGCATGCTGGCAGTTGCCATCCCCGCAACCTAATTGACAGCATACCGTTTGGGGAGCTACTCAGAGCCCGCAGAAATTGTAGTACATTAGACAGTTTTGAAAAAGAGAAAACTATCATGAAGGAAAGATTTGTGTCACGAGGCTACAGCCTCAAAGTTGTCGACATAGCTATTGCTAGAGTGGAAACACTCAATCGACAAGACTTGCTGTTTCCCAAACCTGTCGAACCCAAACTAGAACAGACAGTGAGATTCATTACCACGTTCAGTACCCATGCGTGGGAAGTCAAGAGAAGTCTGGGTAAATTTTGGGAAGTCCTTAAGACTGACAATGACCTTAAAGACTACATAGGAGAACATCCATCACTTACATTTCGCAAACCCAAGGCACTGCGGGATCACTTATGTAGCAATATGATATCCACCCCCAAGAAGGACAATGCTGTCAGAGGTTTCTTCACATGTAATCAGTGTAAGGCCTGTAAATTCAGTAATAGTGCCAAGACTATCAAATTCAACAGTAGTAACAATCCATGGGTTATACAAAAACACTTGAACTGTAACACTGAATATGCCGTCTATGCTTTGAAATGTCCTTGTTCCAAGTACTATATTGGCAGTACCATCCACAAGAGCAAAAAGCGAGTATTGGAACACTTAAGAGCCATAGGAAAACAGGATAGAACCTATCCTGTGGCACGGCATTTTCAAGAGCACCACAAAAGTAATGCTAATCTCTTGAAATTTGTCGTTATTGACTGTGTTGCCCATAATCCTAGAGGAGGCAATAGGCTTCTGGAACTAAGAAAGCTAGAATCCAAGTTCATTATACGTTTCAATACCATGGTGCCCCAGGGTTTGAACATGGACGAGGAACTGTCAGTACACCTACACTAAATGTCGAACTATTTTCATACTGTTTTTTGCCGTAACATCTTCTGCTTTTTGTTTTAGAAATTTTGTGTGTTTTCATAAATAAGTAAAGTTTCCTCTATTATGAGGATTTTAATGGGACTTTGCATTTATCATTGTCTTAGGTGTTGCAAGTACTCATTCAACATTGACAGATGAGAATTCAACCTTGGCTTCCTACAGTGCACCAGCCCACTGGGGCTCTATACAGAGACTGCCTTTTCATTTGATTGATCTTCTGATCCAACTACAATCCAGATTGTTTGTCAGGCATGACTCGAATTTTGATTTAGCCCACTAGGGCCCAATCTTGTTTTGTCCTTTTGTCTCTTTTAACTTGTATTTGACAGCCCACTTGGGCAATATATGATTGTAGCTTTATTAGCTTCATTGACAGTGTTCAGATATCGCTTATAAATCAGCCTCGGTCTTGTATTCACCAGCGTAGCCTGGAGGTTCGAGCGATTGCTTATATAATTTTTCCCGTTTTTGAGGGTATGGGTTCGATTCTACCCCGCGCCACATGCCGCACTGAAATATATTTAAGTTGACATTTATCTTGACAGTTGGGTTATATTAAGAATTGTGTGTAACCAACAAGCGCCAGATGGCATTAACTGATTTGCTTTACTAGCCTTTCATGTTTTGAAGAGACAGGGACCCGTGATTTAACTGGCACGCGAGTCCGTGGACAAAACCTCAATATCTTGCATTTATATTGTATAAACTTCATGAATGGTGCATCCAACTCTGAAATTTTGGGGAGTTGCCAAGGTTAAGTAATGAAATGTACAGTCATTTGAAATTAAGAGTACGAACACAATTTGAAAATTGTATAACTTGCAAAGTAATTTGTTTATGTTTATTATCACGTGACTTGTTTTTTTACTTTATTACTCTAATTGTGATTCACAAAGTTTGCCCGTGATGAAGGAGTAGGCTTACTCCGAAACGCGTCGGACGGTGTATCAACATTAAAACTGCACCATCAAATGAGGCCACGGCTCCTGTGTCGTTCTTTCCTAAACCGGGAGTGAGAGGACGCGGGTGTAACGTGTTAATTTGTAAGGGGGTGGCTACCCCTGCCGTGAGCCCGCCGAGATCGAGGCAAGGGTTCAGCTACAACTTTGTGTATACTTGTTCGGAAAACCCTTGCCCACACGAAGACGCCAGTCAAGCAACGATAAGAACAGCGTGGATCCAGGACGCCGGTTTAAGTTGCGAGGAGGAGGAGCAGGGAGCTGCGTTCATCCTTGCGGAGCTTGCCGGTGACACGGATCGCAACGCTACGGGAGTTTCATGCTTGAGGTGAGCTGGATCGTGGCAATCGGATTAACAGCGTTGTAGACTGTGATAATCAATAACGCTGTTCACACGCAGCCCTGTATTGTTCAGGGAAGTACGATCTATACAGGGATCGCACTTATCAACATGGCTGATACAAGAAACATCAAGCGGAAAGAAGCGGCATCTAAACTATTTGAAAAAACTGTTCGCAGTGAGGCAGGCGGGAGCATTACCAAAACCGCCAGTGACAATGCAAAAGATAAGAGAAAATTGTGGGACACATTATGGAAAGTGTTAAAAAAAGAACAGTCCAAATGGTGGGAAGCCACCGCGCTCCAGCAATATGTAGAGTGTAACAGAATACCGCGGGGTTTGCGTATTTTCATAACCCCCACGCTCCAAGAACCTGATCCAGAGTTAATATCAGAGTGGATGGAGAACAACCATATCTGTTCTCTGAACATGTTAAAACTATTGATAAAAGCTGCCGAAAAAGAAAGTTCCAAACTTACAAAGGAAAGCGAGGAACTGATGGTGAAATTGAAAGAATTATTAGGTGAAGAAGAATTCAATACTGAAATGGAGAAAATGAACAAACGCTTGGAGAAATTAGAAGAAGAAATCAAAATGAAAAAACTTACTAAATTTGAAAGAGATGAAATAGACTATAGGAATGGCCAAATTTTAACTTTTGGCAAGAAATTTGAAAAATTGCGAATGGAACAGACCACTCAATTGAGATCAAATGAAGGAACACCAGTAAGAAATGTAGAGGTTGATGCAGCGGCACCCTCTACAACTGGAATATCATCTGTGACTGAGCAAATATTACAATGCGACAATGATGCTGCACAGCAAGCTGATGGAAATGAACCGGATGTACTAAAAGCACGTTTTTTAAGGGAGTACGAGCTGCTAACAAAAGAGAGGTCAATCACAGCAGCCACCAGCGCCAGCCCGGTAAGAGGGCGTGGAAGAGGAGGAAGAGGAGGAAGAAAGCCAAACTACTCCATGCCAACAGACAGCCCAGTGGGAACGAGGACAAGGGGCAAATTCGCCAAGAAACCATGAAGACAAGAACAGTGGTAAATCTTTCTAATTACATTCTTGATAAAAATGAATTGGAGGTATTAATGCTAGGACTATCTTTTTGCCCGACTTCCTATTTTAATTACACTGAATCAAGAATTGACTTGTTCCACTACATACGTAAATTGAAACTTAAAAAGTGGTTCTCTCACAAGGGAGAGAAAAGGATTGGGGAACAAGCCAGTGAACATGTAGGCCTACAAATAGGCGACATTGAGACATTACACACGGTGTTTGAACTAGCTGAAGTGTGTGGGCCAAATGAAGACCCTATTGATGACCTGACAAACACTGACTTGAGGGTCCCCACCCCATTTAAACCTAAATCGGTTTTCATACCCCAAGTTAACTGCGAAGCAATAAATTGTTTTGAAAAAGGCATGATCAATGAGTTTAAAAGACTTAAATCAAATAAAAAAGTGATCAGAAACAATTTAACTAATCAACAACGTAAAGCACTGATGTCATTAGAGAATAATCACGATTTTGTTATCAAACAAAGTGACAAAGGGGGCAATGTTGTTATTTGGCCAATAGAAATGTATAAGCAAGAGGGTCATTTACAACTATCAGATACCAACAGATATTGCACAGCCACTAGAAGTGAATATGAACAAGCAATGCATGATGTAGCTAACCTAATTACTGAATGGAAAGATTGTGGTTTATTGAGTATTGACGAATTTTCATTTTTGGCATGTAAATATCCCAAACTACCTGTTATGTATTTGCTGCCTAAGCTGCACAAAAATGCTGAAAAACCTCCAGGCAGGCCTATAGTTTCATCCTGTGGAAGTGCTTTGGAAAACACGTCAAAATACGTAGATTATTTTCTACAACCTTTGGTACAAGCACTTCCTTCATTTGTTCTTGACACCAGTGATTTTTTAAGAAAAATCAATGATATTGAATGGTCCCCCAGCTATCTCATGCTAGGCCTAGATGTATGCAGTCTTTACACCAGTATTCCGCAACAGCTAGGTCTAGATGCCTGTAGACAGTCTTTTAGCAACAGGCAATTATGTTTTCTTCAACATACCGAGATGTTACTCAAGATGATTGAGATGTGCTTGAGTAATAATTTCTTCATTTTTGATAACACCATCTTTAGGCAAACCCAGGGGACGGCGATGGGGACCTGCTTCGCCCCCAGCTTTGCAGGTATTTACCTGGGCTGGTGGGAGGAGCAGGTAGTCCAGAAAATCAGACTCTTTAAAGACCACGCCGTCCTCTGGTTACGTTATATTGACGACATTTTTTGTGTATGGAGTGGTACTGAGGCACAAGCAACTGAATTTGTGCAAAGCCTCAACACTAACCAGTTGAATCTCCAATTTACACACCAGATCAGCAAAGTGACCATGGAGTTTTTGGATCTTAAATTGGAGGTGATCAACAATGCCATTGTAAGCTCGCTGTTTAGGAAAAGTACAGCTGGCAACAGCTTACTGCATGCTGGCAGTTGCCATCCCCGCAACCTAATTGACAGCATACCGTTTGGGGAGCTACTCAGAGCCCGCAGAAATTGTAGTACATTAGACAGTTTTGAAAAAGAGAAAACTATCATGAAGGAAAGATTTGTGTCACGAGGCTACAGCCTCAAAGTTGTCGACATAGCTATTGCTAGAGTGGAAACACTCAATCGACAAGACTTGCTGTTTCCCAAACCTGTCGAACCCAAACTAGAACAGACAGTGAGATTCATTACCACGTTCAGTACCCATGCGTGGGAAGTCAAGAGAAGTCTGGGTAAATTTTGGGAAGTCCTTAAGACTGACAATGACCTTAAAGACTACATAGGAGAACATCCATCACTTACATTTCGCAAACCCAAGGCACTGCGGGATCACTTATGTAGCAATATGATATCCACCCCCAAGAAGGACAATGCTGTCAGAGGTTTCTTCACATGTAATCAGTGTAAGGCCTGTAAATTCAGTAATAGTGCCAAGACTATCAAATTCAACAGTAGTAACAATCCATGGGTTATACAAAAACACTTGAACTGTAACACTGAATATGCCGTCTATGCTTTGAAATGTCCTTGTTCCAAGTACTATATTGGCAGTACCATCCACAAGAGCAAAAAGCGAGTATTGGAACACTTAAGAGCCATAGGAAAACAGGATAGAACCTATCCTGTGGCACGGCATTTTCAAGAGCACCACAAAAGTAATGCTAATCTCTTGAAATTTGTCGTTATTGACTGTGTTGCCCATAATCCTAGAGGAGGCAATAGGCTTCTGGAACTAAGAAAGCTAGAATCCAAGTTCATTATACGTTTCAATACCATGGTGCCCCAGGGTTTGAACATGGACGAGGAACTGTCAGTACACCTACACTAAATGTCGAACTATTTTCATACTGTTTTTTGCCGTAACATCTTCTGCTTTTTGTTTTAGAAATTTTGTGTGTTTTCATAAATAAGTAAAGTTTCCTCTATTATGAGGATTTTAATGGGACTTTGCATTTATCATTGTCTTAGGTGTTGCAAGTACTCATTCAACATTGACAGATGAGAATTCAACCTTGGCTTCCTACAGTGCACCAGCCCACTGGGGCTCTATACAGAGACTGCCTTTTCATTTGATTGATCTTCTGATCCAACTACAATCCAGATTGTTTGTCAGGCATGACTCGAATTTTGATTTAGCCCACTAGGGCCCAATCTTGTTTTGTCCTTTTGTCTCTTTTAACTTGTATTTGACAGCCCACTTGGGCAATATATGATTGTAGCTTTATTAGCTTCATTGACAGTGTTCAGATATCGCTTATAAATCAGCCTCGGTCTTGTATTCACCAGCGTAGCCTGGAGGTTCGAGCGATTGCTTATATAATTTTTCCCGTTTTTGAGGGTATGGGTTCGATTCTACCCCGCGCCACATGCCGCACTGAAATATATTTAAGTTGACATTTATCTTGACAGTTGGGTTATATTAAGAATTGTGTGTAACCAACAAGCGCCAGATGGCATTAACTGATTTGCTTTACTAGCCTTTCATGTTTTGAAGAGACAGGGACCCGTGATTTAACTGGCACGCGAGTCCGTGGACAAAACCTCAATATCTTGCATTTATATTGTATAAACTTCATGAATGGTGCATCCAACTCTGAAATTTTGGGGAGTTGCCAAGGTTAAGTAATGAAATGTACAGTCATTTGAAATTAAGAGTACGAACACAATTTGAAAATTGTATAACTTGCAAAGTAATTTGTTTATGTTTATTATCACGTGACTTGTTTTTTTACTTTATTACTCTAATTGTGATTCACAAAGTTTGCCCGTGATGAAGGAGTAGGCTTACTCCGAAACGCGTCGGACGGTGTATCAACATTAAAACTGCACCATCAAATGAGGCCACGGCTCCTGTGTCGTTCTTTCCTAAACCGGGAGTGAGAGGACGCGGGTGTAACGTGTTAATTTGTAAGGGGGTGGCTACCCCTGCCGTGAGCCCGCCGAGATCGAGGCAAGGGTTCAGCTACAACTTTGTGTATATATATATATATATATATATATATATATATATATATATATATATATATATATATATATGGAAAGAAAGTTTCCCGACTCGCCCAGCTCCACTCCTATCGGGGTCGGTGCGAGTTCCGGGCGTCGGGACCCGGCTTCAAATGTTTGGATATTCCACAGTCAGTTTTGCTCATAGAAGCCTGGCTTGTGAAGAAGAGAGTCTATTCGAAACGCGTCGCCAATAACAAAAACCACTTGAAACACAAACCCTGGTGTGCGAGTCTTTTTCTATGAGCAAACTGCCTGTGGAATTTCCAAACATTTGAAGCCGAGTCCCGATGCCCGAAACTCGCACCGATCTCGATAGGAGTGGAGCTGGGCTGGGCTGCGTTGCAGAGAGGTGTAATGAGGCCACGCCCCTTTTTACACCTCTCTGCAACGCAGTCCCCTGTGGCATATTGGAGGTTCCTGGTGGGCTAGTTGGCCCCCAGGGACCCCCAGTTTGCAAGGGGACTTAATCCCCCAACTTATAAAGCGCTATCGGGCATGTTTGCACAGCGGTGAAGGTAGGGGCGGGACTTGAGGTGATATGTGTGCAAACATGCCCTGTGGCGCCTTTTAAGTTGGGGAATTAATTCCTCTTCAATCCAGAGGTCCCCTAGGGCCCAACTAGTCCAACAGGTACCTCCAGTAAGCGCCACGGAGCTGCAGTGCAGAGTGTTGTAAAAAGGGGGCGTGCCCTCTGAACACCTCTCTGCAACACAGCTTCCTGGCGCATACTGGAGATACCTGGTGGGCTAGTTGGCTCACAGGGGACGTCAGGATTGAAGAGGAATTAATTCCCCAACCTAAAACGCGCCACAGGTCTTGTTTGCACACGTCACCTCAGGCCCTGCCCCCTTCCTTCATTATTGAGCAAAATATTCCTCTAAAATAAGCCGAACAACGAATTCCAATTTACTCACCTGTTATCCCGAGAAACGTCAGTGCTGCATCTTTGAGCCCAGTGCGGACCCTGAAAAGTAAATCTAAGCATACTTACCAGTAACTTGTATTTCCTTCCATATGAATCTATTGTGTGGTTTTCTCCAGAAAAGATTCTAAGTGTCTATTTTTGAAATGTACAAATATTCCTCTAAAATCAGGCGAACTACGAATTCTGATTTACTCACCTGTTATCAGGAGAGACCTCAGTGCTGCATCTTTCAGCCCACTACTGATCCTGAATAGTAATTCTAACCATACTTACACTAACGTGAATTTCCATCCATAGGCTAACATTGACTGTTTTCACTTGGAAATTCTTCTAAGTGTGGAGTTTTGGAACTTTAAAAAATTCCTCTAAAATCAGTCGAACTACGAATTAGGATTTACTCACCTGTTATCAGGAGAGACCTCAGTGCTGCATCTTTCAGCTCACTACTGTTCCTGAAAAGTAATTTTAACCGCACTTACCAGTAACTTGAATTTCCTTCCATAGGGTATCATTACCTGCTCTATAAAATATATATAAATTAAAAAAATATAAAATAAAAATAAAAAATATTACAATTTCAATATTTAAAAAAAAACATTTTTTCAATTTATATTAAAAATATGTAATGTAATTTAAAAAATAAAATATCTAAAAATAAATACTTTAAAACAATGTAGTAAATCAGTATAAAAAAATATATCAATTAATACATTTAAAAATTATCATTTAAAAAACCTTTGAAATTCACTGAAAAAAACAGAGGTTTCAGCCAAGTTATAGTTAGGAATTAACATTTCAAAAACCTTAGAAATTCACTGAAAAAAACTATAGGTTTCAGCCACGTTATAGTTAGGAATTAGCATTTAAAAAACCTTAGAAATTCATTGAAAAAACCATAGGTTTCACACATGTTATAGTAAGCTGGACATTTCACTCATAAAAAAACATAAAATTTTCCAGTTATAGTTAGTTCAGCTAACTATAACTCGCGCACCCGCAATGCACTGCTGATGACATCACATATTACATCACTCATGACATGGTCAATGACATCACTTATACTGTAAGTAAAGGTCTATAGCTAAGTCAGGTAAACATTGACATGCCAAAGACGCGCGTAGTCCAATCTACCGCTTTGCCTCCATCATCTCTTGTCTTAGTTTGCTTGTGTTGCTTTTTATGAAAAATATCTTTTTATATATATGAATGTTTAAATTAATATTATCCTTTGATATAAAATTCGAATGAGGAAATACACTATGTGTTTGGAATAGAGATATAAACCCCCCCCAAAAAAATGAAAACACAATATACGAATAAATTGATATGCAATTTGAACACTTTTGTGTGACAATTCTGGTCTAAGGGTAATAAATGTCATAAACCATGTAGAGCGTCACCTACCTCTATTAGACCTAGAACTGCTTATGTCAATGTTTGACTGACTTAGCTATAGACCTTTACTTACAGTATCTTTTTCTCTATGTATAGCCAGTCTATTAGATATATAGGGGTCCCCTTTTTTTCAAAGTCAGTGACATCACTCATGACATCATTGATGACATCTCAAATGACATCACTGATGACATCATCCTTGTGAAAGAGTGGCAGACCTGCTCTCCCCCTAATATAACCTTTGATACACACATTTAAAAATAGAAACAAAATTTTTCAAAAAAATGGAGATACCAATACCTTCTTACTTTACTTAGATAACTTTATTTCGGTCAAACTGACCATAAAAGTACATATAAATACATCAGTACAAGTGTTGATAATACAATAAATAGTCATAAAATGTTTTTAAAAAAGCATTAGACCAAAGCTATCTAGTTACACAATAATTTAAAAAGAAAAAAAGCATATGCCCCACATTTTAAACTAAAAAGGATTGCCTCCTACGCCACATTATAAGCAGCTAGCGAGAAACCGCAAACACAATAGAAGGTTGGGTGTCATATGTTAATATCCTACACGCTTGAGTAAAGTGCACAAAACCCAAGTTTCTACATATTGGGATCAGCCAACATTTTCTAATTACATGATAGGCAGGGCAGAAAAATAATACATGCGTTATATTTTCAACTTTATAATCACATGCAGGACATGATGCAATATTAGAAGATAACCACTTGGATGAAAATGACCTAATTGGTAGTGTACCATGCCTGAGCTGAAGGTATAACTTTCGGGCAAGTGGTGGCTCAATCAAGTCCATGAATTCCTCTGTTCTCGGTTCCGGTTTAACCAGGAGGAACTCAGTAGTCAGCCTACCCAATAGCGCAGAGCTCAATAATGTATCATGGTACTGTCTATGTATCAGTGAGTGGAGGTCCTTTTTTGGTATCCCCATACAGAAGGACTGTGGTGCTTCCCACAGTTCCGGAAAACCCAGCTGGTCACCAGTAAATTTAATATACTGGAGCCATGGAATCCTCTTGTTGCGAAGAGCACTCCATACCTCACAGAATTCGGCCCTATAGGTGGCCAATTCAGGAGCTGACCACAGCCTCTTCCAATACATGATTGGCCTTGCACTTATAATCTCCTCAAATGAAGCTATACCAAGATCAAACCTAAGGGGGATCAGCGGTGTGCTCAGTGGTAACCCAACTAGATTTCTCATAAACAACTGCTCTGCCTTTTTAAGAGTGGTTAACTTCTTGTGCCCCCAAAGTTCCGCCCCATAAATTGCCGCAGTTCTTGCCTGTCGGGAATATATCTCCAGTACTGGGGACACTGGTCTAAATGTTGACTCCCTAAACACCTTACCCAAAATTCCCGCCAGCTGGGATAACTTGAGTGCAGACTTGTCTATATGCATATTCCATTCAAAGTGTTCCGTCAAGGTGTCACCCAAGTAAACAAATGTTTGGACCCTTTCAAGGGGGGTGCCATATAGAGACGGATTTGACCGCACTCTCTTTGGGGGATTAAAGATCATGAATTTCGTTTTGTCTAAATTGATCTCTAGTCCCCGGAGCTCACAGAACTCCACAAAGCCGTTGAGAATCCTTTGAATGCCCGATGATGTTCGAGAAAGCAACAAGGTGTCGTCTGCGAACATCAGAGCGGGCACTCTACCAGTTATCAACTTAGGGGCATCATTGTTTTCCACGCCATTCAGATGATCTACAAGACCATTAATGTAGAGACTGAATAGCGTGGGCGCCAGAACACACCCCTGACGGACTCCCTTTTGGACAGGAAACGGACGCGTCAATTCGCCATTACTGCCACACCGGACCTGAGCAAAGTTATTTTCATGCAACCTAGAGAGGATGGCCAAAAGATAAGAAGGTAGTCCCAAACTGGCAAGCACCTTCCACAGTTTGGCACGTGGAACTAGATCAAACGCGGCCCGCAGGTCCACGAATACAAGGTAGAGGCTGCCACCCTCCACCTTCGCTGTCTTCCAGTATAGGACCTGCAGGCGAAATATCTGGTCTAGAGTGGAAGTTCCGGCCCTAAAGCCCGCTTGTAGGGGAGACAAGATCTCATTCTCATTAATCCAGTCAAGTAACCTATCAAGGATAACCCTCCCCATCAGTTTTTGTGAGGTGTCAATTAAACTTATGGGTCTATAATTAGAGGGCGTTAGCGGGCAACCCTTTTTTAATATTGGGACAATTTCAGCTCCCAGCCAAGTAGGAGGCAGATCACCACCCCTCAGAATATCATTAAATAGGACCACCAAATACGGTGCCCAAATCTTAGGCTGGGTCCTGAATAACTCTCCAGGTAGTTTGTCTAATCCAGGAGCCTTATTAGGGAGCAGTTTACATATAGCAGACTCTACCTCGGCTAAGGTGATATATTCCAATGGATCAGGACATACCGGGACTAAGGTTGGCCACTCACTTCCATTCGCCCGAATAGTACTTGAACTTTGCTCAGATTCAGGAGCAATTACAGGCGGCTTATTGGGTTCTAAAGTGCCATACAGGGCACTAAAATGGTCTTCCCACACAGCAGAAGCAATGTTAGGAGGGGGACTATGGGTGAACCCACTAAGCCCGGCTGCCACAATCAGCCAAAAAGACTTTAGATCTTTGCAGCTAAGCACAACTCCCAGCTCCACCCACATGGAGGCTTCCCTTTCCTTCTTCGCATCACAAATTACCTTTCTATACTTGATACGAAGTGCCCTAGTTGCCTCAACGTCTTTGGCTTTTAGCGCTACCGTATACCAGTTACAACAACCTATTCACTAATTCCAACATCTACATACACACTCCCTCATTGTCCAACAGTTCTATTTAGTCACTCATACATGTACTCACTCATCATATGTACTCATACACCTATATCCTGTTACACACTGATACTCATCCATAGAGTTACTCAAACACATACTCACACATGCAAATAAACTATCAAACATCCATTTACCTGCATATACAGCTATGCACACACCACTACACTTACGTCTACAGAAATGTACACATACTTACTCTCTTAAACAATCACTTATAGAAACACATACTTATTTATACAGGAACTCTTCCAATCTCTCACTCTCACATATACTCACTTATATATATCAATACTCACATATACTAGTTTAAAACATATTTAGTGACTCATAAAGATACTATTGAGACAGTCATTCACTCACTAACACACCCATACACACACTCATCCACCCATACAGTCCTGCACACATGCTGTCTTCAAAACACATACAAACAGTGAGTCAGTCATTCATGCATCTAAGCATGTGGCTCAATGATTAGAGCGGCAGACCCTGATGCAGAGGTCTAGCCTGGGAACAGGGTTCAATTCCCCGCCTCGGTGGGTCTACGCCCCCCACAACGCTAAGGATGCCTGGCCTCCACCTTGGGGGTGCCCAGGAGTGGACACCTCACAGGGAAAGCCAGGATGGGTTCCACAGCGGTATTCGTACAAGTGCCTTGAGACCCTTGCGGGTGAGTAGTGCGCTATACAAGTATCAATTTACATTTACATTTAAGCGCTAATTAATACCCCCCACCAAACCATATAGGCACTCATTCTGATACTCAAAATCCCAACTAATAACCCATATAGACACTCATGTAGCTACTCACCAACCCATGCAGCCACTTATACACAAAGTTAGACACTGATACAGATATTTACATATTTAAACATTACTTGCTAATACATGTATTCACTAAGATACACTTAATAAGTCGGCTGTACAATCAATTTTACAAAAAAAAACATCCATTTAGACACTTATTTACCCATTTATTCCTCCATCGACCTTTAGATATACATATATAAAATAATTTATTTTTCAGAAAGACATACATTCCCTGGATGATGTCATCAGTGATGTCATCAGGGATGTCATTTGAGATGTCATCAGTGATGTCATGAGTGATGTCACTGACCGTGTCATGAGTGATGTAATAAATGACGTCATCAGCAGTGCATTGCGGGGCACGCGAGTTATAGTTAGCTGAACTAACTATAACGGGGGAGTTTCAATGGTTTTGTATGAGTGAAATGTCCAGCTAACTATACCATGTGGGAAACCTAAGGTTTTTCCAGTGAATTTCTAAGGTTTTTTAAATGCTAATTCCTAACTATAGCGTGGCTGAAAGCTATGGTTTTTTCAGTGAATATATATATATATACTGAAACTCTGTGTAATCGTCAAAGCAGCCTGCTGATATTGCCTGCCCCAATTAATACAGACATGGACCTGGACTCCAGTGCAATTTTATTTATTAATTAAATGCGTGCTAGTCACCATAACGTTTCGGCTCGAAAAGAGCCTTGCTCACATATATATATATCTATATACCCATTTATATACCTTGCTGATTGGACTTGTTGAGGCACCGCGTGGAGGCTCCCTCGTTTTTGCTCCCTGACGCCGTTGGATCTTTGAGGAACCGGGAAAACTCAGCAACTTGCCGGACCCGCTACGCGGGTCCCGCTGCGCCCGCAGTTTCTGTGGGGCATTGGGAAGGGGACCCTAACATTCTTCAACCCCCTCGCACACCGGCAGGGCTGCGAGTAGCCTAGCAGGGACTCCATTGCCCAGGAGTCCCTACGTGCTACACCTGTGGCCGCTCTCCCTGCCGGCCACGCCCCCTGACTTTGCCTAAAGCTGCACTGTTGCCACCATCCTGCGGGATACCTTGCTGATTGGACTTGTTGAGGCACCACGTGGAGGCTCCCTCGTTCTTGCTCCCTGACGCCGTTGGATCTTTGAGGAACCGGGAAAACTCAGCAACTTGCCGGACCCGCTGCGCGGGTCCCGCTGCGCCCGCAGTTTCTGTGGGGCATTGGGAAGGGGTCCCTAACATTCTTCAACCCCCTTGCACACCGGCAGGGCTGCGAGTAGCCTAGCAGGGACTCCATTGCCCAGGAGTCCCTGCGTGCTACACCTGTGGCCGCTCTCCCTGCCGACCACGCCCCCTGACTTTGCCTAAAGCTGCACTGTTGCCACCATCCTGCGGGATACCTTGCTGATTGGACTTGTTGAGGCACCACGTGGAGGCTCCCTCGTTCTTGCTCCCTGACGCCGTTGGATCTTTGAGGAACCGGGAAAACTCTGCAACTTGCCGGACCCGCTGCGCGGGTCCCGCTGCGCCCGCAGTTTCTGTGGGGCATTGGGAAGGGGACCCTAACATTCTTCAACCACCTTGCACACCGGCAGGGCTGCGAGTAGCCTAGCAGGGACTCCATTGCCCAGGAGTCCCTGCGTGCTACACCTGTGGCCGCTCTCCCTGCCGGCCACGCCCCCTGCCCTGTCCTAGCCTTATTTTACAGGGCGGTGTAACCGCTGCGCGGTAGCGCGCGGGAGCGACCGGGGCGAAGACCGGGCAAAGAGCGGGCCGTTTGAGGACGTTCGAGGTCCAAGAGGTCTGGTCTGGGCCCCCCCCCCCCTTTCGCCCCTTGCTCTGCCACTGGTACTGCTCTCTCATTGCTCCTTCCTATTGTTTATGCTGGTTGCCTACCTTTGCTAGATATGTGCACTCGGGCTAGCCGCAGTAGGGCTGCTAAGGGGGGGTTGCAACAAAATGGCCCTATGGATGATTTCATTACACGCACAAATATTGCTATAGACAAGGAAATCACCAAATTGCAAACTCGTGTCTCTTTAGATTTGGCTGCTGCTAGAAGATTGTTGCAGGACATCGCTAATTCCAAAAAATCCTCTTTGGGTCACATAGCATCTGCTATAACTCCGGAGCGTCTGGTCAATCCGCGCTGCGTAATTACGCAGGCGGATGTCCATTACACTCCAGTTTCGCTTGTTCCACCTCCAACTCTGTGCCCCACACTCCAGTTTGAAAGTCAGAACCCACCCGTGGCTATCCTCGACCAGCAAACCACCATCACACCCCATACCCTGGAAATTCCCGATGAATCTGCATGCAATACTACCAAAGGTAAAATACACAAAAGGAAACGTAACTCAAGGTCTGCATATTCACGGAAGAAGGCTAAAATTGTTGGGGCACACCAACTTAATGTTGGTAGTTTCCCTGTGACTAGCGCTACAGGATCGTGTGCTTCTTCACCACGGGTACTCTGAGGAAAAGATAGAGATGGTGCAGCCCCTGCAACCACTAAAGATAACACAATTGCAGAGGAAAATGGATCACAATTAGAAGGCCAGGAAGGGAGGGATGGGGAGTTTATAGGAATAGTTTGGGAAACCCTAAAAAAGCTCCTATCTCCCTTGGACCTAAGATTATCACGCATTGAGAACAATCTATTAGAGATGGAAAAGAGTATTATAGCTTTGGCCACCCTCGGCTTGCGAGGTCTAGAAAACCAAGGTCTCCTAGAGAATAACTTAGCCCCACAGTCTCCAAACCTCCCCCCTCCAGCACCAGTTACAACACGGCCAGTCCCCAAACCTCGTACTAAGGGAGTTGATCACAAAACCTCTGATCCTCCACCTAGGGCGCCAAAGCACCCCATTCCCCAAGCTCCTATACATACTAATGCAGGTGCTCCTCCAAGGTCGAATGCTAGCAATGTTGTCCACGGACCCACCCAGGGCTCACATAATAAGAGTAATTTTCGAGGGGGTTATATTGATCTCCCCCCTGAGGCCAATGATTACGTGGTGGTGCTGACGGGTGTGCCTGAGGTTGAGAACGACCACCACGAAAACCATTGGTCCCTGAAGAACAAGGTCATGCACTGGCTTAATGTGAATAGACCGATCCCAAATGGTTTGAGAAGTAGAGTTTTAATGGTCCGAAGAGTTCCCTGGGTGGGTCCATCACGGAAATCTAGTCCTGGTGACTGTATAGTCGTGACGTTTGAGGATCCATACACGGCCCACCATATCTGCTCATGGCTTACTGATGGCAAAGGCTCACCTATTGTACCCAGGCCACTAACTTTCTTTTACCCTCCGCGTACCACACATACTCATGGGGGCGATTGGTCCTTGGTACACCATCAGTCCCGGAGGGGGTATTCAAATAAAGAGCAAGTTCCAACTAGACGCTGGTTCGGGGCACCAACCTTGAACAGGTTTGGCTCTCTCGAAGAAGTTGATTGACTCCTCAAGCAAGCTGGATCTCCACTGCATTTAAAGGTTTCTTTATCCCATGGGGTCTCTGACTCCTTATCCTTGGTAATCAAACCTGACGGAACCAGCTCCGCTTCACTTGCCCAACCAACGGCACATTCCTTGCTAGCGCAGGGAGCGCCGAACACCTCATATACTCATAGAACCCATGCAATAGTGCACAAGATAGTTGCACCCCCAACGACCTCCATGTTATTTCACCAGTTGGCCCTGCCTGCTGGCAAACGACCTACCGTCACCAGGGCAAATATCTGAATCCAGAATGAGGCCACTCAAATACCAACCAGAGCTGATGTAGTGGCGACAGGGTTGGTTCATGGCTCAAGAAGGTTAGGCCCTGTTTCTGATCCTGACCCCCCCGCTTTTGCCCCAATGCCCAGGCAGAGAACAACAGGAAACCAACAGTTGAAGATCCTAAGTTGGAATGTGGCAGGGCTTGCACGCAATTTTGACAATCCAGATTGGAATTCCTTTGTGGATCCCTTCGGGATTTGTCTTCTGCAAGAAACATGGTGCTTGGAACCCTGCCACAGGGTAGGTTACACAACCTTCTTTGTGCCTGCATCCCAACCTCAGGGCAGCAAAGGTCGCCCGTCCGGCGGCCTTTTCATTTGGGTCAGTATTGCATTGGGACTAACCATAAGGCATATAAATACACAATCTCCTGACCTTCAGAGACTAACAATACAGTGCCATGGGGGTAGGAAATTAGAAGTGTTCAACCTCTACTTAAGGGGGGCTAGGGGCGGGGCCTCAACGTTATCCTCATCAGGAATAGAAGAGGAGCTTGGATCCTGTAACATCGATTCCTTTGTTGTCTTAGCAGGAGACTTTAACTGTTGCTTCGAACCTCTAGCCAGTGAGGACATTTTGGACACCTGGGAAGATGATGCTAGGAGAGGCATTCCCATGCTCTCTCTAGACCCGATCAAAAAATGGACTCAGAGTGCCATAGATATTAACTCACTCTGTATGGAACACGATCTTAGAGCAACCAATGGTCGATCCAAGTCAGATCCCAGGGGAGCGCACACTTACAATAGGCTGGGACACACTTCCAGAATTGATTACATACTGTTGAATCACAAGCTATGGCCGTATCATCAAGATATGGAAGTCTTATTGACTTCCGACAGTGACCGTAACCCTGTGGCCCTAACCCTCACCCCCCGTGGCAAGACAGGAACCCAACCACGTCTCTACACATATGGAAATCATCCCACGAACTTGTTCCCTCGAACTGTGGTAGGCGATTAAAATGGGCTAAAGTTGCCGCGGACGAGGGAAGGATGGCCCAAGCCAAGACCATAATGACAGCTGTGAAGTTGCGTCTAGACACAACGGAAAGTACTAATCATGCTGTCCTTACGGCCTTACAGAAACTATTTCAGCTCTAAGTGAGTTGTTGATAGTCCCACAGAGCAGGGCAAGGGCCACAAACAGAGTCGCAACCAAGGGAAGAGACAAATGGTACTCCTCTGCATGTCGCGCTGCCAAAGGGGAACTTATTCTAGCCGTGAAATTAAAAGACCCAGGTCAAATTAGTCTGACTAGGAAAAGCTATAAAAAAGCTTTATCCGTGGCAAGGGATGCACACGAAACCAACTTCTGGAGAGAGCTAATGGATGCGAGTTCTATAAAGGACTCGAAGGGGTTCTGGGAACTGCTTAGAGCTAGGGACAAGCCCGTTGATTCACAATTGACTTGCAACATCACAGGGGAGGCTTGGTTTGCCCACTTTTCTAAGCTTTATTCCATTTCAACAGGCGCACTACAATCAAATGTGGGTTTCTTGCTTAGAGCGCCGGTTGCCAACACAATTAATGACCATCCCTTTGTTGCTAAGGAAGTTGAAGGGGCAATCAGGTGCCTTGTTGCCAACAAGGCTGCAGGCCCAGACGGCATCCCAGGTGATCTGTTGCGGGTCAATACAGAGGTATGGAGTAGACTTATTGCCTCACTCCTGAACGAGGCCGTGATGGGAGGCTGCCTTCCTGTCTCCTGGAGGGGTGCAGAGGTCGTCCCGATTTTCAAGAAAGGCTGTCGGGACGACCCTGCTAACTATCGCCCAATTAGTTTGCTCGACTCCACCCAAAAGGTAGCGGGCAAAGTAGTTTTAGGCAGGATCTTGCACTGGGCTGAAGAAAATCAGGTACTGTCAGACTTCCAGGCTGGTTTTAGATCAGGAACTGGTACCATTGAACAGACATTTCGCCTATTAATGCTTTATTGGAAAGTGGTCGTATTGGGCAAAGGCAGTCTGTATCTCGCATTCATAGATTTACGGACTGCCTTTGACCTGGTCCCACGTGACCAACTGTGGAATGTCTTAGAGGGTTTGGGTATCCCTCCGTATCTGCTGGGCTTGCTTATTAAGTTCCATGAAAGCAACTTTGCACAGATCAGGTGGGGAGATCAGGGGCAAAAAACATCTCGCATTCCTGTAGATAGGGGTGTCCGCCAGGGTTGTGTGCTAGACCCCACTCTGTTTTCACTCTACGTTAACGGAGTGGTGGAGCACCTTCTCCAACATCCAGCTGATGCACCCTCCCTGGCTGGCAGAAAAATACCTACTTTCCTATTTGCAGATGACACCCTCCTGATCTCAAAAACCCTGATAGGCCTCCAAACGTTGCTTTCTAGTTTCAAGGATTTTTGTGACTCTAAGGGCCTTGTCATCAATGTAAGCAAAACCAAATTCCTTGTCCTATACCCCCCTAGGAAAACCGTCATCCCTCCCACCCTAGACTCAGTGCCACTTGAAAGGGTAAATGAGTTTGATTATTTAGGCATCCGACTCTGTGACTCCATGAATTGGAAGGCTCACCACCAAAAAGTCTTTCTGACTCATAAGAGGGTTACAGGGGCCCTGCTAAAAGAACAACGTGCCTCGTCCCTTAAACCGATTGGGGCGATATTAGACATCTATAGGGCAAGGGTGGTGAGTTCGGCGCTGTATGGGTCGGAATTGTGGGGTGTCCAGAGAGTTGACACCTTGACACATCTTGAAAACAATTTCCATAAAGATCTCATGAAGCTACCACACAGCACCCCTACACTCCCACTCCTATTAGATGCAGGTACACGCCCAATATGCAAGCAAGCTGAGCTACGTCCCCTCTTACTGTGGGCTCGAATATGGAATGTACCAGAACTGTCCAGTTATGCTGAAGCCCTAAGAGAACTCCTTTCATTACCCGGCTGGTACAAGGTCGGCTGGCTCAGGGAAGTTAAGCGGCTTCTCTGTGAACTGGGCCCTGGAGACGCCTGGGTCAATAGAACAGCCCCACCCAAACAGATGTTAAAGAAATTATATTGGTCTTGGGTGGCAAACGAGAGAATGAGCAATTCTAAATTATGCAGATCTGTTGTAGAGTTTCTGCTAATCAAGGAGCTCCCCTTCAGAGAACCTTATCTGGACTTGATCCTTAATCCGAGGGATAGGTCATTGTATTTTAAATTCAGGGTGGGAGTTCTACCTTTAGGGCAGTTGACAGCAAGTTGGAAGCCACCGCTGCAAACTATACCGTATTGCCCTTTTTGTGAGAAAAGGGTTGAGTCTATTGCCCATCTAATGTTTGAGTGTTCAGCCTATGCAGCCCCTCGGTGCAGATGGCTGAAACCACTATGCAGGAGCCTTGGCACTAGATCGCACCTGGAGGCTCTACGCATCTTATGTTCTGATGCTCGCCCTTTGTTCGCCTGTTGCCTGTCAAAATTCCTGGGTTGGGTATGGCGGATAAGATCCGCGAGGAAACTGTTTCTCCAGTAACACGATCTGTTTGATTCAGTCCCTAGCTATGTTTACAATTTTTGGGCAAATTAACTCCTTCTTATGATATTTTATTGTTGTTTATAAGAAATCGAAGAATTGTTAAAATGTATAATGTGCTCAGAGGGATGAACTGTCAAATTGTATTGTATTTTTAGCTATTTTTGTATTGTAATGCTTTTATGATATGATAAATATATCGAAATAAAGCTATTCAATCAATCATATATACCCATTTATATATATGTGCGTGTGTTTATAAATATATATATATATATATATATATATATATATATATATATATATATATATATATATATATATATATATATTATATATATATATATATATATATATATATATATATATATATATATATATATATATATATATCTTCAAGGTACATATATGGAGTTATATTTACCTTCATAATATTTATGGCCTCAATGTTCATGACATGATATTTTGTCCACACAAATGTTCTCAATATTTTGTTTGCAGATGCACACTGTCTAATTAATATTAATTAGACAGGTCATAATATATGACCCTATATAAGACCCTCTGCAATTAGCTACAAACACAGGGATGGTGGCCTGCAAGAGAAAGCAGACCACCATTCCTGTGACTGCATTCCAAAATGTAACACTTTTCCTTAAAGTTGTCACTGTCCTAACAGGAACCAGAGGAGCTAAAAAAAAAGCAGATAGCACAGGCAGTGGTTCTCTGGACCACTGCCTGCTTGCTCCTGGAAGTCACCCTGACTTTCAAAGACACCTCTTTCCCTTTACAAATCAGTTTCCACTCTTTTGAGGGGTCAGTAATTGTCAATGATAGGCAGCCAGAGATCCAGGTTCAAACCATTGATAAAGAGTTTACCGAATCGTAGTTTGGAAGGTATGCCCCTTTCACACACACTCATAAATTGCAATACGGTATGGTTCACAGAATCAGTTTTCTTATTCCCAAAATGGGGTTTTGTACATTACAGAAAGGGATTTTGCAGTGTCAAAACAAGTGATTTTGGGAACTGCAGGGTTTGTGATTGCAACATACGTTTGTACATCTGCTTATAAATAGAATATTTTTTTAGCAAATGAGAAAGCAACCACAACATTTAAAATATTCAGACTAGGGGTGATCTAAGGGATACTAATACCCCATGTTTCTGGCCATCATGCCCCTCATCGTCAATATTCTTATTTTTAACCATTTGTAACTCCGACCATCGAGTTCGGTTTGTGGTTATATCCTTCATACGATTTATTTTTATATTAAAAAAAATATATATATATATATTTTTTAGATAAGAATAGCAAGCACAAAGTGGTGCTCAATACCTGAATGGTAATAGGCCCTTAACTCAATATCTTGCTCAGTTGTATCTCAGAAAGAATTACCCACACCCCTAAAATATTAAGTAAAGCACAGACCTGTCACCAGCACATCTGCTAAATCAGCGTTTGTAGCAGAGCATCTGGTGCGTGAGGTGTTTATTTTATATGCTCATAAAATCTTGCTGGTTTGTGGCCTTGCTGAAAGAAAGCGAAAGAATTATGTGTCATGATATTTACCAGCATGATAACCGGATGCAATAACTGTATCAATTTAGTGCAGTCTCCAGGGACTTTTAAAGGAATTTGGGGGCCCTGGGCCGAACATAGAACAGCTTTGAATGTATGATCCAATTTCAGCTTTTTCATGCCCTCTTTGGCAGGGTCACTGACAGTGCACAGTCACACTCTTCCAAATTCTAAATGTGTTTATATCCAATATTCAGAAATAGTGACCTGTGCTTCCAACATTGTAGCACAGCAGCAGCTAACTAATGTAACTTAAAATAACCCCTGTGACCTCCTCCCATGTCTCATATGTCAGGTCCCTTTTTGATCTGAATGAAACAGAAATACAAATGTTCTCTTCATGATGCCTATAATAGACTCACACTTCACAAGCATTCAAAATAATTTAAAGGGAAACGGTATTTGAAACAACCTGTTTAAGATTTAGTTAAGGTCATCAGGGTAAGACTTTGCAGAACAAAGCTGACTCTATCAGGGGGGGCCCTTAATGGCTGGGGCCCTGGGCCAGAGCCCACTTTGCCCATGCCTTAACACATATCTGGCAGTCTCCGGAGTGCACATCAAATGGTAGCACTTGTCCCAATCTCAGTTGTACCAAATCCTTATATCATTAGAACGGATCTAAGGTGACTGAAAAGGATTTATATACAACTGAAGTTTTATTCTGTTAGTATGCACCCTAACAAATACATTTCCTTATTTCTTTCCATCATCATCGTTTAACCGTGTGAAAAGTTGGTTTGAAGGTATTTAAATGGGTTTGGCAAACACTTCCTTCACTCCACTATGGCAGTGAGTGTCTCACAGCCCTAGCGTTCCTGCTTCCAGAGCAGATCCTACAATTCATTGCCTACCCACCTGCGGCCTACTTGCCTTGAGGTACAGACATGGATTTGACCTAGTAAGTACATCCTTATTAGAAGGTGGTTAAAAAAATGGGCCGTATAGAACATTTCCGATCTGTTTTAGAATAATCACTGGGAATTTTAGAGCCAATTTCGAACATGTAGTCGGCTTAACCACAGCTCGATGCAAAGCCCTCATAACCAAAAGGAAAGAGCAGGAATTTCTTACTCTCACTCACCAAACTAGTGCCAATTGCCCAAAGAAGGGCACCATATGTTTAATGTGAGAAACCCAATAGAACGAACATATTTGGGTAAAGACCTACCTCCCAATAATTTAGGAGAAGCCACCTCTTTCAAGATCATAGATCATCCCCACACCCCAGACGGAAACAATCAGCCAGGCTCTGATGCTGTAAGCAATTATTGAGCAATATAACTTGTAATCATTTCAAACAGGAGTAGCAACCTATTCAGAATATACATCATTAGCGTGTTTATTCTATTATGTAAAGTGATTGGTAGCTTTGCAGTCACTTAAAAGTCCTTTAAGAGAGGAGAGGTGGTTCGCTTTACCTATTTGCAAGAGCAATACGAGATGGTTCCGAGCGAACAATTCCGATACTTGCAAATCAAAGATGCGATTGATGCAGCCCTTTCCACATTGGACACACTTCCTGAATCATCCACTTTAGAGGACTGATTACTCACCGATTATCTACACATAAAAGCAACTTCACTAACCTATAAAAAGATTATTAATAACCGGGTGGACTTGACTCTGAGAGCACTGGCAATCAGCGGTTGGGACACGGATGACCCCGACTGGCGAGAGGCGATAGCATCGCCTAAAGAAGTGGCAATCTCCCTAAGACTCTATTTAGTGGAGTTTAAAATACTACACAGGACTTACTTTACGCGGGTAATACTATACAAGACGGGGAGAACTCCTGACTCATACTGCCTGTGCCTCTGCGGCGCCATGGGCGCCTTTTTCCACACTTTGTGGGAATGCCCCAAGCTTACACTATACTGAGACGCAGTGATGGGAACCATCACAGAGTCACTGAGAAACATGTACCGCCTGCGCCCAAAAGCTGCCGCCTCAATATCTGGGGGCCAACAGACCTCAATCACGCTGAATGCCAATGGGCCACAACTGGCGTGATGACAGCCAAGCGAAATATAGCACAAAAATGGAGAGTGGGGAGATTACTTACTTTAACGAACTGATGCAGAAAGATGGATGTTGCCATTGTAGCGGAGAGGGACACATTTATTAACAGAATATGCCGAAGAAATGGGGAAGGGAATGGGGCAAATGGAACATTTATAGAGGAAACTTCTGCACGTCTCCGGAATCAGAGAGTGAATCAGACGAAAACATGTAATACAGCTGAAGTCAAGAATATGCTAAAGTACAATGTATGTCATGTGCTCATTATTGTTTAATAAAAATACTTTTGAAAAAACACTCAAGAAGCAATATACAGACAAAATAATTAATAAAAAATATTCTTCTTAAGAAAAAAAAGACCTTTAGGAGAGAGTTTCAACTATTTTCAGAAGTCTTTGAAATTTGTATCGATCTAATCATGGATATCTAATCACCAGCATATATACAAGAATTTTTGAGGTTGTATTAAAACTCAGAAGTTCAACTTTGTGCTCAATTTAATATCCTCAAAACAGATGAAAGAAAAGAGGATGTCATTTTTGAAGAAATGTATGCTCACATATCCCGCATTAAAATTAAGTGATGGAAAAAAATTATAAATTCATAATTTGACTGCTAGTGTCTGTATGAAAATATAATGTTGAAATGTCTGGCAGCCTGGAAATCTAAAAAAGGTACACATTACCTCCTCGTAAGTCTTCCTCACCACCAGAGTTACAAAGTGAGCTTCAGCTCCACACCAGAACCCTCCAAAGCAAATCAGCATCCCATGGCTCCCATCCATCCCAACATGGCCAACCACAGTCCCCCTTGACCCAGTATGAGGGGAGGGTAGGCCCACCTCACCTCCTGTTTTTTTTGTCCTGCGCTGACTGTCCAAGTGTGCTTTTCAGGTAAATGCAAGGTCTTGCTCTAGCAGGACGCACGACCCTGGGGTGGAGACCTTGCACAAGCAGGCTCGTTTCCTGGGGTTTCCCCCCACCCCCACTCCTTGTGGCTTTATGCCCTGCTATAGCTGGCTTGGGGGTATGGGGCTCTGCTATCTTACAGCCCTGCATGAGCGGGATCTGGCGGGAAGTATTTTCACGCTGAGGTAGGGTTACCGGAGAAAGAAAAAGTCTTTACGAGCTCCGGTCTTCCTGCCTATCATGGCCAGGGGGTTCTCACACGGCCGGTTTCCCACTTGATTGGGTTTCCTAGCAACGTGTGCTGCTGGCTGGTTTTCAGTGCACATTATTTTCCCTACTTCTTGTGGCCCTTTAAGTCAGCGAAGGTAAGTTCACTTACAGGCTGCCTATTACCCATTGAATGGATATTCTCCCTCCTGTTTTTCTTGTTGTGGGCCTGATCTATGGAGCGGGGTGATGTTCCTCCGGTTTAGGCTGGGCTCAGCTCTCAGCCATCAGCTAATTCCCTTTCTCTTCAGGCTACCCAGTCTTTGATTCAGGCTGCGGTGCTGTCTTGGGAAAGTCAAGGAAGTTGAGGGCTCCTATGCTGTAGCCATCTTTTCTATTAGGGCTTCCGCGTATTTGTCGTATTTGGTCCAGTCTCTGTTGTGGGACTTTCAATCTCTGGCTGAGCTGTTGGGGCAGGGGGCTGAAGTTCGACCTCCTCTAGTGGTCAGGGTACAACAGCCATGCTGGTGTCTGTATCTACTGCAGCTATTCAGGCTCATCGTCAGGTGGTGGTGTCATTTGAAGACAGACGCTGCCCTGAAGGACCTACTTCCGTAGGTCCCTTTTTTCAGGGTTTGAACTGTTTGGTTGCTTCCTGGAGAATATGGAGGGTACGAGAAGGTTGTTCGATTATTTTCAACTCCCTCCCTCCGGACACTTTCATTTTCACTCCCCTGCCTCCAGTTCCGGCTTGTCAGAGGGGTCTTGGAGTTTACTCCTTCCTTTGTCTGGTGAGGAATGTTTCTGGGGACTTTCGTCCAGTTTTTGGTTTGAAGGGTTGATTTCCTTTATCCCTTGGATTACATTTAGAATGCTCTCTTTACGGGACATTCTTCCATTACCTGTTCAGTGGGAAGTGGTGGCTTCGTTGGATCAGCTGGATGACTACCACCATGTGCCCTTCCACCCTTCATCTCAGCGTTCATCTGGTTTTGCGTGGAAGACTAGCACTTCCAATTCCAGGTCCTCCCCTTTGGTTTGTCTTCTGCCCCAGGAGTTTTTACGAAAGTGTTGACCTTGGTTGGGATCCTTCACAGGGAAGGGTTTCGGGTATTCCATACCTTGATAACTGGCTGATCTATGCCTCTACTTTCTCTAAGAGGACTTGTCATGTCTAGCGGGCTTGCGAGATCCTGGACCATCATGGGTTCCTGATCAACCACATTAGACTCCCATCTGGAGCTTGCCCCAGTCTTGGTGTTCATAGGGGTCCCCTGGATATTGTCAAGGTGATGGTGTTCTTGCCTGTGGACTGGAGGGCGCCCTTGGGGAGGGATCTGGGTGGTCTCCTGACCTTGGATTATGTCCCAGTCCATCAGTGGTTTAGAGTGAAGGAGTTAATGTCAGCAACTGTCAATGTGCTTCCTTGGGCTCATCTCCATTTGTACCCATTGGTGTCCCATCCTTGGTGCCGGTGGGCTACTGGTGGATATGTCACTGCTGATTCGGTCTGATCTGGATTGGTGGTTGGGGGACTCAATATCTCCATGGGTCTTCCGTTTCTAGTGTCCCCTTCCCGGGTGATGGCGCCGAGGTGCTATGTTGGATTCCCGATCTGTGCTGGGTTGGTGGGATTGTTAAAAAGGGTTCCAAAGACAACCGGTAACCAAAGACCCTTTTATGTTGCCCGGCGGTATCGCCTCTATGACCCACCAATATTAATCAATGAAGAAGCAGGCGCTGGAGACTGGAAGGCGGGAAACGAGGATTTTATTCTCTCCGGAGGAGAACACATCAATTCAGACAGCAAGTATCGTCACGAGGTGCTCTAACCACATCTCTGAGGCCTGGCCTCTTATACTAGGGTTTACAACCTTTATTGCACATAACACATTCTCGTAATATTTTAATACTTGAAAGAACATCCTCGGAATCTCCCCTTCAGACCCGTTCCCACATACATTTACAGTTGGATTCCCCACCCCGGTTACAACAGGTGATGGTGGTCGCACAGCAGGGCATTCCGCCGATTCACGGAATGCGTGGGGTTGATCGGATCTCATGGGGTGGGGGCTTTGATCGGTTCGGGGGTCTTTTGATGGGGAGGGGAAGCTTCCTACTGTACGGGGTAATAAACAGTATCCGCAGGGTCAGGTGGCAGCCTGGGAACGAGGAAGACAAACGGGGACACAGGAAAAGGGGGTTTGCATCAAAAGGGTTTGAGGCCATGAAAGGAATGAAGGGAGGTGTCGCGCTGGGAACAGGATGGGGTTCCGTGGTGAAGCTGCGCTGGAGAGGGGTTTATGACCCAAGGCATGAGAGAGCGGGGGTTGTCAGCGTGCGGGGGAATGCTTGCGAGGTTAAGAGAGAGAGAGACGCGCTGGCTATTAGTGAGGGGCAGGGAGACCATGATGCTCAAAATGGCTGCCGCTTACGCGCACGAATGGGCTCGAAAAGGGGCAAGATGGCGCAGATAATGTTCACCAAGATTGTATTCATTTTTCACAGTCCTCCCTTTAACATTTCCAAGACATCTTGCTGGCCTATTTCCTATCTACACCTATATGCAGCAATCACAAGTAAGGGAGAGGGGGATTTAGGCAAAGGAACTGTGCATATACATTATTTTATAAACATCACATTGAAAAATTTCATCATTTAGTAAGCGGGTTCATTGTTAGGTTGGTTGCAGGAAAAATCATCGTAATGCAATATCAGACTAGAATTACGTAGCGAGGGCGTAGGGTACAGATCATAGGCACTTATAGTCATTTAAAAACAGGAGCTGATAAGTTATCATATAAGTAAGTCCTTTTTTTGTATTCGGCGGGAGCATAGTTAGTCCAATGGTGGTCGGGAGAGAAATGAGATATAGAAAAAAATAGAAATCAGAGTTCTCGGTGTCTTTTGTCGTCTTCTGTTGGCAGTGTTAAGCACCTGGATTACCTATCAACAGAAATGTTCATGTGGATTGAGTCGTCGGAGGTCTGCGGGCAGGGGTACATTTTGTTTTGTTTCGACAAACCTCATAGGAGCAATGTTTTACGGTTTTGGAACAGGTGCACTTTCTTTTGTAACGCAGAGCATTGATTTGCAAAATAAAAATGCGATAGTTCCAGAATTGTGAGATCTTTTTGTTTCTTGAGTCTCTGTGGTGGGCATTTCCTGTTGCTTCCATCATCTTCAGGGTGTTTGGTAGCGGGCAGATCCACAGACTTTGTTTATCTTTTCTTCGGGGGCGACCCTTGGTGGAGTTCTAGGTCACCGTTCTGGTGTTTAACATAGTTCGTGGTCTACTTAATCGGAGCTCCCTCCCTTCTGACGCAGGGAGTACTCTTCTCTGGGTAACTCAGTAGGAGTTGAAGGAACTTGGGAGTTCGGATGGAAAGGTGCGGGTGTGAACAGTCCTTATGGTAGGTCGGAGGAGGAGGGGATGGAGCAAGGCCAAGTCGGGAACAGATCAGGGGGGAGGCGGAGAGTTTTCGACAGGCGAGTCCGTAATCATGTTCAGAGAGCGGGGGCTTTTGGCACACGTTGATCATATAGCAGGGGCTTTTGGGTCGGCCCCTTTCCTTTAACACTGCCCCGTCCGGCGTCTCCTTACTGCTGTGGTCTCGCCTCGGCCTCCGTCGCTGATGTTCCACAATCCGCAGTCAGGCCGCGTGCTCCCACATCCGGTCTCTTTCTCCTCCGACAGTGATACCCTTAAATGATTTTTGAAAAGACAGTTTTTAGAGATATTGCAGAAGAAGGCAATTACATAAGTCTATTTCTCTCCCAACACCAAGCAACTGGGGTAAGCACTCGCTACATTGGAGATTCTTGCGGCTAGCGTATAAACAATTGATGATGGGTTTGCTGGATTCCTTGCAACTTCCTTTTGTTGGCTAATTCTTTGACGCTTTGATGATTATTACGTTCATTAGTCATATGTCTATTATAGTAGATGTCAGTTCTTCTGGCAGAGACCTATTTCCCTAGTACGAGTCTTGCAAGGCTAGGCTGGTCTTCAGAGCTTTGTATTTTACGAAAAAGTGTAACGTGCTAGTCACCATAGTCTGATAGGCATCCTTCTGAGAGGTGAACATAGGCTAAACAAATCTGCATTACATAAAAACATTTTATCATCAACCAGGCTTACTGCAACAAGTTCTTTCGATTTTCCATCTAATTTTCAACTTTGCACACATCCTTCTAATTTTCTATATAAATCCTCGCAACCTGGTCACTACAAAAACTCGGGAGGGGTGGTTTGCAATAATTATTAAACTTATCCTCGGGGAAGGAGGGATCTGATGGATACCAAACTGGGGGCATTCTGGGTAGATGGGGGTGTCTCGATCATTTCTTACAGCTTGGGGTACGGAGACAATTTTCAATGGGGATGGTCGCATCACCACAGACACATTTTTATCATAGGAGCCACTGACAAAGAGTTCCCTGAGAGTGGGTCAAATTTAGGGAACCTTAGTCGTCTTACCTGTCCCTTTCCTATCGGCCAATTTAAATTTCATCCATATTTTAGTAGAAAAGGAGAGGTAGTAACGTGGTATCGATACAATTTTATTTAGGACAAATTTGTGCAAATACTTGTGGTATTAGGGGCCAATCAGGAGGTGCACCAGGTTCGCCAATTAGGTGCCAGTTGCTAAGAAGAGGGAAAGTGTGGAGGGGTGGAAGAGTGAGTGAGAGAGAGAGAGAGAGAGAGAGAGAGAGAGAGAGAGAGAGAGAGAGAGAGAGAGAGAGAGAGAGAGAGAGACAATAGGCCAAACAGTACACGTGTGACATAGAGGATGACCGTGTATTGTTTGGGCTATTCAGTGCGTTACCCAACGTTAGACGTTTCGGGTCTGTGTTAGGAGGTAGGAAGCATGCAGTTTTGGGACAGGAAAGCGTTAGATTTGGTAAAAAGGTCGTGAGAGCGTCCTTGTTGTGCCATTTTTGTGGCGCTAGTCCGTCTTCATGCATCGGGCGTGACGTGGTTCCAGATCCCTTATGATACTCTAATCGGGATTCTAATGTAACCTGCAGAGGAAAAAGGGGGAGAAAAAGGGGAGGTAGGGGGACAATATTCGAACACATCAAATGTAAGGGCACGAAAATCCTTTACTTACCACATACTCGTACTTATCTCTTCGGGATATAATCCCTTAGGGTTCTTGTTTCTTAAAGTCATGGGGGCAGGCAATGCGATAGGTGGTTCATGGGGAGGTTCGAGGATGGCATTAAGGATCGTGTGTAGTGAAAAACGCTAAAAAGAGGAATCAGAGGTGCCTAGCGCGAGGTACCCCGTTTCGTAGATGTATCCGGTCATCGGGGTCTCTAAATCATTCCCAAAGCTGTGATGTTCTTAAGGTATACCAGTTCTTCGTTCAACCCTGCACCTTAGTACCTTCGACCACCATATCCTTATTAACAATTTATCCATCACACCATTTTACTTTACCCATTCTCTGAAGTCGAGGTCCTTCTTCATACGTCAGTCCCTGAGCTTAGTCGCATATCTTGGAGGCAGCGTATCATACCTTCGATTTGACCATCAACCCAGGGCCGAACAACCATTTCTCGGATAACCTTAAAAAGAGAGCAGAACAGTTGTGCACAGAAAAACCCTCCCACCGATACCCGTATTTACAAAAGTACGCGGAGCCTATCCATAGCTTCTAAGACTTTTATTTGTAGAGTTATTCAGTACGTAAAAGGTGAGAGCGCAATTCATATTTTGGCCTGACATGTCGTCGATGGAAGCACATACAGTAGGGGGTTATTTTGTAGTACAAGAACATGTAAAAAGGTCTAATTAATTATTTGTAAGTAACCAAAAACATTTCATTGCGTGACAAGGGAATCAGGGGCATTTCAGTTCATAAATGGAAACACAGTCAAGCTCATCGTAATCACATTTCCTAGATGTAAACCGCGGGTGTGCATCATAAGCGACGTTATGTATCGGTTACATCAAATGTCAAAAAATAATTTGTTCATTGAAATCAACATTTTTACGGAACCCTTCTTAAATGTTCGCCAAGTGAACCCTCCTCCCTTTAACATCGAGTGCGCAATGGTTCGCATATATATATATATATCCTAGTACATCAAGTTTCATTAGCTAAGGAACACCACGAGGCATCCGTTAGTTTCCATTGATACCAGCGCCATTTTGGGCGAGGCCGGTTTAGTCCGGAAGTAGCATCAGGGGCAAAATATCCCCGGCGATTGGCGGTTGGACCAGAGTCCCTTTCGGCAGTTCAAAAGAAAACTGTGCTAACAGAGGGGCTGGTGGTGCGGACCGTCAATCAAAAGAGGGAGGGGGGTAGAGTCTCTCTTACCGGGTCATGTTGATGTTCAGCCGGAACTTGTTCGAGTTCGTTAGCCCATAATGTTCCTGGGTGGTTCAGGCGGAAGCTGATGTAGACACGAGAGCACCGCCATCTTGTTGCTGTGCCGTGGTTATTTCATTTGAGATTAATGCAACTGTTCCTCACCGGAAGCCTGAAGGGGCCGAGGGCTCTTGGGACTTTGGTAGAATCTTCAAAGTCGAGGGGATGTTTGTCGATGGTGGGGGCTTGCGCCCAGGTGGGCAAGCGCCCGAGTTGCAATTTCGGACAAAGTTACTCCAGCGGCCTAGACCCGCATTTCGAGGGCCCAGACGCCATTTTGAGGCCCTGCAGCAACCTTTGCCGTATCCATCAGGAGCGGAGGAAAACTTCTTGTGATGGCGAAAAACAGAGCATCATGCGGTTGGAGCAGGACATTTTGGTTCGGGGCGCCAGGGTGCAGCAGTGGAGCCTTCATCTGGGGAGGTGAGGGAGGCTCACCGTGCCGCCTTCCTCTCCCGGTGCATCCTACGCCGTCTCTTGGAATCAGGGGCGCACATGATGACCACCCTACACCCCTGATTCCGACTCTTGGGGGACCACTGTACATCCGGTGCTCCGTAAATATGCCCGTCGGACATTGTATGTCCTGTACTATGCAAGTATACCAGCCGGGTCTTGTATGTCCTGTACTGAGAAAGTATACCAGTCGGGCATTATATGTCCTGTGTTACGGAAATATACCAGCCGGACATTATATTTCCTGTGCAGCGTAGGTATATGGCCGTCGCCCGGCTGGAGGACATCGGCGTCGGGCCAGGGCAGGGAAGCCTCCTACCTGTGGAGGTGGAAGAGGCTCGTCCGCGTCGCCTCTTCCTCCCTGCCCACCCTGCATCCGTTCGATGGAGGAATTCGTGATGGCCGGACCAGGAGATATGAGGGAGGGGGTCATTTTCATCCGCCCCCTCCCTACTCGCGGCCCGGGGGACGCCATCCCTGGAAGGGCAGTATGGGAAGACCATTTCATTGCCTGCTTGGTGGAGTCTCCAGTACCTTCTCGCCAGCGATCTCTTTTTGGCCCATGGTTGCTGGCAGGCCCCGCCCCACACGTGCTATGTGTTTCGGATGGGCGGGACCATCGAACTGTTACATTTCGAGGACTTCCGGAGTGAGCATAACATGTTTTGTATTTTTCCTATTAGTCAAGTTTGTTTTTTAGAGAGTTCTATTTAGTTATTCTATTTACTGTTGGTTGTGTGTTTTACCGTAATTAAATCCTAAGTTATATAATAGACGCTTGGCTTTCTTGAATCTTTTCTCTAACGGGGGGGTTGTTTACACTGACCTGCAGTTGTGTTTGTTTTTCAGAGTGGGGGAGCAACAGAGAGCAATCAGTCCCAGAACTCTAACATGTCGTTAAAATTGGTCTGACGAAATCTGTGCCACCGAGCATAATCGAACGGGGTGGTCCTGTCTGTTCTGTCTGCACTAGTCTGATTGGTTTTTATCTCACGTCTTTTTCCTTTCTGTCGGTCCGTCCTTTCTGTCAACCCTCCATTCTTACCTATGCTTTGCAGAGTCGGGCACTGGGCTTTCCAGTGTCCAAGACGTTTACAGAAAGCACATTGGTTTTGTTTTAAATCTGTCCGTCCTGTGCGTAATGTCGGGGGATTACCTTCAGGTCGTTGTGTTCCGGGGTTGGCTTGTCGGCACATCCCTTTACACCATTCGCTTTTCATGTCTACTCCTCGGGACTGTGCCATCGCTGGCCCTTCCCTCTGCCTACTAGACGTTTGGGGGGTTGTCCGTCGTGTCCCTTCACCTTCTCCGAATTCGTCGCCTTCCCTTCGTCGTGCGGCTTCTTTGCGCCACATGCCGAGACTATCGAGCATAATAGGTGTTGTTTCATTTCTACGAAGGGCTATTTCCACCGTTTCTATTTTGTCAAGATCAAAGGATCCTCTCAGTGGCCACTGTCTTTCTCGATCCTCTTTCGTATATTTATGCCACAGCTCACTGTAGGCTATAGCGATTAATCCATGCTTCATGAACATGTCCTTATTAGGGGTGCCTTCCAGCGGAGCCGGATGGTTCATCTCTAATAAGCGGTCCGGGTAAAACAGGCTATTGACCAGTGGGGAGAAGACAGGCATGACGGATCACAATGGGATAATAGTCAGCACTACCTATCTTATCACTGCGCGCAAAGACTAGACAGAATATTTCTATTCTACGTTGTTTGCACGTAGTGAATACCTCATGAACCAATTCTGAGCAATCGATCAACGTTAGGTCAAAAATAAAAAATCAATATGGTCAATGGGGAGAATAAGTAGGCTCGCAAAGGTTCGCGTCACCTACCCTTTCACTATCTGTAAAGAGGGGACCTAATCTTCCCTGTTTTCAGACAGAGAATCTCCAGAAAACAATCTATAACAGTTAATCAATGTTAGGTCAAAAATAAAAAATCAATATGGTCAATGGGGAGAATAAGTAGGCTCGCAAAGGTTCGCGTCACCTACCCTTTCACTATCTGCAAAGAGGGGACCTAATCTTCCCTGTTTGTAGACAGAGAATCTCCAGAAAACGATCTATAACAGTTAATCAATGGGGGGGGGGGGGGCAATTGTTGAATGGGGAGGGGGAAAATAGGTCCGACGGGTGCGTACCTATCCTTCGCTGTTTATAAAGGGAGAGCCTGTTGTTTCTCCGTTTGTAGACAGTGAATCTCCAATAAATTAACAAAGAGTAATACTAGTATTTTCACAACAATTTCAATTATCTATCACTTTCGCAATTCGTCGTGTTTACACGACCTTACCCGGACCGCATGGACAGTTTCTCGTCTTCCGAATCCAGCGCCCGATCGTCCTCTTCTCTTCGTACTTCTCGTGGCACTCCTGATGGTTCCCAGTCAGGACCGCAGATCGCTCGAGAGAGGTCTGTTCGGAACCAGTGAAGTTCGGATGATCGGCTGTCAGACAAGGGTCTATCGGACAGGGTACCTTCCGATCGTTGCAGTCGTTCACTCTGTCGTCAGGACCTCTCCCACTGGATCCACGAGTCGCTGATGGGCCCCACGTTTGGGACGCCAATTGTTAAAAAGGGTTCCAAAGACAACCGGTAACCAAAGACCCTTTTATGTTGCCCGGCGGTATCGCCTCTATGACCCACCAATATTAATCAATGAAGAAGCAGGCGCTGGAGACTGGAAGGCGGGAAACGAGGATTTTATTCTCTCCGGAGGAGAACACATCAATTCAGACAGCAAGTATCGTCACGAGGTGCTCTAACCACATCTCTGAGGCCTGGCCTCTTATACTAGGGTTTACAACCTTTATTGCACATAACACATTCTCGTAATATTTTAATACTTGAAAGAACATCCTCGGAATCTCCCCTTCAGACCCGTTCCCACATACATTTACAGTTGGATTCCCCACCCCGGTTACAACAGGTGATGGTGGTCGCACAGCAGGGCATTCCGCCGATTCACGGAATGCGTGGGGTTGATCGGATCTCATGGGGTGGGGGCTTTGATCGGTTCGGGGGTCTTTTGATGGGGAGGGGAAGCTTCCTACTGTACGGGGTAATAAACAGTATCCGCAGGGTCAGGTGGCAGCCTGGGAACGAGGAAGACAAACGGGGACACAGGAAAAGGGGGTTTGCATCAAAAGGGTTTGAGGCCATGAAAGGAATGAAGGGAGGTGTCGCGCTGGGAACAGGATGGGGTTCCGTGGTGAAGCTGCGCTGGAGAGGGGTTTATGACCCAAGGCATGAGAGAGCGGGGGTTGTCAGCGTGCGGGGGAATGCTTGCGAGGTTAAGAGAGAGAGAGACGCGCTGGCTATTAGTGAGGGGCAGGGAGACCATGATGCTCAAAATGGCTGCCGCTTACGCGCACGAATGGGCTCGAAAAGGGGCAAGATGGCGCAGATAATGTTCACCAAGATTGTATTCATTTTTCACAGGATCACCTGCACGCGTGTTGCTGGTCCACTTTCTGGGAAATGTAGGCCATTCATCTGCATTGTCTGAGGTTTTGCCCAGCTCTTCGGGGAAATTGTGTTCTGGTCAGGCCGGACGTTCAGGAACGATGCCCATACTGTCCTCCCAACGGCTGATCTTGTCTGCTCTCAGGGGTTGAGCATTGTCGGGCCTGGTAAGTTCCTGGATTGGAGACCGCCTGGGATTCAAAGGTGCTGTAAGCTTTTGGTGAGGGGCTACCTCAATTTACAGGGGGTTTGCAAGGTCCGCTTCCTTTGGCAGTGTTCCATCTGTTTCCGGCCCCGTTTGGGTACCCAATGGTGGTTCTGTTGGCAGTCAAGTTCTTGGCTCACCTACCTCGCTTATGCCCTCTCCTCCCGTGCACAGGGGGTGTGGTGGCTGGATGCGCTGTCATTTTGTTAGCCGGGCTCCCTGTTTACGCCTTTTCACTGATACCTCTGGTTCCCCAAGTTCTGTACAGGATTTGCCAGAAGAGGGTGTTTGTTCTCTTGGTGGTTCCCCAACTGGGGTCGCCGCTCTTGGTTTTCTCTTCTGATTGAGATGGCCGTCCAGGAGTGCTGAGTGATCCTGGTTCTCCCATAGCCTTTGCAAGACCCTCCCCTTTCGGTGGGGATTCTGTGCCAACTTCATCTTCTTGTCTTGCTCTGAAAGATGAACCTGCTGGCTCTGGGTTCTCCCTTGAGGTGGTGGAGCTGTTTCGGGGCTACCGCCGCCCATCTTTATTATCCTCGCTGTTGGGTTGCTTTCTCTGAGGTGTTTTTCAGAAGGTTTGGCCTCGCTGTTTCTGTCTGTGGATCCATTGGGGGTGCTTGATTTCCTTTCCGACAGTTCTGCCTTAGGCCTGGCCCCTTCTGCTCTGCGGGTTCAGTGGGCGTTCTTGCGGGCTTTCCACAGTTCTCTGTTGGACGGGTTGGTTCCTTTGGTGGCCCAGCTTCTTCGGAGTTGCTTTTTGCATCGTTCCAGGGCTCTTTACCTTGTGCCATCCTGGGATCTTCTGTTGGTTTTGTGGACCCTTCAAGAGGATCGTTTTGGGCTCCTGGGGTCCTTCGATATCACATACCTCCTTATGAAGGTGGTATTTTTGGTGGCCATCATCTCTGCTGGTCAGGTAGGGGAGCTGGGTTCTTTTCTGTGCTCTCCTCCATTCTTGTAGGTTCTGCCTGACCACATTGGATTGTGTCCTGATCCTGAGTTTCTGACCACAGTGCCTTCAGTTGTCATCCTTTCCCGGGAGGTGGTGTAGCCTCTTTTCCCTCCGGTCGTTGGGTCTGAGGTGGATTCTGCTCTTTCTCTGTTCGTAGCTGGCGTGCTGTGTTTTGGAGTGGGCTGGATCTTTCTGCTGCTGTGTCCACTTGTTTATCTGTTTTGGTCCTGTCTGGTGTGGGCATAAACCATCCCTCTCCACCCTGAGTCGGTGGGTCGAGCAGGCTATTTTGCTGGACTATGTTGCCTTGGGTTCCTGTGGTGTCGGCCCATGTGCGGGGTTCGTCTACCTGGGTCTGTCTGTCTCCTGGGCCTCGTTCAAGAGGGTTTCTACAGAGGTTGTGCCTATCCATGGGCCGTGACTTGGTCCTCCCCTCTCATGTTCATGGACCACTACCGGGTGGTGTTGGGTGGTTCTGCAGTGGGTTGTTTTGCTGCGGAAGTACTCGGGCTAGTTCTTCCTTGATGTTCCCACCTTCTGTGCTTCTTCTTGGTTGTTTTCCATTTAATTGTGGATTGCACCTGCTGTTTTGCTTCATCCCATTTTCTGTTGTTTCTTGTTAGTTTCCATGAAGCCGCCGGGCTTGGGTATGTGCTCAATTTGTAACACTGGTGGCGAGGAAGACTTACGAGGAGGTAATGCCCCGGTTACTTACCGGTAATCTTCATTACTCCAACTATTGTCTTCCTTGCCACATGAGTTGTCATCCCTCCTGCCTTGTTTTTCTATCAGCTTTGTTGGTTCTTGGAGATTGGTAGTTCTACAGGAAGTGGGGTGGGCCGACCCGCCCCTCATACTACGTCAAAGGTGACAGTGGTCGGCCATGCTGGGGAGGGATCGGAGGCATGGGAGGCTGATTTGCTTTGGAGGGTTCGGGTGTGGAGCCGAAGCTCACTTTGTAACCCATGTGGTGAGGATGACTATACTCGGACTAATGAAGATTACCGGTAACTAACCAGGATATCTCTGGTTATATCCTTCCGAGTTGTTTATTCAATTATGTGGTGTTTCTAGAGTGGAGAAACTGCTACTTAGCTCTCCACAAAACACAAAAAGGTACCATTTTAAACTAATGAATGCAAAATACGCATATGCAGTTGCCTGGAAGAGTTGGCCCTAAGAAAATATAGGGGGTTGGATTATGAGTGTAGCTGAATTTGAGCTTAGATTTAGGGATCTCAAGAAACAACACCATTTTTCAAAATTTGGGACTTGGATTTGATGAGATGTTCATACATTTGGATTTTATGGAAAGTTAGAGAGTTTGTATGATTTATGTTTGGAACTGGTTAGCCCTGATGAAGGACCAGACACATGTTGGCTGAACCAAAGCAAATTTATGGTTAGAGCATAACAATTTAATAAAGAAGAATCAGATTAAGTTTCAGATTATGACAAAATATAAAACTTGAGGGTAGAGGATATAGCACTACCAGCTATTCTAGTTGTGTTTCCTTGCTAAAAGTACATTAATTATGGAGCAATCCAAATAAGGATACATTTACAGTCTTAATAACTGTAACACATTTGATGCCAAAAGTCAACTTTAACAGAGGTGGCCAGAGAAAATGTAAGTTGGTTCTGTCACATCCCTTCTCTGAGTGTACTTCCTTGATTTATAATGTCTCTCTAATCATGATAGCAATAACAATGGTTGAAAACCAGCACAATTGCAACTTGTTTAGGAATATATCTGCTTAGAATGAAACCTTGTTAATCAGTGTACAAAATATGTGGGATAACCTTGTTTAGTCGCATGGTCAATGTCTTGCTTCATATTTTACAATCATTATTCTGGAGCAACAGCATGTGAGACAAATGATATTCTTAATAGTCTTCAAACTACTTTAGGATTAAAGTTATACTTTAAAAAACTATATTTATGAATACTGAAGCACACACAAAGACAAATGTAGAAGATGATGTAGTAATTATTCAAGAACTATTATGTAGAAAAAGTTACAAGTTACACGAAATAAGAGTGTAGTCTCATTAATCCATGGTACAGGTTTAATATGTTAGGAGTAATCCATGTCTTCTTGTCAAGAGTAGAGTCCATTTCTTGAAGTCTACTGGCAGTCGACACGTTTCATCAATTACTGAATTTCTCAAGGCTCTTAAAATTTAACAAATAAGCCCTCAAATTGGAGTGTGCTCCACTGCGAGGAGTATACCACCCTGTACTAGCAAGCATCACTCATATACTTTAGAGAACATCTTCCATTAATCCACTAGAAATGATAGGTGTCTTAATGTAGCTCAAGGTAATCCTGATGGTAAGAGTAGGCCATCTGTTTTCTCATCCAGTCATCTCTACGTAAGATCCCAAATGGCCATGATAACCCTTACGAAAAGCGCTGAACTGCAAGGGAGCTGTCTAATCGCTCTGATCCATGGAGATTAATGGAAGATATTCTTTAACTATATAAGTGAAGTTTAATAGTAAAGGGTGTTATATTCCTCACACTAACCTCCAGTTTAAAGAGCTACAGGTTATGAATGAAGCAAGATGTAGCAATGTAGCAACATTTTCAACAAAAATGCAGAGTCTCACTCTCCTGCAACCCTCACTTCTACTATCTCTCTACTCTCAACCTATCAGTGCTGAGGGCTGCTGGGCTTCAGGCTTCTGTGCATCTGTGCTGTAAAGACTGCTGTAAGCAAGCCACACTGGGTACTGATTTTGGCACCCACACCTGCAGTGTACTGTTAACTTCTGCAGCCAGAGAGATGTGAAGCCACCTACTCTTCAGTTGTGGCATGTATTGAGAATTACATTAAATGCATGGAGCTAGTCACATGAAAATAAAAAACTAAGTGAGATCAAACAATGACCAGTTCAGGAAGTGAGAGGGGAATTCATAAAGAAAATCTGTAGCAAACCTGGCATTTTGGCCACCCTACCATAATGCTTCCATTTGCAGCAGCTGGCACCTCTGACACTCTATCAATGTGTAAATTGTCTGAGATGCTGATAGTGTGGACATTTATAAACAGTTTAAACAATTGACTGATGCCATACATCTCCAATTCCACGTCAGCTCCGTCTCTCAGGCGACAGATTTTTGCCGCCCTGTTAGAATGGAGCACAAATCGAATTGCATCCACTGACAGCAATTTAGAGTTTAGTCAATGAAGAGAGGTTAATTTTAAATGAAAAAGTTTTATTTCTCATTAAGAGATTAATAATACTTTTGTCTTTTAATCAGATCAGTCAGATATATCCAGTTACAAGAATTTAAAGGAACATTTTGGCTAGAGGCAGCATGAAAAATAACAGTTTGTTCCATAAAGGAAATAGTCCCTATCTTAATCTAAAGGAAATAACCTAACCTAGCATGAAACGTATAAAGAGTTTGTTTTGGGAAAGAGCAAAGATTTGAAGCATCAAGCTAATAGTCACAAGAGAGATAACTCCTCATTAAGAGCAGTTCTGGAAACTCAGACAAGTTCCCCAACCATTGCAGTAGCATCCGCCAATCCAAGTTAGAAGGAATATAATCCCAGCAGTAGCTATGATTTGGCATAAGGAAAGGAAGTCTCCTCCAAAAAGTAAGGAAAATAAGAAATATACTGTTAGCAGTAGCTTACAGTAATTTGAGCTAGCACAACAAAATGATAAGGGGCATGGCAGGGTAGGTGTGCATAGAATGTATTAACTCTCCAGCTAAGAACACATACTATATAGAAAGGCACCAAACATATGTTGCAAAAACAGGTGCATAAGAAATTTCCAGCCAATGTTGAGGGATCTCCCGATGCTCCATCGTCTCTCCTTTCCATTTCTACAGGAATCGCCCATGTTGACTTCATGTTATTCAATGCGGCTGTAGCCTATTACAAAAAGATACATTTACGAAGGTTCTCATGAGAACCTTTGCAAACCTACTCTGTTAGCTGTTCAGTGTCTCATTGTGTAACAAAGGACTTCTCTATGAAATAAAACATTAATATCTAGCATGTCCAAAATCCAGCACATTTTCTAACAATGACACATATCACATTAAAATATTGAAGAAAAAGACAAAATATGAAGCTTATTCATGTAAGCTCGCTGAAAATGGGAGCGTTCTGCCAATTAATAAGCTGCTAGTTTGGTGTTACACTTTTAAGAAATGCACTTTTTCCCACGGTTTGTTCTGTTAAGCATTCTCTATGTTGTCAAGGTACATTTTAGCATTCCGTTATCATGTCTTCTCTATCAAATTGTTTCCTCTCATGATTTTCTAAATCATCACACAACTATGTTTCACATGTGAGTTTATTAGAAGGGCACCTTTGTTGCCAGTTGAGTCTAGTCTTTTCCTTTTCTAACCTCTAAATGTAAAAGATTTCATGTAATCATCATTCATAAAACCCCTTAGACCCAAATCATTTTCATATAATGTTCTCTGTAATTTTTTCCTTCTTTTATGTAGTGCATATCTACAGCTCAAGAACAGAACATAAAGAAATATTATAGAAAACCCCCACTATTATTATTGCCATTGGAATAGCCTTTAATATCCTTTTTCCTGCTATGTACCAGTCCCAATTATAGCAACCCCTATCCCAAATTTTTCAAAAAGACTTTTTGTTTCCAATTCATGTAACTCCAAGGTCCTAAGCCTGAAATGTTATTTGCAAAGCTTTTAATATCCTTACTCTTGTCAGGTATGTATGTGCAGTAGTGAGTGAATTTGAGCATCCTGTAGACTCCGCCCTTTTCTGCAAGTATGATGTCAAATGAATACAGTCCTGTAAAACCATTGACCGTATAGCAACTAATTCTGCATTAAGAATGAGCAAAGCTCCAGATGTGCTTGTTGCCATTTTGTCGACAACTCTAGCTATCTAATCTTTAACCCTAGGCATACGCGGAGGACCACGGAGTTGGAAACAAACTCCGTGGAGCTCCGCTACGCCACCTACCTCCACCCACTAAGTTACCATTAATTAAAAAAAAAAAACACTAACTCTTTACCGCGGCGTCCCCGGGCTGGCCTCCTCCTCTTCCTCGCCATACGGGTACTGCTTGAGAAAACAGTGCGCGGCGAGCAGTACTTTCTCTCTGGGATACTTCGGATGCTCATCAACACAAAAAGTAAGGCATATGGGCACTTCATTGAGGTAGAAGCACAAACTTTTGCCAATCTGGATTTGATGGTAGCATTTATTTGTTCGACAAGACCAGAGGGTTCTGGCCTGTAACTGTAATGTAATCTTTGTTCAATATGCAAGACTGTAAAAATCATCTTCATCACTTCTGTTCCTCTATCTGACTCAAGAGAAATCTGCATGCCGAACCTAGGTATCAGTTTTCGCAATAAAGGCTATGGTTAGGCTGTCATTTCACCTTGTTGGGTAGGCTTCCACCGATCTTGAGAAAATGCAAACAATCACAAAGATGTATCTCAGCCCGTTATGTACAGGCATCTCGAGAAAATCCATCTGCAGCCTGTTTAAGGGAACACCTGATCTCCCTATGTGTTTTAAAGTAACATGTTCTTTTGCTTGCATGCAGTTGTTGACAGGTTACACACCTATGTAAATCTCCTCTGCCAGCATACAGAACCTTGGGTAGAACCAATGTTGCCTGAACAGTCTCATCATTGCATCCCTTCATAAGTGTGTATACCCACAGTAATACCATGTCATTGGAAACAGCAAGCTATCTGGTAATACAAATCTCCCATCATTTGACATCCAAATGCTGTTTGCTTCTTTCTGGCAACATGCTTTTACCCAATGTATTGTTATGACACATTTGCCTGTCCATATTTGAACTTGTTCCAAGTGTCAGTGACTTTCATCAAAATTGCAAAATAACTCTCATCTTTGGGCTCACATGTGAACCCTCTATTGAATGTACAGGCCGGTAGTGCATAGTACCTTGCAAAAGAATGAGTGAATTGGTTGCCCATGGCAACATATCTGCTTCCATTTTGATGATCAAACTCACTTTACTACAACAATTTCTCCAGGTAATTGTAGAGCTTCCAATAGGTTTTGGACATGTGTCCTGTTCTTTATCGGAGTTCCCGACAAAGTAAGAAAACCCCTCTGGGACCACAATTCCCCGAAATCACGGACAACACCAAACTTGTATGAGCTGTTGGTGAATATGGTGACTCTTATTTGTGCAGTTAAACTGCAAACTCTGGTAAGAGCATTCAATTCAGCTACTTGAGCAGAAAAATGTCTCTGAAGCCATGAAGCTTCAACAACATAATTTATAGTGCACCCAGTATATGCTGCTCTTAGTGTTCCATTATTCCCTCTCAGACATAAGCTATCTACAAACAATACATGGTCAGGCTCGGTCAGGTGTTCATCCTTAATGTTGTGTTGGGTTTGGTGCTTAGTTCTGTGTTCAACCTTTTCACATTTGCATCATCTTCATTTACAGGTTACAGTGTTGAACGGTTTAGGATAGTGCACCTTTTCAGAAGGATATTGTCAGAGGATAATATGTTTTGCTCATAACGGACCAGCCTGTTATGGGTCAGATACTGTATTTTGATTCATTTGAACAGTAGCTTCACAGAGTGTGAGACTATGACAGATAAGGGCAACCCATCACTAAGGTCTCACTCTTTTCCAGGGTAGTACTTACAGTGGCCACCACTTTAAGGCAACTGGGAAGATCGGGCGCTACAGAGTCAAGTGTGGCAGAAAAATAGCCAATTAACTTTCGAGCCCCTCCATGTTCTTGTGTCAAAACTGAGAGCGTGCACCCATCTCTCTCACTGCAAAACAATGCAAATTATTTTGTATATTCAGGCATTCCTAGTGTCAGGGCACGACACAACTTCTCTTTCAGCTCTAGGGATGCTTTTGTACATTCGTTGTCCATGGAATCAGATCAGACACATCTCTGTGTGTCATCCTCAGTAGAGGTTTTGCCAACAAGGGAAATTTTGGTATCCACTGCCTGCATTATCCAAACATTCCCAAAAGCTCCCTGACTTCCTTATGAGTTTGTGGTGGAATCAACTGCAAGATCTCTTCCACTCTCTCTGGGGGCACCTTTCTAGCTCCTTTCACAATATTGTGTCCCAGATACTGAACCCTTTTTGACAGTACTGCGGTTTCCGTAGAGACACTTTGGGGCCCATTAGGATGGCGGGCGGATTGCCCCCGCCAGGCTGGCGGTAGCCACTGCTGGCCTGGCGGGGGCGATCAGCCCACCATCCTTGCTTTAAAGACCCCCCGCCATATTAACATGGCCGGGGGGTCCACGGCGGACGGAAAGACCGTCCCCGCTTTTCCGCCCCGGTCGCCTTGTGAGCCAGGCAGAAAAGGGTTGTATATGGTGGCGGTGTCTATCAGACACCGCCAGCCATATTACAATGGGCATTTGTCAATGCCTTTCCGTAGTGGCAATGCCGCCACGGAAAGACATGCGGAGTCCACATGCGGGGGCCCGTTGCGGGCCCCCATGGACTCCGGGGGGTGGGAGTGCACAATGGGGGGGTGCCTGTCATGTTTTGCATTGAAAAGCACAACATGCATTTTTAGCATTGCGGCAGGCGGTGCTTTTAGCACCGCCCGCTACAATGTTAAAAATACGGGATGCACCCGTCACTGTGGTGGGCGCATCCTAATCCCCCCCACGGGACCCCTCTCCCTTATGCCAGGCGGTCCCATTGTCCGATAGGATGGCGGGTGGACAAAGTCCGCCCGTCATCCTAATGTCCCCCTTTTCGAGTCCATTTTCAGCTAGGTAATTAAAAAATGGAATGGTGTCATGTTTTTATCCATCTCGTGTTTCTGACGCCACAAGCAAATCATCTGCAAATTGTATATGGGTGGAATTGTATGCCATTTGCAGGGTCTCCAGATTTCTTTTCAGAATCGGGTTAAAGATGGTTGAACTTTCTGTATACAAATTAAAAAATAAACTTCCTTTCTTCGTGCAATGGCACTGAGAAGTAAGCTTCACACAGGTTGATAACTGTAAACCATTCTGCAGTGCATGTGATTTGAAACAGTATAGTAGCTGGATTTGGTACCATGGACCAACAGGGCACTACAATTTCATTCACCTTCCAGAAATCCAGCACTATTTTAAACTTTCCATTAGGTTTTTGTAATCCCATCATTGGAGAATTACATTGACTTACACTCAATTCTCTCAGGATCCCCGTCTGTAACATACCATTTACCACTGGCTTTATTCCTTCGCTTGTTTATGGTGCCAAATTATATGGTGGCATTCTGGGATAAACAGCATTTCTCTTTACAGTGACTCGGACTGGTTCTACACCTTTAAAAAGTCCAGTGTTTTTCCTCGTAAAATCCCACACTTCTGTATTCACTGTTTCTCTCAAATCTTCTGGCAATTCACTAAGGGTCAGCAAAGGGAACATTCCTATTTCAGTCTGCTGTCTGACCATCTTGAAATCTACATCCTCATCATGGGTCTGGAAAGCCTCACCATCCAGCATTCAATATATGGTGCAATTTAACTTGCACAACAAATCTCTCCTTAACAGATTCACAGGGCTCGAATCACAAACAACAAATTGGTGTTTTTCTCTAAATAAGCTATTTGTACTAGGACTTTCTCTGAAACTGGGTTATTTGTTTATTGCTAACTCCCATAACCTGGATAGCATTCCTCAAGAGAGGTGAGTCTGGGACTTCCACTGTTCTAACAGTGGAACAGGTAGCACCTGTATCGATGAAACACAAAATGGGTTGGCCATAAACGTCAGGCTCTACATAGTGGTTACTTTGGTCTACCTCTAAGACTGTGCCAGGTACACAATATTCCTCCTCTCTCTGGCACCATAATTGGGAATTATCTGAACCGGAAACATTATTTTCAAATAAAGTGAATTGTTATAATGCATTCTGGTTTGAATTCTGAAATGGTGGCATGGCATTCTGAAATGGATTGGTATTTATTTTTGGTATTTGATTAAGATTTAACCTGGGATTCCCCATTTGTGCAGGTGCAACAGGCATCATTGGAGCCTGTCCTTGCCTTGGCATTTACATTTGTTGTTTGGGAACATTTCGGGTCTGCATATCTCATTGCACTTATACGTTTCCCCCTGCATTATCAGGATTATATTGACATTCCCTCTTCCAGTGTCCAATTCTATGATAGATGTGATAGGCAGTAACATTTTCATAGCAGCACTCTCCGATCCAAATCCTGTACCCACAGGAACACTTCTTCATCTACCCTATGACATATTAATTCCTCCTTGATTTCCTTGAAAACCAGGCCGTGGGACAGCAAATCTGTGATTTCCTTAAAAAGAAGGGTTCTGAAAAACATTCTGAGCCAGCTTTGCTTGTGTCAACGTAAATTTCTCTTTTATTCTTTTCTGCTTCATGTCTAACTCATCGCTGCAGGATTTTTCAAATCTCAGAATTTCATCAAGTCATTAATTCTACCAACAAATCACACTTTGAATTATGTGTGAACAGATTGCTGCTTCAACCCTAGAACAAATTGGGGAACGAAAATACCCATATCCTTTTCCTCAGGTTATTCACATCCTCTGTGCTGTTGGAACACCTGCAGCAATCTCTCATAATACTCATGCAAAATCTCCTTTGGCTCCTGTGTGGTTCCTTTTATTCAAAGCCAGTTCATATCTTTCAGGGGTACTCTCCCTTTCAAAAAGGTAATAACTACCTCATACTTCTCCATCACTGTAAGAGACTGTACATGTGTCCTAGCCACTCTCGCCTGTTCCTCACTGGGCCACTATACCACAGTCTTACATTTATCTCATAAATTAGCAGGTACCACAAGGTCAAAGAATGTATTAAAATCTGTCCACAGCATTTAAATTTTTTTTATAAATCATTTAACTTGCGCATACCACTGCATGGGCTTATCTCTTAATTTCATAAAATTGTTCATGTATGCTGCCAAATCACCTCGACTCCAAGGAACATGTACATACGTTCCTCCTGCGTGAGTAAACTGTCAAATCTTCTTCACTTTCTTTGTCTTGCTTCCCTGTAATAGCTGCTTCCCACTTTTTCTTCACAGCCCATTTGGTTTCCAATTTTTCAGTCTCACTACACCTGGAAATGCACTTGACCAATTCTACAATATGCAAACGCAGTCCTGTAATCCTCATTTTGTTGAATGCTGGGTCATCCATTTATACCCCATAACTTCTGTGTAAATGCAAACTTTTTGTAAGATCTTTTTCATATTTTTGAGCTAGTTCTGTTAGTCTGTCATGAGCTAAGGCTGCCCTTCTCATAACCTTTTTGAACAAGTACATTAATTATTTTCTTCGGTACTGTTCTATGAACTCAAATTCCAAACATCCCCTTATTATTTCTTACAGTTCAACTTTCAATTGAATGACATTTAAGGGCTTCTCCTTCTCAACCTCTGATTTCTCAGGCTTTACTAGGTCCCACTGTTTCATCAAACCAGACTATAAATCCCTCTTCAGGTGCAACTATTTCTTCTGGTGATACTGGGGCTGTGAGTACTAACATCCCTCCATCTATTATTGTTGGATTGTTAGTGGTGGCTTCCAGGCAAATATCTGTGAGTTCTGGGAAGTTGGAACAAATCCAGAGGTGGGTAAACCTCTGGAAACTAGTTGAGTCTCAGGTCTTATCTCCACAAGTGGAGGAGCGCTTGATACTACCCTGGTTACAGATTGAGCACTACAACAGGCACTGGAACTATACTAGTCACTTGCGCTATAGTAGTCACAGTTGGAACGGTAACTTGTGGTTGAGCTATTACTGGTGAGGTAATCTGCAATATTTGTATGACTCAATCAATTGGGGTTGCACCTGGATGTGCCGGAGCAGTAGGCATTGTCGAAATAGTGCTAGTGCCTGATTCACCTTGCTTTGTAGTGATCGCATGGGGCAGGGGTCTGGAAGTCAACAGTTTATTCCAATATTTATCCCCTTAATCTGTGTCTTCTGACTCATTCTCTTCTTTCGTGAAGGAATCTTTATCCTTTCCTTTCTTAGCAACCTCTTTGGTAAGTACTGGATATAATCTAGTTCCTACTATGAAAGCTTTTATCTATCTGCACTGCTCTTCATCCTATAGGGCATTCGCATAATTTTTCACTGCACTATTAGTCCTCCTCTGGTACTTTTCCCTCTCTTTCTCCCTGACAACTCTTTCCTAAACATTAAGTGCTTCATACTGAAGGGGTCTAGCTTGTAGCTTCATTTTGTGAAATCTTCCCTTCAAATGATCAAGGATTCTAGTGTTAAATGTCCCATATCTAGGAAATCTCAATTGACCCTCTTTCTCTGTGATTCTACTCTTTTGGCAAAGCCAAGTGCATGTGTTTAAACCATGCTCATTATTAATAATATATGCAGGAGTACCCTCAAGAGGAGCCTCTTCTCCTTTGCGTAATAGAATTGTAGCATCCCCTCACCAAGTTCTTTTCCTGGACACTTTCATAATGATAAATCAATTTGAAACAACACAATTGAACCAAATGTTCATTGTTCCGTAAATGTCAATTTCCTGTTGACCAATTAAATACCAGTTATTATTTTTCACAGTTCTTAATAACAAATCAAAATACTGTATTCACTTTTAGAGATCCAATCGCGAAAACAAAATCCCGGTGCGAAACACTGACACAAAACCTCACTCCTTGCAGCAGCTCACCTTCATACTTGTACAACTGTAATTATCTATTTCTAAAACACCATCTTGTTTGCTGTACTCTGGAAGTAAGTAGTACATTCATCCAAAAATACATTTCACATTCGGAAATGAAATCTCAACGAGTGTGAAAACATCCAAATCAATTTTGTTTCTTCTGTGCACACGATTAGGTTCAACAAACACTGATTAATGCTAATCAGACACTACAAAACTTAATAATACTATGTCACCGGTGTAGGTGATGGTACCTCACACACCACACCTCAATCCTGTAAACAAGTTTTCCAAATTAATTTGTTCTATCCCAGGATCTTTCGACTACGAGAAGCCTAAAATCTTCAATCAATTTCTTTGACAGCTTATCGATACTTTCAATCACTTACCCTCTCAATCCCAGCTTTTAATCCAAATGAAAAACACAGCACATATGCCCTATTAATACTCACACCTTCAAAACCTCAAACGTCTTTGTATACCGCCTTGTTGAATCCTCAAGTACTGGACTTTGGATTCAGCAATCAGGGATTTTTAAGTAAAGGTTTGGGTAACTATTTTATAGCTCCATCCAGCGTATACACCATTCCTTTGCTACCAGATTTGCTAGTTGGAAATTTATTAACAGTTTAACCCTTTGACTTACAACAGAAATTTCCAACTCCGCACCAACTCCATCTCTCGGTCTACAAATCTTAGACATCATATAAAATGTAGCACAGGTCAATTTTCATCAACTTACAGCAGTTTAGAGTTCAGGCAATGATGAGAGGTTTGATAATGTTGTAAAAGTTTTGTTTCTCATTAAGAGAGTAATAATAATTTTATATTTTATTCAGAGTAGTTAGATATATCCAATTACAGACATATAAAGGAAAAATGTGGTTAGAGGCAGCATGAAAAATAACAGTGTGTTCCATAGAGGTAATAGTCCCTATCTTAATCTAAATGACATAACCTAACCTAGCAGTAAACCTATAAAGAGTTTGTTTTGGAAAAGAGCAAAGATTTGGAGCATCAAGCTAATAGTAGCAAGAGAGCAAAGTCCTCATTAAGAGCAGTTCAGGAAACTCAGTAAAGTTCCCCAACAGTTTCAGTAGCAATCATCAATCCATGTTAGAAGGAAATAAGTCACGGCAGTAGCTATGATACAGCATAGAGAAAGGAAGTCTTGTCATAAAAGTGAGGAAAATAAGAAAATCATAGCTAGCAATTGCTTACAATAATTCAGCTAGCACAAGAAAATGCTAAGGGGAATGGCAGGGTAGGTGTGCATAGCATGCATTATCTCTCTAGCTAGGAACACGTACCATATGGAAAGGCACAAAACATTTGTTGCACAAACAGATGCTTAAGTAATTTCCAATCAATGAAGAAGGATCTTGCAATAGTCCATCACCTCTCCTCTCAGTTCCGACCGAAAACGTCCATGCTGACATGATGTTATTTGAATGTGGCTACATCGTATTACAAAAAGATACATTGAGGAAAGTTGTCAAGGGAGCCTTTGCCAACTTACTCTGTTAGCTGTTTAGTGTCCCGTTGTGCAACAACAGACTGCTCTATGAAATAAAACATTAATATCTAACATTTTCTGGTTAGATCATGAGAAACATTTTTCTTCAAAAATTTGATTTGATATGATTTGATTGATTTGATTAGTGCATTTGTAGAGCGCACAAATGCCTGAGGGCTTCTTGGCGCTAGAGTTGGTAGGTCAGAGCGGTGGTGGCAGGTAAGCATGGGCGGAAAATCCGTTCCGCTCGCGGATTTCGCAGATTTTTGGTAAATTCGCAATCCGCGAGATTCGCGAATTTCCCGCAAAATCCGCGAACGGAACGGATTGGGGTTCAACCTGACTTTTTGTAACTATTTTAGTATGGCGCCGGCAAGCTGCCAGAGCCTCTAAAATAATTACAAAAGTCAGCTTCAACAGGAAGCACTAATAGATAAAGTAAAGCAGGTGCTAGAGTTGAATCTCAAACTCAGTTACACAATCATTAATCACCCCAAACTTGGGGTGATAATTGACTGTGTAACTTAATTTGACCTTCAACTCAAGCACCTGCTTTACTTTATCTATTAGTGCTTCCTGTTGAAGCTGACTTATGGCTGAGGGCAGAAGGGCACAAAGTGGGACAGAGGGCATGAGTTAGGCAGAGGGCAGAAGGGCGCAGAAACCAGTGGGGCAGAGGGCAAAAGGGCACAAACAAGAGTGGGGCAGAGGGCAGATAGGCACAAAAACAAGTGGTACAGAGGGCAGAAGGGCGTAAAAAACGAGAGGGTGGCAGTGATGAACCAGGCAAAAAAAAACGCGAACACGCAAAGCGCCCCGCGAATACGCAAAGTTCCCCGCAAACACCCGCGAACACCCGCGAACACGCAAAAATAAAAAATCTGCAAATTTGCGCAAATTTTGCGGATTGCGAATTCGCAAATCCGCAAATTCGTGGATCGCAAATTCGCAAAATTCGCCCATGCTTAGTGGCGGGGTATACAGGATGGATCAGTTGTTAAAGAGCCAGGTCTTTAGCACCTTTATAAAATACAGAAGCAATTTGCTGCTCTTTATGGAGATTGGAAGTAGGTTCCAGGTCTTAACTGTCCCTAACAGGAAGCTTCTTCCACCACAGCGGGCCTTCTTGAACTTAAATGTTTGCAGAAGTTTCGTATGAGCGGATCTTAGGCTTCTTGCCGGCACATACCATTTCAGGTGCGTCCTCAAAAATTGAGGCCATGTAGAGCCTTGAAGGCCAGGCATTGCGATTTAAACGTAATCCTTTTGTCCACCGGAAGCCAGTGGAGGGCTCATACTCCATGGGAGACTGACTGGAACCTAGGGATGTTGATGTTTGTGGGTTTTTATATAGCGCTCTGTCACTCCAAGGAGCATCCTGGCGCTTTGTCTTCATTGCTGACAGGTTGTGCGATGTTTTTATCTGCGTTTAAGTTGTTATGTACAGTTAGACCAGAGTTTTACATTTTGATTCTGACAATCCGTAGATCCAGGTTTTTAAGGATTTTTTAAAGATCTGTTCTGATGATAGACGTAGGTCCGTGGGGAGTGTGTTCCAGGCTTTGGCTCCAAGAACTGGAGTACTATTCTGGTTTCCGCGTTCTGCAGATGCTGCAGTCCTAATAGATACTGGGATTGGAACCCCATGTGTAGGGCATTTCTATAATCCAATCTGGAGAGGGCCAATGCTGTAACCAGTGTTTTTAGTGCATTGGGGGGATGAATGGATGGATTTTCTTGATCATTTTTAAAATGAACCACATGGTAGAGGAGAGCCTGTTGATCTGACTATTAAATTTCAGTTTATCGTCAAAGATGACTCCTAGGTTTTTGACATTGGGGACTGGGACTGGGCTGTCGCCCAGACTGGCACACCATCATCTGGGTGACCAGAAGGATGATTCTACTAAACATTTTTTTAATTATAACACATATTAGGTGACTTGATCTAATATGATTAAATAATATGGTGTGAGAAAAGAAAGATAAACATATTCTGACAATGAAACGTACTAAAGCAAAATATTGGAGAAAAAAAATAATATGAGGTCTAGACATGTAAGCACGATGAACATGGGAGCTTTCTACCAATTTATAAGCTTCCCTTTCATTTTACACGTTTTAGAAGTGCACATTTTCGTTAAACATTCTCTACGAGGTTGTCAAGGTACATTTTAGAATCTGTGTAAGGTTAATATCATCTGAAATGTTTATGCTTTATCAGTGCCAAGGGTCTTTTCACACATTTAATGCCATTCTACCAGGTGCATGATATGACATCTTCATTTCCCATCAGTTTTCAACTCCACATCCATTAATCAATTGATGTGGAACACGGAGACAGGTATCTGCTTGATGCGTACCGGAAACAGATACTTAAGACATGCATTGTACTTGGGGCATATAATCACAATACTCCCTACAGAATCCTGACACGTTGCTAATGTATTTATTAGACAACTATATTTGGATTTAAATTAAGACTTACACATGCCCATTCTTCATTCATGTTCTTATGATGATCCTGCATATGCCCTCTCACTCCATCTCTTCATTTCCTTCGGACATCTTATCATTGTGTCACAACTGAGCTGTAACAGAGTACAGCCATTCATCAGAGACCACATGTATAGCTTTAAGTTGCACTTCAAATGTGATTAGATCATACAGGGGTTACCTGTGGACTCCCCCGAGTATCCTTGCTTGTTTCTAGTTACCCAGTATTGAAATGGTATATTGGTGTATTGGAAGGGTATACACATGGATCTTGATATTGCATTGTGGTCCGGTTAGGACAACAAGCTGCGAATGTTCCGATAGGTAAACATCTAAGGCCATATGTAGGTAAATGTCCTTTACCGATTCTTAAATACCGAATTTTACCGATTCAGTATTCAAGAATTGGTAAATGAGATGTAGTGAAAAAATCGGTATTTATTACTGACTCAGTAAAAATCGGTATCGGACTTTCGGAATTTACTGAATCGGTATTTACCGAATCGGTAATTACCGATTCGGTAATTCCCATTCATACCTATGGGCCAAAAGGCCCATAGGAATGCATTGGAAATACCGAATCAGTAAATACCGATTCGGTAAATTCCGAATCGGAAAGCAAGCAAAGGAGAAACTAATGAAAACAGCAAATCAGGTGCTACCACCCTCCCCCTCCCTACCAGGAAGTGGCTACCCAGGCAGCTGCAACTCATTAGAAGGTTCTGGAGAGGCAGTCAGAGCTGAGCAGAGACACAGAGCAGCAGGGAGAGATTTTTGGGAGTTTACAACAAGAAAAATGGCAAGCAGCAGTGAAAGCCAGAAGGCAGAGAGGAAAAGAAAAATTAAGTTCAGCAGCATGGAGCTGCAGGTACTGGTGGAGGAAGTTGTGAGAGTCCACAAGCAACTATTTGGCAGGCACTCCCTCACTGTACCTGAGTCTGCAAAAAGGAAAATGTGGCTTGCAATTGGAGAAAAGGTCAATGCAGTGGGAGTCACAAGCAGGAACATTGAGGACCTGAAGAAACGCTTTTATGACATCAGGAGCCTCACAAAAAAGAAGATGTCAGAAATACATAAGCAGGCTGGTGTCACCGGTGGAGACAGGAACCCAGCGCCCCCCCTGACTGACCTGGAGGAGTTGGTGGCCTCAACCATCGAGCCAAACAGTGTTGTGGGACTTGGAGATGTGGACGGCTCAGCCAGAGCTTCAAGAAAAGGTAAGACGCATGCGCAGCATGACACCCCATACCAACCTGCTTCCCTTTAGCCTTTGTGTACAGGCCAACCCCAGTCCAGTACTGCTAGCACTATACAGGAGCAATGCATTATGGGAAATGTAGTCAGCTAATGTAGGACCATGTGTAAGTGCACAGACATCAGCAAGGCACTGAAAGTAATTCAGAAAAATGAAAGTCAAATGTGCAAAGCATTTATTGTAGTGACTGTGACACAGTAGCACTCAGTTGACATACGCTTATTTATACCTAGGGGCAACATCAGGCAGTCGAGCCAAAGCAACAGAAGGGACTGCACCAGCGAGGGAGGAGAGTGAGGAGGCAGGGCCAAGCCATGTACAAGCCTCGCAGGAGGAAGAAGCCACGACTGCCATCTCCAATGAAGATGACACAGTACAGACCCCCGAGTTTCCGCACTCCCCACACCTTTCACAATCCCCTCCATTGGTTTTTTCACTAGACACCTGCCCATCACTGTCCCTGTCTGCACCTGCAACCTCACCAGCCAGAAGGAGAGTCGTGGCCCCACTGCCAGTAATGGAGGCAGCAGAGGGTGAGCCACTGTACATGTGAGTCCTGCTGCACTGCAGTCCACCAATGAGTCAATCACCTCGCGCAGACGCCAACGCAGACCCAGCAGTGCAGGTGGACCTGGAGATGACACTGTGTTCCGTGGGCTGGAGGGGAGCATGGTGCGCATACAACGGATGCAGGGAAAATCCATACAGGCCTGCCACCGCCAATTTAGAGTCCTAAATGAACAAATAGGAGACATGGGGAAGGGCATCAGAGACATTGTAGAAACTAATAGGGAGGTAGCAAAAACAAATGCAGACATTGCAGCAGGAATGCAGCAAATGAGCAATTCCATCACCCAGCTCTGCTCAAAACTGGACAGCCTGGAACACACAAGGCGCAGGGATGCCCGTGTTCACAATAGGGCCATGAATCGTCTGGCCACTGCCACATCCCAGCTATGCCGTAGAGGCATTAATATGCAGAAGAGCCTCACACAGAACACGGCAGAGGTCACCAGGGGCATGGCCAGGATCACTAGTGCCCTAGAGGCTATGATTATATCACACACTGCACTAAATCCTGCCCTGGATGTGGCAGAGGCAGACGACAGCAGTAGCCGCAGCAGCTTGGCAAGCGCTGTAGTTGAGCCACGTAGGAGTAGCAGGCGCCCAGCTGAGGCTGCAGGCCATGCGGAAAGCAGCGACCAACATCCCAGTGGCTCAGGGAAGCATGGGCGCAAGTGACATTGCCGGTGTGGGTGAAGTAACCTGGGACATACAGTCCCCACGTTTATTAAGTTTGTGTTGTTGCACTTCAGTGCATGAACGTTGTGGCAACATTAAAATACGTTCTTCTCATTCACAACCTGTCTGTGTCTCATTACTCACTCAGAAATAGTTGTGTGTAATCTCCTCATGTCTGTATCTGCCATCACTTGGTGTTGACACTCCAGCAGGTTGTGTTTCAGGCACAGCAATGTCGTCGTCATGATCCTCGTAGTTTGACAACTCCACCTCAGTACCCTTCTTCACCGCAAGGTTGTGCAACATGGCAAAGGCAGCAATAATCTTACAACAGGTGACGGGGGTATACTGCCTTGTACCTCCACTCTTGTGGAAGCATCTGAATCTGCTTTTCCAGATGCCAAAGGTCCGTTCGACCACATTCCGTGTGCTTTTGTGGGCCCGGTTATACCTCCTTTGGCTGGGTGTTGAGGGGTTGAGGTAGGGGGTGAGTATAAATGAGCGGAGGGCATATGCACTGTCTCCTAAAAGGAAAAGGCAATACATTACTCACATGCATACATGTACTTCATACTGCAATAGGTATTATGGGGTCAGACACTGTGTCTTACCTAGGCGGTATCCTTCACCAAATTCCCCTGCAGTCAGCCGTGCATAGATGCCGCTGTTTAGAAAAATATATGAGTCGTGGGTACTCCCTGGGAATTTAGCCACAATGTCAGTGATGGCGCACTTTGCATTGCAAATCACCTGCACATTGATGGTGTGGGTGGACTTCCTATTTCTGTAGATATATTCTGTGGCAGCAGGAGGACAAATGGGAATGTGCGTGCCATCTATGCAGCCAATTATATTTGGAAATCGAGCCATCTGGTAAAAGTCAGCTTTTGTTTGGACCAGTTCAGCATGGGTAGCAGGAAAAGATATGTAATGGTCCATCCTCTGTAACATGGCGTCAAGGAATTTGTGGAAGAACCTTGAGAGGCTGCTCTGGGTCACCCCACCCACCGCAGCAACCACGCTCTGGTAGCTCCCAGACGCAAGCAGGTGGAGGCTGCACAGCACCTGCACATGGGGTGGAATAGCATGTGCCCTTGGGGTAATGTGCTGCAACAGTGGTTGGAGGTCCCTGATGAGCTCCAAGATGGTGTCTGGGGCCAACCTGTACTTCTGCAGTATCTCTGCCTCTGTGAGCATGAACAAGGTAACCCTCTGCCTGTAGACCTGCTCCTGTCTCTGCCATTCCCTCTCTCCTTCCTCCTGTAGCCGTAGCCGTCTTGCAATGACATAAAATGCCGCCATTGTGCAAACATAATTGCATTTTGGGTCCACTTTTATAGGCTGCACCTGGTTACCACCTAATTTGAATCCATGGTAAATACCGACTCTTAAATACCGAATTTGAAGCAAATTCGGTATTTAAGAGCTTACCTACATCTCAATCTTCAATTTTACCACTTCTTAATTACCGATTCGGTATTTTACTGAATCAGTAAATTTACCGATTCGGTAAATTTACTGATTCGGTAAATTTACCGATTTAGCCGATTTTCGGTCACCTACATCCCGATTGCTCAATACCGGTCGGTAACGGCCGAAAATACCGATTTTCGGCCGTTACCGACCGGTAAAGGGCTACCTACATCTGGCCTCTAGTTATTTTCAAAATGCTTACACTTCACTTGATCCACATGTTTGATTTTTGAAACTCAATTAATTCACAGTGTAGAGTCCACTGTGATGAAATATGGAATATATCTCAATCCAGGCATACTATTCTGAGAAACTATTTCCAACTTTACACGAATGTCAATATTTCATGTCAAATTTAGCTTTGTTCGATTTTCAATGTGACGCACCAAAAAACCATGAAAGCACATATTTACAATACCATGTCACAATTATTGCACAATAGTCGTTAAAAAAAATTATTAAAAGATCGACACAGTTTTACCATTTCATATTGCACGTTATACAATAGTTATAAAAAAGAATGTATATAAAAAAGTTAAAACATCATATACAGGTTTCAAAATAATTAAGACTTATGGCCAGTCAGCGTGAAAAAAGGGACAAAGTTCAGAGATGTTTCCTACATCTGATTGTACATTTCAAGAAAAGGGCTGTTTTTTACGAAGCATTCGTTATCTAAGAACTGCAGTGCCAGATAGGCCGGACGACATTGCCTCAAACCCCACATTTTCAAGATGGATTTAATCCACCTCGCCTTCTGCTCTAGATAAAATTTGCAGAACAGGACTAAGTGGATTGTTGATTGGGGTGACACTCGATCGCAAGGACAATTTATTAAGGTTTTAGACCAGTCATTGGAGGTAGGAAAACTTACCAAACGAGGGAATACGTCAAGTCTGAGGCATATGAGAACAAATATGTCAACGTATGGGTGTATGCATGAAGGTGTTTTTGCATATGATAATCCTTGCTTGGATACAGGGAATCCAGTTCAATATGTTCACACAATAATAAATTCAGATATACACTATTGTTAGAAGAATTGTGAATTTGATGTTAGGAAGTAAGTAATAAAGGATTGTGCCTTCATATTAGTGTACTGTGGGTTGGGTCATATTCTACATGCTTTTTCACTTTCTCCGGCGATCTGATAGATTTTGTATACTTCAAAGTACTAACTTTACTTAAATCTACCTGTTGATCCATAAATGTCTGCGGTACACCTTCCTTTCCTTTCATTCTTTGGTTTTTAGATTTTTCATTCAGTTTACAATGTAGTGTTACCTCAACAGGAGTATACCCAGAAGTTAACAATATTGAAGATGAGAGTGCACAGTGGACAGAGTTGTGGCTATTTAATTTTATCATCTTCTGTACTGCCTGACTGGTGTTGGCATAGTAATGCAATTTCTTTTACTTGCTTGGCAAGTTGTTGCATGGCACAATGTTTCACAACAAATTATTTGGCAAAACACCCAGAGTGATATCACTTTACCTGAATAATATAGATGTTGTTCAAGACCAACCACTGAATATCCAGCTTCTCTGATAATACATTTGGACAGGGCAGGCATCCAAAGGTCTGGCTCAGTGTTTAAGTTTCATCTGACTAATGGAAGGTTGTAAAGTACAAGCTGTTACTGTAGGTAAATCATGACACAGCAACACATTTGTTTGTAACTAAATCTAATGATGTCAGTGCTGGCAATTATATGGGTGTGAGATGTGTGAGTGCAGTGTAGATATGACAATTGTGAGGTAAACACCCATTATTCCGCAACTTTCTTTCCGCATACCATCACTCCACATACTTTCATTACGAAAGTACCATGACTCCGCAATGCCATTATAACACATGACATTACATTTTATATGCTTTTATCACGCATACATTTACAATGAAATTTGTTGTAAATGTATGAATGGTAAAAGCATGTTTTTTTTAAATGTTTGGATAAGGTAAGTATGGGTATAGGGGTATATGTTTTGGGGTACTGAGGTATATGTTTTGGGGTGTTTGGGTATTTTAAGGGTTCAGATATAGTTTTGGGTTTGGGGTACAGGGGTATTTTTAGGGTTCAGGGCTAGGTTTGGGTTTTGGGGTGCAGGGGTATTTTAGGGTTCAGGGATTGGTTTGGGTTTTGGGGTACTGGGTTTTTTTAAGGTTCAGGGGTAGGTTTTAGTTTTTGGGGTACAGGGGTGATTTTAGGGTTCAGGGCTATGTTTGGGTATTGGGTACAGGGGTATTTTTAGGGTTCAGGGCTAGGTTTGGGTTTTGGGGTACTGGGGTATTTTTAGGGTTCAGGGGTAGGTTTTGGTTTTGGGGTACATGGGTATTTTTAGGGTTCAGGGCTAGGTTTGGGTTTTGGGGTACAGGGGTATTTTTAGGGTTCAGGGCTAGGTTTGGGTTTTGGGGTACAGGGTATTTTTAGGGTTCTGTGGTAGGTTTGGGTTTTGGAGTACAGGGGTATTTTAAGGGTTCAGGGCTAGGTTTGGGTTTTGGGGTACATGGGCATTTTTAGTGTCCAGGGGTAGGTTTGGGTTTTGGGGTACAGGGGTGTTTTTAGGATTCAGGGCTAGGTTTGGGTTTTGGGGTACAGGGGTATTTTTAGGGTTCAGTGCTAGGTTTGGGGTTTGGGGTACAGGGGGTATTTTTAGGGTTCAGGGGTACGTTTGGGTTTTGGGGTAAAGGGGTATTTTTAGGGTTCAGGGCTAGGTTTGGGTTTTGGGGTACAGGGGTATTTTTAGGGTACAAGGGTAGGTTTGGGTTTTGAGGTACAGGGGTATTTTTAGGGTTCAGGGCTAGGTTTGGATTTTGGGGTACAGGGTTTTTTTTAGGGTTTAGGGATAGGTTTGGTTTTGGGGTACAGGGTATATTTATAGGGTTAAGATGGGTTAGTGTTTAAGGGTGTTGGGGTATTTTAAGGAGTAAGGTGTGTTATGATTATGGGGTGCAGGGGTATTTAAAGGGACCAGGGTGGGATTAGTTTTTAGGGTGTAAAGGGTAATACAATAAAATAATAAATAAATAAAAATAATATAAGTATTGCAATTTAAAAGAATAAATGTTTTAATTAACCCTTTCCCTGCTGCCGTCGGCCAATGGCCGACGGCAGCACTACCTCCCCAGTGCTGCCGTCGGCCATTGGCCGACGGCGCCCCACCCGTGCACGAAACGCCCGCACCGCGGCGTAATTACTACCGCGGTTAACGGGTTAAATTAAAAAAAATTATATATATATATATATATAGCCATTCCTCACCGTCAATAAATTACCTGCTCTAACTGATATGATGGCACTAATGAGTGACACCTCCGAGGAAGAAAATTATGACAATATTGACTGTGGAAATAACTTATTAGCTGGAGATCATACACCATTCAGGGCTGCATCTAAATTTCTTCCACAAACACTGAAAGATAATGTAGACCTCTTTGGTGAGAATGTAACTAAAGATCTTAAGAATTTATATTTTCAAGAGAATCAGAAGAAATGTAAAATGAACCCCAGGAAAGCTATTTTCCACAAAACAGTAAAGAAACTACAGATGAGAGATGGCCTCTTAGTGAAACCTTCGGATAAAGGAGGGAACGTAGTTCTCTGGGGAAAAGAACAATACAAAAAAGAGGCGATGGGACATCTATCCGACCACAGTTGTTATAAACGAATAAGCCCCAGAGAGTATGAGAACGTAATTGGAGAATTTTTATGGGAGACTGGATCACTGGAAGGAAACTGGTTTATTGAGCTGGGATGAACATAAATACATCAAACAAGACAATCCAGTGATTCCAGTCTTCTATATGCTACCAAAGATCCATAAAAACCCCACTAGTCCACCAGGGAGACCCATCATTTCATCATGTGGCAGTCTATTTGAGAAAGCGTCAAAATATATCGACTATTTCTTAAATCCTATTGTCAGAACACTTCCATCCTACATAAAAGACTCTACCGATTGTTTAAAGTGTATTTTTGATATTTGTTGGGACCCTATAACTATGGTCCTAGTGACATTAGACATCTCAACCCTATACACTAGTATAAGACACACAGATGGTCTTAGAGCATGTGAGCATTACTTGAATAGGAGACCGATACGTCTTGCATCCCGGAATAGAATGATTCTCGAAATCATGGAATGGTGCCTAACGAAAAACATCTTTCTTTTTGGCAATGATCTGTATATTCAGGAGCGGGGGACCGCGATGGGCACCTGCTTTGCCCCCAGTTATGCCAACTTACATCTCGGCTACTGGGAGGAGCAGGTGCTCAGAGGGGGTCCTCTTGATCATTGGTCGGAACATATCCTATTATGGGTACGATATATTGATGATGTTTTCGTGCTGTGGCAGGGCACAGAGGCATCAGTCAACCTGTTTATCGAGGAGATAAATCAGAATTCGTTGAATTTGGAATTCGTGGGGAACTCCAGTAAAACTTCAATTGATTTCCTTGATATCAGGATTACCCCCCATGAGCAACAAACTAAAGACTACTGTGTTCCGAAAACATACTGCTGGGAACTCAATCCTGCACGCCGAGAGTGCTCACCCCACGGCATTAATAAGAAGTATTCCGTTTGGGGAATACTACAGGGCAAGGCGTACCTGCAGTAGTGATGAGCAGTTCGACACCATAGAAGCAGAAATGACCCAGAGGTTTTTAGGGAGGGGATATAGCAAGACGATCTTGAAAGGTGCTTCAAGAAAAGCCAGGAAGTTAACTAGACATACTTTACTCTTTGAGCCCTCTAGAACCCAAAAATTGAATAGAGGTCGGCAAGATCAAGGAAGCTCAAGATTCATTACTATGTACAATACTAAGCACAAGGAAGTGAGCTCTATCCTTAGAAAACACTGGTATCTGATCAAAAATGATCCAGTGTTAGGTTCAAAGGTGAAGAAGAACCCTGAAATCACTTACAAAAAATCTAAATCATTAAAAGATCTGATTGTACGTAGTGAGTTCTTGGACAAGAAAAAGAGTAATGCAGACTGGCTGAAACCTATACCCGGTTTTAAAAAGTGTTTTAAATGTAAAGCGTGCCAGCATGGATTGAACCGCACGGATTTTAAAACAACTTTTAATAAAACCGTGAGAGTGAGAAGTACCATTATGTGCAAGAGTGAGTACGTTGTCTATCTATTACAGTGCCCATGTCCAAAGACTTATATCGGTAGTACGATTTTACCTGTACACCAACGGATCCTACAGCACAGGAGGGCAATAGTCAATCAGGATAGGTCTTACCCAGTGGCCCGACACTTTGAATTACATCACCAAAGTAACCCCGAAGGCCTGCAATACTCATGCATTGCAGAGGTCCCAACGAAGAAAAGAGGGGGAGATAGGAAAAGTGAGCTTAGAAAATTAGAGACCTATTTCATATTAGAATTTAACTGTAATGAGCCACAGGGTTTGAACGTTGATGAAGACCTTTATACTTGTTTAAACTGATTGACTGTATATATAATGACATTTTTTTTTCTAAACCTCGAGTATACCCAAACTGCATCCAAAAAAAACCTTTTGTCAATGATTTTAATTGACGGAAATTTTCGATTTTAAGAGTCTTATTCTGAGCTCCTCTCCTTTTTAAATTGCATGATTGGTAGTGTGTTGTTCTGTAATAGAATTGGCTTATGGGCGGTTACATTGTAATGAGTAATGCTGTTTTCTTGTGATATGCACTGACACTTTAGAAAAATATTTGCTGAAGTGCAATATGAGTGGAATGTTTACATTTATGAGGTACTGTTGCTGATATTGAAGCACTAGCACTTTATTGAAATTGAAATGCACTTTTTAGCACTAGCACTTTATAATTCTATTGTGCAATATTCAGATAAAAGTTTACAGTATAGGAACACTAGTTTACGAAAGCACTTGCACTTTATAATTGAGGAATAAAGTTGATTTGATTGATCAGCATTACCATTTACATAAGTCCCATTAGGATCTGTGACTTAACATGATCAGCAGAGCCAGAGGTGAATCCACATAAGATATAATTGTGCTAAGCTGAATACATCATGGCATAACACTTAAAAAATATTGAGATGTAAATAATTAATGATTTTCGTTTACAAAAAAGTCCCATTTGCTGAAAAAGGCACTAGCCCTGAAAAAATGTGAAATATTGTGTTTACGCTTTCAATATGTAAAATTGCACTTGCACTTTAAATATTGAACTTGTCTTTATGAGTGACACTGTTATGTCTTGCTCGTTCTCACTCTGGGATTCTAAACGTTTATCTACATGTGTATCTGCTTTAGAGTAGATTAACAAATGTTTTTATTTACTTTACATCAATTTTTTGAAGTATTTGAAAGTGTTAAAATGGCCGCTGTATTCGCATACATCTACATGTCTTGTTGTTTGTCTTTCTACTGTTTTCACTATGTTTACATGCACTAAAGGGAGGGCTCTAGACAACGCAAAAACATTGTGATCTAGGGGGCCTGACTCCCGAAACGCGTTGATGAAATTGCCATTTATTAAATAAAAGAAGCCTATGAAATGATGTTTGTGAGTGCCTGGGTGATTTCAACCAGAGTTCAATTGGATTTGAAACCTTATTTTCTATATATATATATATATATATATATATATATATATATATATATATATATATATATATATATATATACATATATATATATATACACATATATACAAACATATATTTAATGTTTTAATAATGTACTTTTACAATGTATATGACTTTACCACGCATGCATTTGCATTATAATGGCATGCGTGATAAAGTCATATGCGTTGTAAAAGTTTTAGTAATGATGGCTTTGCGGAGTAATAGTCCCGCGTTATAAAAATTGCGGAGTAATGGTATGCGGGATGTTGGTTTGCGGAATTTCATCACATATTCCAATTGTGATGGCATCTACTATAAGGAGCATGAAACATGCATTCCACATGATGTGTTCTATACTGGACATTGTCTTCACAAATTTCAGACCTGTTGGGAAATACCTAACAGGCGTGACCTCTGTCTAGCTATGTTGGCAGTTCAGATGGAATGGCAGGAAGCACAACACCAGTGGAGGGGATGGCCAATGGTAAGGTGGCTTGTGACATAGGTTCTGCTCTTCTGATGTGAATAGTCGATAGCTGAATCGGAACTGTCATTTGTGTTGGGCAACCCATTGTAAGACAGTTTATGATGTAAATAGAGAAACATAGAAGGCGGCAAGTGAAACTTGATAGATAGGTATTTGAAAGGTTATGTGAACCAGATAACAGTGTAGTAAAATGTATTTGTGGTTTGTTGCTTTGGACTTAATTCACATGTATGCTACTTGAATGAGTGGGAAGGTTTGATTTTAGGTCAGTCCCAGTCATCACTTGCTGGTGCCCTTGCCCCACATAGGATGTGTGATGATGTTGGGTCTTCAAACAGATAGCAATGGGACTGGAAAAAAGATTAACAATATATAGATGTGGCTTTGAGTAGAGGGTAGAACTACTTTAGATTTGTGGTGTATGTGTTTTGTACGTGTGGCCTGTGGTCCTGTGTGCATGACTGGCATGCTTGCACATTGCACTTGTCGAGAAATTGTCAGTAGTAGACATATGTTGTACTTGGACTCTTGTGTGAACCTTAACCTGCTTAGGTACATTAGGTCCACACTGCTCATGGAGATGCATGATGTCAAGGTAACCCTGTGCAAAGCACTATGCTAGGTTCACGTAGTTTGCGAAGTTTGCGCAACTTCGCACTACACGAACTGCACGTAGCATAGTGCGAACAGGCGTAGCGTAATGCAGCGGTCATTTTTTGCTTGCTCGCAGTCCTCAACGTCAAGTTGGCGACCGCGAGCAAGCAAAATGACATCCTGGCGAGACTTTTTCCTCGTTCGCGATCAGCAACATCAACGTGCCGATCGCGAGCGTGGAAAATAAACCTCCCGGCGAGATTCTCAACGCGGGGAGGTCTGGTTTCTCATTGCGAGTAGTCGCGTATGCTCGCGACCGCTCGCAATGAGAAACTACCAGTCCCCGTTGAGAAAGCTGCAGCTCGAGTAAAAATATCCTTGAGCGGAAGAAAACTACAGCTTGCACTGTGCAAGATGCCATTTTCAATGATTGCACAGTGCCGGATGCTTGTCCGCACTGTGCAATCATTGAAAACGGCATCTTGCACAGTGCCAACAGGGTACTACGCAGTTCACGTAGTGCTACGTGTAGTTCGCGTAGTGCAAAGTGCACTTCACGTAGATACGCGTAGCGCTACTACTCGAACTACGCCCAGCCCTATATCAAGGATGTACTGGTCCATGGGAAATAAATAGCCTGAGGCAAGATAGGGTCAACCACTAGGTAGATGTACAGTGGACACCTGTACCCAGGCAAAAGTATCCTTGACAGGCCTCCTCTCAACTTGGTACTTCCTTATGATCACACAATGGGCATCATACATTATTAAATAAAACACAGTGCTTTAGGCGGCCCATATAGCTAACATGCGTTTAATGCACAAATAGCCATTAAGCAGGGAAAAGATACATAAAATGCCAAAATAAATCTATTTCTGACAGGTTTTTATACAATTGTTTCTCAATACATGTCAATGGAAACATGAACACATGACAGAAACGTGTTGCTTTAACAAAACCAGCTAATTAGCAAGAAGCAGATGGTGAAAGAATGCAAGAAAACCTTGGAGGGTTGGTAGTAATACATGAACAAAGCACTGAGCTCGCTACTTTCTGAAATTCAAATTTCTTATTGTGTTTCTTTAGAGTGAGCCTACTCTGCTAAGACATGCAGGGGAAATGTGCAATTGTACAGCACCGAATAAAATGTCTTCTAGGCATCAGAGAAATTCAAAACTTTGCAGACATGTTTAGGATTAAGGGTGCTTTGGATTAATAGAAGAACGGCATTAAAATGAAGCCATATAATATATTGGTGCACTTTAAGGCATACATTAGGTACACAGGTTCATAATAAAGCTTTGGTACTAAGGCATGGAATACTTAACTCTGCTTTCTGTGGGGCCTATTCACAAACTGCATTTTGTAGCACGGTTATCTATATATATAAAAACGAAAGTATGTCTGTCTGTTTGTCCTTTATGCATTACTACACCATTCATCCGATCGACATGAAACTTTGGGAAGCTGTTGAGTACACTCCCGCAAAGGTTTCTGGCAAAAAAAAATAATAATAATAATAAAAAAAATTAAAAATTGTTAAATGTTGTTGAGTACACTCCCGCGCAGGTTTCTGGCAAAATAAAAAAAAGAAAAATGTGGTAAATATTGGCCCCCCGCCCCCTAGAGCCCTCATAATCTTTCCAATACTGAACGTTTACAGTTTCCGGTGCGACTCGCTTTTGCAATGACCATCAACAAAGCACAAGGACAATCGCTGCAAGTGTGTGGACTAGATATGGAGAATCCGTGCTTCTCACATGGATAACTGTATGTGGCCAGCTCTCGCGTCGGAAAACCTTCTGATTTATTTGTGTATGCACCAGACGCAAAAACAAAAAATACAGTGTATCCACAAGCACTCGAATAAATAAACAGAATTAAAACAACACTTTAAAATGTTTTCCATATTAAAATGAATATGTTTCAATAAAAATGACACAATGTAAATTAAATGTTATCATAACAAGTTTCCTTAAATTTCCTTTCTTCTGAGATCGCAGCAACGCGCGACAGGTAAGCTAGTCTATATATATAAAAACAAAAGTATGTCTGTCTGTTTGTTTGTCCTTTATGCATTACTAAACCATTCATCCAATCGCCATGAAACTTTGGGAAGTTGTTGAGAACACTCCTGCGAAGGTTTCTGACCAAAAGGTTTTTTAAAAATCAGCCCCCCAGGGCCCTCAGAATCTTTTGAATACTGAAATAGACAGCAAATTTGCGAGCATCGTCACCAGTTATGACCCCCAAACGGAAATCGGTTGGTCAATCTACATCAGAAGCACGAAAAAAAAGGCATTACGAGCTTCAGAAACAGACGAGCAACGGGAAGCAAGATTAGCAGCTGTTCGAAAACAAACTGCTCAAGCCCGTAATGCTGTTCGAATACAAACTGCTCAAACCCGTAATTCTCAAATGAACAAGCAAAGAGAATCAAGATTGGAAGCTGATCGAGTACGCACTGCTCACGCATGTTCTTCTCAAATGAACAAGCAACGAGAATCAGGATTGGAAACAGATCAATTACGCACTGCTCAAGCCCGCTCGAATGAAACAGGAGAGCAACGAGAATCAAGATTGGAAAACGATCAATTACGCACTGCTCAAGCCAGGTCGAATGAAACAGGAGAGCTACCCGAATCAAGATTGAAAGCCAATCGAGGACGCACTGCTCAAGCCACACTTAGAAATGTTTTCAAAAATAAAATGAATACATTTTAATAACAATGACACAATGTAAATTTAATGTCATCATAACGATTTTCCATGAATTTCCTTTCTTCTGAGATCGCAGCAACGCGCGACGGGTAAGCTAGTTAGTAATAAAATAATACTACAAACGTGCTACAAAATGCTGTCCATAAACTTACACTGAAAGTTTCTGCCTCTCCTATATTTTTCTGTGCAGAGAGCTCCACCCTGACTGCAGAATCTCAGCACACCTAAGTATATGTGTTAATATTAAATGTGAGAGAGACAGGGGAGAGGGGCTCAAAAATGGAGAATTCAAACTACAAAAGGAGAGGGATTAAGGGAGATGTAATGAGCGGTTAAGGGAAGAGTAGGGAGGTGTTAGAGAAGAACAGACACCCCTTCACAAAGGAGTAAGCCCGTTGCTATTCACAAACTGACCTTCTAAAGTTACTGCAGCCAAAAAGGACACCAAACAGTAGTAAGTGTACTCCAGATCAAAGTAACACCAGCACTACACATGGCCAGAACCTGACACACCAGCATCCTCCCATAGAAATCTAGGGATCCAACAAATACCTCTAAACATTTATTGGCAAATAAAGCTGCATTTATTTCTAAGATTAATATCCAAATTACTGAAACTTTGTTTAAATCATATGCAATTTATTTTTGTTTTGTCATCAAATATTCTTTAAATGTTTATTGTAAACTCTCTGTATAATTTAATTTCAAGTTAGTTTTTTACATACCCTGAAAATGCTGTTCACTGTTTAAAATAGGGATTTAAAAAAATAAAATAATGTTTCACTCGGAAGCAAATGCAGATGTTTTACATAGCAAGGATTATACCTCTTGCAACACACCTGGTATTGAAAGGGGTGATTTTTCTAAACTCTATCACCCATTTCAACTGAAACACATTTATACAACAACCAATCACAGCCAGACTGAGCCATAAGGTATTAACTCACACATCAATCACTATTTAATCCAGTCACTATGTTGGTGAAGATCCTTATTAGTTTGTTGCTTACTTTAAGCATGAAGAATTTGAGGAGGAGGAGAGAGAGGGCTTGCAGGCAAAGTATCAACATGTTTGCGATGTCCATGGAAGATGTAATTGCCAGATAAGCCGCTTCTACCCTGACATGATCCTGGATGTGGTTATTGGCTGGAAGAAGGTGCTTGGTTCACCTACAGGGTGCTTCAATTCTATCCCAGCCTTCGTAAAAATACTGGCTGTACTTCATTTCATGGCCACATGATCTTTCCAAAGGGCCCATTCTGACAATGTTGGCATCTCACAGGCAAGCCAGTCTTCATACTTGAATCCTTTTCTGAGATGCAGCAACAGAAATGTGCACGAGTGTAGCACCATGCCACAGTCACTTGTGGAAAGACTCAGAGTCAAGGGAATTTATACCTTTGACCATTTCCGTTGTGTGCTAGGTGACATTGACTACACACATGTCACACTTCAGCCACCTCACCATATGGAACACCTTTTCTGTATTTGACACCATTGGAACTCCATCAGCGTGCGGGGTATCTATGATGAAACAATTTTTTCACTGATGTGTACGCTACCTTTCCTGGAGGCATGAATGACAGCAAAATATTTCAACACTCAACTTTTGCACATCAATTTGGGGATTTTGGTGACATGTGACCTATTGGTATGTATCAACAATTCACACAGGGTCTACATGTGTATCTGGGGTGGCATCTCAAATATAATATGTAATCACTACAACATAATACACACACGCTCACCAGACACACACTGCATGTATGTAGACATAATGTATTTGATTTGGAAAAGTGGCTCCTTTGTCAAAAAACCCCTTTTCTTTGTTGTATGTGATCCCAAATATGTTTGCTCACTTCATCTACTCGCACCCTACAGACGCCCAGCCACAGTATTTTATTAGATGTACAATAGGGCACATGTACAAACATGAGCTGTCATTAAATGTACGTTTGGCATTCTTAGTCACAATCCATATGTCTTGCCTCTAAAGGGGGATTCTGGTGTACTCTCCTGAAGCTGTGTGTCTGATTGTTGCAGCTCGTTGAGTGTTGCACAACTTTGACATGCGACTGGGCTTACATACAGATCTTGACCCTGATCTATGCCCACATCCAGGTACCTAGGGTGGGTTAAAACTAGGCCTGGGGGGATTTGCAGCATTTCACTCAGCGGAATCACGCAGAGTTACATAAATACTCAGTGAGATTACACCAAGTTCAGCAAACAGGTGGAAAATGCATGTTTTGCTACTCGTGGTGCGATTTTAGTGCCAAAGAGCGCAAACAGCACCACAGGGAGAGCGACTAATCGTGCTGCAATTTTGCTTTATCCAGCCTGCTCCTGCCTAGCTTTCATGTTTTACTGTTTTTTTCTTTATTTCATCACTTTCTGACATTTCCCTGTGAGGTTATTTCTTCATGTATGCTTCTAGGTGTATTTAAGTTACTTTCTTGTATTTTGTTTTTCTTAATTTCCTGGCCTGTTTTCTATGTCCTAATTCCCTTCCCATCTCAGTATTGACTCCCTACTATAGATATGGCAGAAGCAGACAACAATGCTGCTGCTACTGCAGTGACACCAACTGCAGTAGCATCTGCCACCCACACCCCCCTAGGGGGAAGCGGCCCGCCATATCTTTGGCGAGGCTAAGGTGACTGCACTCGTGTTTTGATGCAGCACCACCTCACCAGCATGTTGGCAGCAGGCGTCAGACCTGTCAGGGAGTTGCGCCCTGCGGGAGTGCCAGAGGTGCTTTTTGCTCTCTCTCTTTTTTTTAGAGTTTTATATAGCACAAACTAGACCCAAAGATATTGGGTAACAGGAACAAGATTAGATGGCTGGGCGATAGTTGCGCTGGGTTATGGTGATGGCAAATATGTAATGAACAATTAGAGAAAGCTCAAAGGATACGGTATAGGTCATCCAACTAAAGCCAGATAGGTATGAACAAGTCAAAACCCTATGAAAATGAAAAAAAATATATATCCTGAGCTAATAGACAATAAAGTGTACATATGAACAAATGACGAATCAAGTGTTTCTTCTTTTCTTCTTTTATTGAGCAGTAATCCTTCTCTTAATGCAATCTAGCCGTTGCCAGCACGTGTTTCGTCTTTAGTGGTTATATACCACAGACTTCTTCAGGGCTAGAACAATATAACATGTATATATCAGTCAATTACCTGACATACTATATTTGCAAAAAATCATCACAACAGCTCAAGGAAAGGCATATCGATACCATAGGTATAAATACACCACTAGTTAATAGGCCAGTTATCGAAGTCCAAGAGTAAGAGCGATCTCCCAAAGAGGCAAAACAACACATCAGTTAGTGTAATTCCTCAGCCAAAAAAGTACCCAGTGAAGTGATTGTAAGGAAAAATGGAGGGAAACACCAAAGTCCATGTGCATCATGCATGAGAGAATATTGATCTAGGTGTAACAGTTATGTGAGTCAACAAAAAAGAAAGAAGAGCAACACCCTTTGTGTACCACAAACTTAGAAACACCAGTTTCAAGGTCTACCACTCTAGCCGTAGGGCTACATCCTCTCCCCATGGGGTCGAGTGTGGCAATGTAAGCACAGTAACACTAGCATCCTTAACACCCAGAAGCAGGTGATGCACCGCTGGCCAGACATCATTGACTGGGAGCAGGACTTGCTCGATCTGCTAGGAGTCAAGGTGGAGAGGCTTGGTGATTAATGTTTTTGTTTTCTAAAATGTATCATATTAAGTTTTTCTATTCTCAAGCAGCATGTTCCCAGTTTAATCTGGCAGTAGGAAACAGTAAAGATTACTACATGTCCACCTATCTAAATTGGGAAGGCAGACATGTAGCCATTCCTCTGATGTCCCTTACTCCCCAGGACTGTCGGAGAAGTTTGTCTATGGCAGAGACAGAGTAGTATCAGCCATGGCAATACCCAAATCGGGCGGACTGACCTTCATATTGGCGGAATGTATACTCCATTGCGATTGAGTATAGATACTACCAATACATAAATCAGGCCCTAAGCTCTTACTTTCTTACCTGAATAGATTAAGCGATGTCTGCTACCTCTCTCAAGCTTCCCAAACCTTATGGCAGGGTTTCCTAAAGGCCCTTCTTAATGCTGCTATTATTGGGCTAGTGCTAACTGGGAAGACATCACAAAACAAGGCCCTGCCTATCCGGAATGACGCTTGCGAGGTGTACTCCAACTGTAGGATTACTCAGAAGGATTATTAGGCACAGGCAAATAGTCTGAAATAAAACACAGAGTAAGTGGATAATCCAAGACTAAGACCAGCATGGCAAACAAACACCGACTAGCTCTTGGGAGCTAGTATTTTATTTATTAAAAAATGTAAAGTAAACTTACGACTTATAAAGCTACTGGTACACTGCAAGAGTAAACAATCACCAAAAGTATATTTTCACCTTTGTGTATCAGGCCATAGTACACACTAGTACTACATGTTCTTGTACAGAAATTGATCTGAGACTCTGCCCTATGATGATGTCCTTTCCATGCCTGGGTGTGTAGTAGGGCTGGTGTGGTGAATTGTTTAGTTAAAAAGATACTGTAAAAGTTGGCATCGCTTTAGCCACATCTGCTGCACCAAGTGTGTTACTAAATCACACCTCAATAGATCACGCAACCTGGGGGGGAGACGTTAGGGGTTTCTTGAATGGATGGCGCACTAGAGTTCTGGAAAGGTAAGGCTAGACAAACAAAATATTCATCAAGTAAATACAAACAGTCCTTCAGCCTGAGTCCCAAATTATCTAATTGTTGTGTTACCAAGGGTTGAAAAAAACAAAATAGGGAGGACCCACACAGTTCTAAAAATTGTTATGGTTAAGAAAAGAAACTTTATACTGTACATAAGTGCCAAAAGTGAAGGTGCATCTGCATTCTTTTTCTCTGAATATTTATTTTGGGTGAAGGGCTGAACCGATATAGTAAGCAAAAGTTTTATGGAGCTTTGGGGAAGAAGAAGAAAAGGCCTGTGGAATGTTTAAAGATCAATTTCAAAATTGTAGAATCAAGGTAATCTTCATGGTAGATAAGGATCAAGAGGGCAGAGCACAGACTGGTGTTGTCATGTGTGATTAACTTATAAGTAACCGTGGGAGGAGAGCTTTTCTCCGCCCGCGGAGTGTGCGGCATTGTGCCTACTCCATATTCCACGGAGAACGCGGAGTAGGCACAACTCGGCACACTCCATGGTGTAGCGGAGTTGCGCAGACCCAGCCTCCACCCCTGTAGGAGAATTTCATTAAATATTCTCTAAAAGTTTTAAAAAAGAATCATTTACCTTAACTGCAGCGTCCCCAGGCGTTCGTCCTCTTCTTCCTTGCTTTCATGATGATCTTTGTATGCACGTGCATTCCTTGTGAGAAATGCGCATGCACGGGCGCGCACGCAGATCATCGTAAAACCAAGGAAGAGGAGGGCGGCAGCCCGGGGATGCCGCAGCTAAGGTAAGTGTTGCTTTTTTAAACCTTTAAAGTATATGTAATATAATTCTCCTGGGGGGTGGATGTGTGCGGTGGAGGGGCAGCGGAGTTTCCACGTACTTGGTCCCCAACTCCGTGGACCTCCGCGTAGGGCCGCTCCGTCAGCTCTGCTTAGCCTTACTAATAAGTGAGAACAAGCTCTTACCACTAATCCCAGACAAGTAGCTGCATGTACTTGGCTGATGGATCTCACAAGTGTCAATGACAGTTAGCTGTGTTCATCCATCATGTGACATGTGTCCAGTGACAGTCCCCCGACCACAGACACTTAATTAGAGTTTGACATTGGAGCCACCACTCTGCATTTTCCTAAATAACAAACCTCTATCCAGTCCACTGAGTAGGCCTCTTTGAGTCATGTTATTTTCCATATAAGTGTTCCTAACTTGAACTTACTTTTTCTGGCTCTTGTGGTAGTCCTGTTCTGACTTCTTACCTGGAAGAGATAGACCTGTAGTGTTGATGAACAAGAAAACATAATTTGATCATTTTGTGTACTTTTAGTAAATAAATCAACTGGTAGTCTCAGAATAACCTGCATAAAAAAAGCGGTAGACGGTAGGACCATGTAAGTAATTACAGTGATATTTGACAGCAAGGGAAGCATTCAGGCAGAATCATACCCCGTGCTCCAAACATTGCAAATCAAGTTTAAAAATTAGTTGCAACACCCTCACAGCCAACACATGAATCATTAATCATCCATTACTACTCATTGGTGCAATAATTACCTCTTCTTAGTGTATGGCACATTTGCCTATTGCATTTCTTTTCCCATGGAAGCTATAAACTCAAGGGCAGTCTTATTGTAGAATGGTCTTTACTGGCAGCCCAGCTAGGGAATGAAAAAAGAAGGACAGGGATGGGAGGCATTGTCTTCATGTCCTTCAGCAAATGGATGCTTCTTTTGTGCACACTGGTCAACTCCATACATGTCAAATGGGGCATAATAAGTCAGACTCTAAATATATAAAGGTTCTTCTATGTAATTTATTTTTTCTAAGTAGTTTGACAATATTTGCAAGTTCTGTTGTGGGATACTTAGTCAGGGAAGTAGAGTACATCCTCAACCCCAGGGGGTTCACCCAGAATATCATCATCTAATACACTTGAGTCTGACTAATTGCCCTTATCCTCGTCCTGTGCTGTTTCGGGGACAGTGTAATCTTTTGGTATGAAGTGTTTGTTCATTTTAATAAAGGCCAATCTCTCCACATTTTGAGTCAGGAGACTGGTCTTTCTGACTGTGACAACTACACCAGCTGCACTGAACACACACTGAGAAGGCACACTGGCTACAGGACAAGCTACATACATTATTGCCAGCCTACTAGGCCTTGGCCATTGTTGCATTTTCCCACTCCAATACACCAAATTGTTTTGCTCCAGGTAAGCTTCTTTTGGGTCATCCAGATAATCTTGGACTTTCCTCTGAATGGTTTTTGGTGTTGCCATTTGCTCGACCTCTGTTGCCTTCACCTGTGCACTGGACATAAGCCATCCTACTTGAAACCAAGTGATTGCAGAGGTTGGGCCAGATTCATCTGTTGCTGGTGTTGCTGGTGTTGCTAGTGTTGCTGGTAATGATGGTGTTGGCTGTGAGACAACATCTCTGCCCTCTATGCAGGTTGAAGGCTGCATATCAGAATATCTGCTCGGACCCCATTCTAACCATTCCTTTTCTAGGTGAATATTGCTATAGTTGCATGCCACTAAATGCCCTTAAAACTTTCTTCAGTGCTGAGACCTGAAAATAGCTGTTACCTAACCCACACAAAAGAGCTCTTGTGTGCAATGATATACATGTAATCAATTGCTTGACAACTGGTCTACATGTCTGTTGTCAAGTTGATATTCTGAACAGCACCCTGATTTGCAGTGCATCATGATGGAACGCTGGAATAGCAACTCTGGCAAATAGGTCTATCTGGGAACCTTCGATTTCAGGCACATGGCTACCAACAATTCTAAAATACCACTCCTTTCACAAAAGTAAACGGGAGGTGGTCCAGCTGTAACCTTTTAAGCAGCTTGCCATTGTACAAAAGTGCTATTTGGTGGTTGCATTCATAGGGCCCCTCCTGCCTAAACTTTCCCCGAATAGAAGCTTAGATTTGTTTCTTTGTGGTGTAACAGACACAGACGGCTCCCGGAGAAAAACAGGAGGTGGTAGACTCAATGTGCATTTTGTGGGAATCACTGTATGTGGTGGTATCTGCATCTGAGTCTTGTGCCATTTGGAGGTTGCTGATGCAGATGATCCTGGCACTCTACAGGAGACGACGGAGATGGTGTGAGGTCAGATAGGTGTAAGGGCTCCCTTTCCTACGAGGATCTGTCTTGGGTGACCCACAGCCGGTTATCATGGGGATTTGTTCCTGCTTAATTTGGAATACTACTTCCTTTCTTCCTAAGCGGCACTAGATCAATCACTACAGGGCACGTATCTGATCTATCTATCACTACACGCTTTTCTGGTTCTGAAGAAGCACATAGGATCTCCTCCTGAGACCGTTAAATTGCGTGAAACATATCGACCTAAGAAACATACCCACTAGAGATGTGTCACAAACCTAGCTATAGAGGGCCATTACATCCCTCACAGCAGCACCACCTTCTTGATTTTTACTAATGACAGAGGAGCTCTTTTCTTTAATAAATTCTCCAAGCACCCTAGTCATTTTTAACTCCATGTTAGGACACCACTGACACTCACCCCCATGCACCATTATGGCTTTATCTAAAAGATCTCAGAAAGTAGAGCATTGAAGAGCCGGCCCGACTAGAAGCTATAGCACATTGTTGAAGCATGACATCCTTTGGGGTGTGTGAGGGCATCAAGAACAGGACACACTGTCACTAACAAACACAGTAGTAGAACGACAACAGCTTTTTTGCTTTGCTTCTCTCTGATAGGAACAGTGACTCTCAGTTGTTGTACACTACAGGAGACAATTGTTACAGCAGGTCTGTTTTGTGTAATGCTGTCATCCTCTTCTTCCTCATGACCACTGTGAACTGAGCTGCTCCCCCTCTCTGATCACAGGCTATCTTTTTAAGGTGTTCCTCTCACCAGATTGTTTAATGTTTTTTTCAGATGGGATGTTTGGCCTCCAGTACCATAGTGCACACCTGGCTTACCTCTATGAACACTTGTGTGACAAATGGAGCATTTTGCAATGTTATCCTCCTGCCTGTTAATTGAAAAAAGTTCCAAAATGAGGAGGTCAACTGTTTTAGTGTGCCACTGCCTGAACAGGTGGAAATAGGTGGGTGTTTTGTTTTCCTTTCTGTAGGACATACTTGAGTGTGGTAGTGGTGAATATTGGTTTCGGGGGGGGGGTCTTACAAATATGGAATCTGGTGGTGGTGGTGAAACCACATCCAGCTGAGCAGGGTGAATTGGAGGGGTCATCTCTGCATCCTCTGAGCCATCCTCCATTCTTACAATCACTAGCTGGTCATCACTGTCACTTTCATAATTCTAGGACTTCCAGGAACTATCCTTTACCCTTGTCTCTTGTGGCAGAGCTCGGACTCTGCCAGAGTCCAATCCTTATATAGATCATCAGAAGGGGGGCTTGGAGAAGATAGTGGAGAAACCATTCTTTATCTTGCTGGAAATCATGGAGGCTATGGTTGAATAGCATCATTTTGCTCAACAGGAAGCTCAACCTCTTAATCTGCTCCTACTTCAGGAAGAACTGCTGCTGGCAGCAGCTCCTCTTGTTCACTTTTCTGGGACTATTGGGTACTTTCTAGTGGAGATAAATCCCAGTTCAGATCCATTGGTCTTCGCCATGACTGCAGTGGCTGCATCACTGAGAGAAATTGGCTTGGTGCAGTTGATATGGGAGTGCTTCTACAAGCTTTTTGCTGCCCAGAGGAGCGTGCAACCGGGACTCCATGTTTCCTGAAAAAGGTGGAGTGTGGAATCCCAGTGATAGCAATCTCCTTCTTCTCCATGTCACTGAGCTCTTGACAGGAACACCCTTCTTCAAATGCTTAGCTCTGGCATTTGCCACTTGGCTGTACAAGAGGAACTCAGGTGTTGTCACTGCCGGCCTTCTGACTTGCAGTACTGTGTGATGTCTCTTGTGCACCTAAAAGTGAAACAAACAAGAAAACAATTCAGTGAAACGTGGCATTTGCAATGTAGATCTACAGAGAATATAATTCAGTAAGGTCATCACAAATAATCAACAACAGTGAATCCATTCCAAAGCATGCATAAACATAATATTGCAATAACATGCAGATTGAATTGGTTACTTAATGTGCATCTAAGGCCTATGAGACCCCTGTGGCAAGCAGGGAGTGCAGGGGAAAATGAAATAACTCTTAAAAAATTATTGCTGCTTGTGTTTTGTACACTTATGGCATAAGAGACACCTATAGTAGGCAGAGGGTGCAGGGGAAAATTGAATAATCCTTTTTTTAAAGTATTTCTGATGTGCAACTATGGACTACAGGACATCTATGGCATGCAAGGAGTGCAGGGGAAATTGAATAATTCCTTAAAAAATACTGCTGGTTGTGCATCTATGGCATATAAGACACCTATGGCAGGCAGGAGAACAGGGGAAAATGAAATAATTCTTAAAAATAAATATTGCGGTATGTGCCTATGGCCTACGAGACACCCATGGCAGGGAAAAATTGAGTAATTTGTAAAAAATGTTTTGCTGCTGTGCTCCTTTGGACTATAAGACAACTATTTGAGGCAGGGGGTAAAGAGGAAAATTGAATAATTCTCAACACAATTGTTGCTGGTTTGCAGTACACTTATGGCCTATGAAATATCTACGGCAGGCTGGGGGTACAGAAGAAAATGTAATAATTTTTAACAGAATTATTGCTGTTGTGTGGCTATGGCCTATGAGACACCAATGGCAGGCAGGGGGTGCAGGAAGTGTGATTCTTTCCCTCCCAAATCCAAATGGAAAATGACCAAGGGATGGACAAAGCAGTGGGAGCAGCATTCTGGACAGGAAGAGGAAGTTGGATGCTCTATGTCCCTTCCTATCTGTTAAAAACAATAAAGTATGATTGAGCTAAAAGAAACTACCTGAACCATTCGCCTGGGTAGAACACCTGCTCAAAAAAGTGTTGTTGAGCTGATTTTACGTCTGTATCTACTTGGGAATCAGCCCTATGACCGTGACTGCTTGTCAAAGTGAATTAAGGTTGTGCCTAGTTTCTTGGAACATCGCTGGGCTTGCTTCAAGACTAGAGGATGAGGCCTGGTTAGATTTTGTGGGAGACCGCGACATTCTGTGTCTCCAGGAAACATGGAGCCGATCCACTCAGAATATTGATGGTTTCCAATCATTTAATGTCTTAGCGGTACCTTCACATGCGGGTATGGCTAAAGGTGGACTAATGACAGCGATTTCTTTAAAATTATGTAAACCTGTAACATCTAAGATTGTTGACACCCCATGGTTTCAATTGCTAATGTTGGTCAATTTGTTCCCTGAACCACTGTTACTGATTAATTGGTATTATAACATCTTTGATGATAATGAGACAGCTGTAATGTCGAAATTGGAGGAGGCTATAGCCAGGGCACGCCGCGAACAACCCCTACTTTTTATCATCTGGGTGGGAGATTTCAACTGTTATGCTGCCATGGGGACTCGAATGTGTGTGGCTTGAAAAACTCTCATGATCATCCCCTGACACACTTCAAACATACACCACAGGGGGACGCTTTAAATAATATCATTATTCTAAATGATTTATGTATAGCGGAGCCCTGGGTTGGTCCAAATTCGGCTCCGATACCAACTTTTCAGGGCAGTAGAGGTACGATGAGTTTTATTGACTTTGCAATTGTGTCTAGTGGGTATTTTCATTATGTTGACAGGTTGGAAGTAATTGCAAATGCTGCCAGCGATCATAACCCTCTAATTGTATCCCTGCTTTGTCCTGTTAAACCCAAACATCTTGTCTGGGAGCAATCTATAAAGTATAACAGGAACCAAGGAATTACTCTTAAATGGGGCAAAATAGACGCCGCTGGTCTTGAGGCAGAGATCCTAAATGGATATAGCTCCGAATATGAAGCATGTCTAACATCCACAGCTAACCCCGAAAAGGTCATAGGGAACTTTGAATCTTTATGTGGGCATGTAGCCGAGCGCCTCATAAAACCAATTGGGAAAAATAAAAGGTTAGGTCCCAGATGGTTTGACGCTGCATGCTCGGCATCACATAGATCATTGAAAACAGCATTAAAACAGAAACCAAGGGACAAAGAGCTGGTTAGAGCATCCAGACTGGCCTATAAAGAGGCCATAAGAACAAGGAAGCAGGATTTAAAAAACCTAGCCTGGGAAGATCTAGAAAAGGCCTCGGAATTAAAAGATAGCAGGCTTTTTTGGGAAGTTATTAACCGCCCCCTCTTTACGAGTAATGGCAAGGATAATATTGTCATGCAGATTACATGCGAAACATGGGAATCACATTTTGGGAAAATCTTTAGCCCACATGGAATCTTACCCCATGAATTATCATTAGGTGACGCTAGGGAGTCGGTGGTCTCTCAATCATCTTTGTCCCTGAGCTCATCGCTTACCTTGCAAGAGGTGGAAGATGCTCTGTCGAAAGGCATACTATTAAAGGCCCCTGGCCCTGATCTAGTGCCTTTGGACTTTTTCAAGCATAATGTCAAGGTTTGGGCCCCTCTGTTGTTAAATGTGTTTAGAGCAGTTGTTATTGGCTGTGTCCCGGCATCATGGAAGGAGGCAGTAGTGGTGCCGATTTTTAAAAAGGGCGATAGATCTGATCCCCGATGCTATCGCCCAATCTCACTAATTGATGCATCGTGTAAGATACTGGGTAGGGTCATCTTAGCTAGACTGGAAACGTGGGCAGACTCGGTGGGCCTTATTGTGAATTCCCAATATGGGCTCAGAAAAGGTAAAGGAGCTGTCGAACAGTGTCTGAACTTGGCACTAATCATAGGGAAGTACATGAAGGCAAGGAATTCTTCCATCCACCTTGCCTTCATGGACCTTTCAAGTGCATTCGACACTGTGTGTCGGAGCAAGTTGTGGCAAATGATGGGGGTTATGGGCTTCGAGGAACCCTTGGTCACCTTGCTCCGTAGACTGCACGAATCAACAACTGTAGCCATAAGGTTCGGGCCAGGGGGAGAAAAAATCAAATCTATCCTCTCAACTGAGGGCTCTCGACAAGGATGCATATTAGCCCCTTTTTTGTTCCTTGTGTACACAAACGGCCTGGAAAAGTACCTGTTGGACCATTGCCATGATTTTCCGAAGGTCAACGGCAGGAGCATACCAATGCTTTCTTATGCCGACGACACGGTACTTATGACACTCACAGGAAACATCATGCAGCACTGCCTTGATGCCTTCCACAACTTCATGTTGGACCTAGAGCTGAAGGTAAACTTCACTAAATCCTTTGCTATGGTCTGTGGCCCAAAGGGGACCAAATCCAGAAAGTTCGTAGTAAATAATTCTACCATAGAAAAGGTTGAAAACTTTAACTATCTGGGAAACCTCTTTAATAATAAATTAAGTTGGGCCCCGTTAATGAAGACTCGAGTCCAGAGTGCCAGTCGCTCTATAGAAGGTCTGTTTCGCTTTTGTGGCAAATTAGGTCAAAAACCTGTTACACATTTAAAAACCCTGTACAAATCAAAATGTTTGTCGGTAGCTACTTATGGGGCCGGGGTTTGGGGGACTGAAAGCCCTGACATGATACAAATTATGGAGAATAAATTTATAAAGCGCGTATTGGCTATTCCATCAGGTTCTTCAAATAAATTCGCCCATGATGAAATAGGTCTGAGTTACGTGAGTGACACCATTCGCCTTTCACCCTTACTATTATGGGGCAAAATATGGCTATCAGAGGACTTACAGCTTTCTAGAGATATCCTCCGGGACTGTTTAAAACTGGAAAATATGAAACAGATCCCCTGGCTATCTTATGTCAATGAAATGCTCCATAAAATAGGCTTGGGTGACACTTTCGATAACCCTGAAAAAATACAGGGAGATATCAAAAATGTCATTAAATCAAGTTATTGGAAATCCTCACTTGTACACTCCCTGGTTAGGCCTTACGGTCCTATGGTTACTTTACAGCATCAGTTTTATTTAACCTTCACAAATCATGTGCAATGGCGATTCTATCTGACAAGGTTTAGGTTAAACATCTTGCACTTTCTTTTTGCGTTTCCCAAACAAGGGGGCTGGTGTGAGAGACTGCCCCCCTGTCCTTGTAACAATAAAGATAGCCAAAGCACGATGCATGTTGTTCTCTTTTGTCCCCTGTATAAGGACCCGAGAATTAGGTTTATTAAGCCCATTCTGAAGGAAAAGCAACCCTGTCACTATAATGAGGGTTATGACTATTTGTTATCTTTGTCATCATCTGGTGTTTGTTGTGCGATGTTAAACTTTATACGAGTGTCACTCTCGATTAGAAAACGGTATGGTTAATTTGGCCCCAAGAACCTTTGTCTTTGCCCATGTATGTTGCTGTATCATGATTTTTCTTTCCCTTGCCCTTTTGATGCATACCCTAGTATGAATAATTTATGAATCATTATAATTTGATGAAAGTAAATGTTATGGGTTCTATTTGTGATTATATTAACTAATGTGTTTTACTAGTTTAGTGTTTTAATTGTAAAACTGTCTTTTAAAAACGAATCCTAAATCATGTCTGTAAATGTAAATGTTTGACTTTTATGATTCTTTTTTTTTAATCGAATAAAGTTTTGAACCGAAAACCGAAAAACCGACTGCTTGTATTAAAAAACCTTGCAGGAAGTCCTCGTAGCGACCAGTAAATTTACTAGGGGACACCTAATCTCTCATGTGCCTACCAGCTGGCATTGTGAAGCCTTGTCTTTTTCCTGTTGTCGTTGCATTTCTCAAACAGAAAACAAATTCTACCATATGGTGATTGGCTGATTTTGGCAGGGTCTCCTCATTGCAAGAGTAATGTGGAACTGCCAAAATTCTCCAATTCCGCTCTTGAAATTAAAAATCCTCCTATGCCCCATAAAAATCCACCTTGCAGTGTTAGTGAGATTATTAATATACGGACATACCTGTGTGATAGGCGAGTTATGTTGCAAAAACGGACTTGTCTGTTGTCCTGTTGTAGTTGCAATGATTTTCTGTTCTAGCTGAAGCAACTACGGTCATACATCCGTAGGCAACACAGTGTTTTCTGGAGGAGACAGCTCGTATAGCAAGTGGGGTGCATTGTGGAAAGTACAACCTTTTTATATACTTCAAAGGTGGGGCCCTCCTACACAAATGCATTCAGAGTTTGTGACCGCTTGCTGTAAGGCTTTTCCTGGGTGCCATTAAGGTACAACGGAGAACCGTTATTCATCAGTAAAATATCCCTTCTTCTTGTAGTGGTTAGTGGTCTACATGGTTCTGCTGGAAGGTAGTAAGCTACAGAATCCAGGTGAAAATGAAGTAGCAAGCAGCAGATCCTATGGTGTATACAGTATTCATGTGGTTAAAAGGTAATGTGTGTCAGGTGGATCCGATTTCTTTCAGGTACATATAATTTTCCAATTCACTTCCATAAGTAGGTCTCCTAGTCACTGCCAAGTGGATGTCTCCTCTCCGAGTGTGGCGGTCTACCCACGAGTGGGAGAGTCCTGTCATATGTAAAATAGTTGTAAATCACTTGTAATAACTTCACAGTCCTAATTTACGATTATTCTGAGTCCACTGCCTAAGCTGAGGGAATTTAAACCCGTTACTCTACCCTTTTAGTAACTTTACTAATGTTGTTTTGTCGTGTTCATATCTAGGACCCTAATTCTATATTCCCGATTTATGCCCTTGTGAGGTTATAATCAATAATATCCTGATAAAGGCATAAGAATCAGATTCATTTTCAGTAATAGCCCATGCAATCCAAAGCACAGCACGGCTACTCCCAATGACTCCTAGAAAGCAAAATTTGTTCTTTAAACAAACCAAGCCTCCAGCAGCCCGGGAAAACCCCCCTGATTTTGTAGTGTCTTATGTCCAACCTTACGTCAAACTCGGCACCTTCCAGGTATAAAATACCAACAGTTGCCTTAAGCAAACACACAGTGGTTTGGAGCAGAGCGGCCATCTACTTGCCCGAGAGCCCAGCTGATGCGAGTGCCCACGGAAGCCGTCCCTCCTGTTTGACGCACTGAGAGAGACGCTGTCTTTTTCTCCAGCCGAGAAAATCCAGCTCCGGTGTTTCCAGCCTACCCTTGTGGGTTGCTGGAATATCGAGTCCTGGGGAAAGAGATACCAGACCTCCCACATTCTATTACCAAGGTACGGAGCTGACTAAACCCTTAAGAGAATTCTTGATGCAGATTCTTGGCAAAATTATCTTAACCAACTTAACTTAAAACTGCTACTTACTCGTCCCATCCCAGGTATTAGGCTTAGGTCAGGTACACCGGGGTAGGCTTAGTTAGAAGCACCAGTTGAGTACATTAGTCAATGTATTTATGTATGTATATATTTTATCCATTATAAAGTATCATATGGCTAAGAAACCATATCAATGCTTTTACAGTATTATTTCATAATACTACTTTTACTGTACGCACTTTACTTTACTTTAAGTATTGCAATTGTGGCAATTAATTTCTCTTGCATGAGGAAGAAGACTGCTCAATAAATAACACCTTTAATTGAAAAACGCCCGTCTTTCTATGTGTCTGCATTCTGGTGAAACTAAGTATGCACTGCTGACGGAGTGAAATAGCTGTCTATTGTTTTCACACGACTCTAGAGATACACTCTTATTCTGAGGGAGCAAAGTTGTCATGTTTATGCGGTTGTCGGAAACTGAATCCCTTCTTGTCTGAGCCAGGGGAGCTTGTCCCTCCCTATTCATTCTAGAAAGTTTCCAGTGACCTCTTAGCTAGCTGGCGCAAACCTAAATTAAGTTTAACATAGTCAGTAGAGACCTAGATGACCTCAGTCCTACGTCTACACTGCTGTTTATGTTATTGCAATGCGCAGAGCCTATTGGGAAAATAGGAACTACACTACATGGCGCCCAACGTTTGGTAAGGCGATAATCTAACGCAAGACACTAGAGTAACTCAGTCGTGCTTTTTCACACAGAACCCTTTCCCTGTAAAAACTCCAATAGATGTCTGGAGTGGGTGAAAGGTTAATATCCGCCGGAACTTATTAGGATGAGAATCCTATGTATTAGTTTTTGGTTTGATCAACGTTGAAGGATACAGTGTTCCAAAATATTGTGCACCTAATCTTTGTTTCCTTGAAACTCGATCTGCAACAGAAAACTTTCAGTCAGTTAAATGTCAGAAAGTGACGAAGAAAGGGAGCGAGCAAGAATAGCAGCTCGACTCTTAGAGGAAGATGCAAGTCTCCATGAAACCGACCCGGATGCTATATTCATTCCAGTCAATGTATGAAGAACTATAACTCTAAAACTTATAGAAAATAGACTGACAGCACGAGGTGGTACAGTCATATTCGTGATAGAGGCACATGAATATCGGCAGACAGAGGTATTCTATTCATGGATACATTTTCCAGCAGCACACGCTACGACAAAAGACTTCCACTATTACAAAATAGAGGAACCTCCGGATGAATACACTCCTTTCGAGGAGATTGAAATTCCACTAAAATACCAAGAGCACCTGCTCTGGTTTAAAGGCGCCCTAAAACATAATGATCATATCACCAGGCTCGGTCCACTAGGTAGACCAGAAGAAACGGGGCTGGTCCTATGCACCTATGCAACACACCCAGACTACGAAATAATGTCAAGCGAACACTCCTAGTTAAACTAAAAGAATTAACAAAGGCATATAGAGAATTAGTTCAAGTGGCAAGGGATGATATAAAGATCCGCCAGAAATTGAAGGAAACAGATATAGCAGAACAACCATTTGAACTTGCCAGAATCATAGAAAAATCCTATGAAGAGCTAGGAAGAGATAGTTTGGGTGGGAAACCGGTAAAACCCAATCTAACTGAGAATCCTGAAAAAACATTTATTAAAAATAATTTTAAACTCCAAAAAAGAGTTGGGAAGGTAATAAACAAACCATTCCCAGGGAAAAACGTTTCCAGTCCAGAAGAAGGTCTCCTCAGCGTAGAGAGAGATCTCCAGGCCGAGAAGACAAGTCTCCCCAAAGGGAACCCTCTGAAAAAAGATTCAACCTTAGAGAGAGGGATAAAATAAGAAAACCAGACAGATATCAAGATGTTGATACACGTCCCTCTCGATCCTTCTCACTGAATCTTTCTCGATCTTCCTCACAGAAATCGGATAGAAGAGGACGGTCAGAACACAGAGAAGAGCACGTCAAGTCCAAAGACAAGGAACCTGCTAATCAAAGTAAAAAATTATAATATCCCAGAAAGAAGGTAGCAAGTATTAAGATTAAACATGCCGAGAATTCTGAGGACACAGCTGAAAAACGGAGAGTGGGCACAGACAATGCTAGACAGCGCAGCAGAAGTGAGCATAGCTCACAAGATCCTGATGAATCTTCTGGAGACAGTGGACACAAATGAGTACATTCAGGTGGAAACTGCAGACACGCGAGTTAGTGTGCCCCATAAACTATATGAAATAACATTACGTATAGAGGGAGATAAAACTAGAAAGATAAAAGGTCTCTTTTGGGAAAAACTCTCAAAGGGCTATGATATTCTGTTAGCTGAGAAAGACTGGCCACCAGAGTTTGTCAGGGAATGCCCTCATGGCGAAGAAATGATTATGCCTGCCTTCTCGAATCACATCCCGATTCATAAAAAATACACATTGGCAAGAAAATGGGCAGTAGCCCAAGCTCCTGCTTTGTACAAAAATCATGTAGGATGAGATGAGGACTCACCTCACCACAAGATCCAGTTAAAAAATCAGCCCACTGCACAAAAGCAGTATTCAGTTAAGCAAGAAGCTAAAAAACAAGTCAGGGAGATCTTAGATCAACTTGAATACCAAGGGGTGATCGAAACATGCACCTCTCAAATGAACAATCCTTTGTTTCCTGTCTCCAAGCCAGACGATTCATATCGTCTAGTTTTGGACTACAGACACCTTAACTCCTGTTGTAAAACATTTGCAGTCCAAAACTCACATAGTGCAGCACTAACGGATAACATTGTGCGCAAAAAATATAAAACAACATTAGACATCTCTAATGGATTCTTCTGTCAGAAAAATATACCTGCGTAATCTATATCTATATGGACAGATTCGCACAACACTATGATGTAGAAAATAAATCCTATGATGCAGCGTGCGCGATTGTTAAAGGTCGCTGGCGCTCTGGTAAATTCAAACCAATGATTACCAAAACGGAATCACTCAGGAAATGTTCAGCTCAGCGAGCTGAAATAAGAACTTTAAAGATGGAGCTTGAAAATACCGATCGCGAATTCCCCACACTAATAGTGTGCGATTCGTATTTCTGCGTCAAATCCTATGCCAGTGACATGCAGACAAGGATCAAAAACGGTTACAAAGATGACAAAGGTGCTACAATAAAGCATAAAAGGCTTTGGGAACAGGTAGTTCTTTGCAGAAAGAACTATGAAAGACTCACGTGATACACGCATTGAGTCATCGACGGATGGCGTTCACATTGCAGGGAATTCATTGGCTAACACAGCCACAGCGGAAGCGGTTCAACCGGCTTCCGTAGCCACTGAAAAGCGTTCAGAAAAACACATAGATGGGGAAACCATGCTAGTGGTAAAAGCCTCATTAAAAGGCGATTATTCAGCATTACCTCTCAACTATCCACTCAGTAATACATACATAATTGATGCAAACTCTGTTCCGTGTGCTCGAATCCCTGGAGTGGGGGATAGGGTAATTCCAAACACGAACCAGAGAATCTTCTTACTACAAGAAGCACATATGGGGTTGGGTCTGAGGCACCAAGAGATCCTGAAATCTCTGATGGAACTACAATCGGAGTACTGGTGGCCGGGAATGAGCGTAGATATCTAATATTTTGCAAAAAATTGCAAGGACTGCAACAGAGATCGCAGTTGTGAACCGGTCCAGCCTGTAGCCCAGATACCACTATTAGATAGCATCAGGCTATCTATAATGCAGAAATCCAGTCGGAGAAATGCGTCCCCATAATAATTAAGACTGAATTCACTTAAAAATGTAGACCACTGCACTCGGCTGACGCCCGAACTGTTATAAAAGATTTGCGAGTCTTTATCGGCACATACACAATTTGCATGCTACATTCTGATCAGAGTCCTGCGTTTAGCTCTCAAGCTTACAAAGAGGCCATGAACAGTATGGGCATCGCATTGCGGTACTAGTCTCCCTTCCATCCTGAGGGAAATGCGGTTGTGGAAAGAAAAACCCGGGACATAAAGCAATCTATAAAGGCAAGGGTATTAGGTTCGAGTGATGGGTGGGTCAAACATTTAACAAGTGTCCAACGTAGTCTTAACAATCTGCCAAGAAACTCTCTCAAAGGTCTCACTCCATACAAACTATTGTTCGGAACTAGAATGCATATTCAGGACCTTGATAGTCACACTTCAGTGGTAGAAGAAAAAACCTTTGATATCAAAGATCGTTTGGCTGTTTTACAGGATTTAAATGAAAAAAGAAAAAACCTGAGTAACATAAAGTTGAAACAACAGTCGACAGCCACTGAAGAAAAACCACCTGTCCCAGCAAGACCTGTCTGGATTCCAAAGATTGGGGATCTGGTCAGAGAAAAGATCGTGGTAAAGAAAGAATTTGGGCCTTCGTACAGAAAAGCAGTACCTGTCTTAGCTATCAACGGAACAAGATCAGTAGTACTACCACCACTTGCTGGTAAAAAGGAGTACCGAGTTGTATCCTTCGACCTGGTAAAACCCCAATCATGTGGCCGATAATAAGTAGTAGGCCCAGTGGACTCCCAAGAAATAGCAGAATACCAAAATTTGCAACTTTTCAAGACGTTCAAACGGAGAGACTAATCACATTTGATAAACCTACAGTGCATAAAAAAGGACTATGCAACAAAGCCATGGAACTTGTGCGTCTTCTGAAACACAAACATCACCAGTTCGTCAAGAAACACCTGTCTACAACGACGTAGCCTCGGAATATGCAAATGAAACAAATAAAAATGCAAAAACAAATGAAAATCCGGAAGCAATTCCAACAATTGACAGAACTGCATCAGGCTACTTCATCAATTTCAACAATTTCTCTGAAGATCCAAGCGAGCATGAAGAAACGCCTCCAACAAAAAGTTTTAAAAACAAAGTAATTTAACTTTTTCACTAACTGAAAGAGGCATATCTAATCTCACCATGGATTGAATTTTTGATTGTGTTAGGTGTACTTTTCCTCCTGCTTTGGCTCATCATGGTACTATGTTTGTGAAAATTCATTGAGGGGAAATATAGTACAATGGACACAGCAAGTCGGAACATCAACTTGGTCCTAAAGCCACACACATCCTCTCACATCGAGAAAAGAGAACTGTCATCAGTGAACATCACAGCCATTCCAATACCCGGTGGGGTAGCATGGGACAGAACTGATTATGACATTTTTGGCCCGGTCGAGCTCTTGAAGTATCCTCACCAGCTCAAGATGTCATTAAGTGATTTTGTGACACCTAGTACCTTCTCTGATGACTGGGACTTTGAAAACATTAATAATATGATGTCAGATTTAGTAATGTCAGCCAAATTTACAGAACATGATTACTCGCAGGGTTCATCCAATTATGCAGAGCTATACTGCTACAACCATTATGGTGATCACTATTTGCATAAAACTGCTCAGCCTAGAAATGTTTTATCTTTTAACCAGTGGGAACACTGTCCAACTCCACCAAAAGGCAGTTCGAAAACATTTTTTGAGAAATTCCAATACTTCTCAGGGTTTAATAACAGTGATCCAAGAACGTTTTATTTTAAAATGTTAAATAGAACAGGAATGAAAACAATGTTGACAAATACTAAATTGATTTATTCAGAAAAAGTTTATGACAAAATGTCTACATTAGGTTTCGAATTTTGGAAAAACACCATTGAAACAAAAACAATATGGGGTTCCAAAGATTGGCAAGTACAAGGCCTAGAAGCACTGTTTAGGGCCTGCATGATCCCAGAACAAATGATATTCTTGAATGACACAATTCAACAATCTACTTGTCTTGGCCTAGCTAAGATAAAAGACTTGAATACACCGTTTTTTCCGAAACCCATACCTGATAGTGACAGCACTACTGATGTGGAGATAGACGTTTCAAATATTTTACACCAAAACAGAACACATACTGATTGGAAAAAGTGGTTGATCTGGCCAACAGACACAAATAACTGTCAAGATAGATTCCTGAACAAAACACAGGGGTTCAAAATGACCAGACCAGACCCTAGATATTCCCAGAGACAACATCCAGGGATAGTTACAACATACAGTGTAGGGAAACTATGCCTTGAGTGGCTAAAGAAATCCACACTGGCTGAAATTAAGCAACACTTGACTTTACTTAAAGACGGGGCTGACTTGCGTGATTTCATAATTGGACCACGCAAACAGTGTCAAAAACGTTTCATAGCGGCCGGTATATACGCTGCATACAACGAAGAATGGAAAGTAATGCAAATTAAGACAGCAGAAAAAATACGAGAAATTGATCGTATAAATTTGGAAAAATCACTTTCTGTTGTGGACAATGGGTTAACGACTCTGTCTTCCAGAATATATTCACTGGACAGCATTGTATCATCTGCCTTTGATATAATGGAGCAGGACTTACTAATGTTACAACATGGTCAGTCTCAATTACGTTCTATTGTACAGCTTGGATGGACGTTGCAAAATCTGCGTTCAGGCTACGTACCATGGCGTTTAATCAACACAACGTCATTATTCGGTATCTTTAACCTTACTGATAAACAAATCAGTTTGGCACAAAAAGGAGCCGACTATACGATTCTGAGCATTGAAAAACTCGAGAGATTACCACTGACAATGTCAGAGAGACCTGTCATCGAATGGATAATACATGGAACGATTACAATTCTGATAACAACTTTCCAGTTGAACCCCTTAAGTGCGGGGAACATTCAGCGGATGTCGCATGCACTACCTCGCTAGTGCTGCGCACGTCCGCTGAACGTTCCTATCCCATCCGCTCAATGGAACGTTCCGCACTGGCGCGGAATTTGCGGCGCAAGCAACGGGTTAAATACTGTCAAGAGTATATACCAGCAGGCCAGTATGAAAGGTTGGGTAAAGAATACATCAAATCAACCTGGGATTTACCTTATACACACAGATGTTATAGTGAAGGAAACAAGGAGGTATTTCTTAGTGGTAAAAATTGTAAAAAATCACTAAGCGGTACACTTCTTTGTCAAGGAATGAATTTGCATGGGGCCTGCGAAGGGTCTTCAAACAACCTTTCATGTCACCTGCATGGCACGCCTGCAAAACAGATAGAGCCATTTTTTAGGCCATTTTCTAACGGTAGTTACATTTTAATAAGTGACCACAGCTGTTGTGGCATGCTGCCAGGAAAAGCCTATTTGACAATTGTAACTTCCAGGGCAATTTGCTGTATGCAAGTATTGTATCCACACAGCAATCCAGATATGGGGGCTGCGTTATGGCCTCGGTTGAATATCTCTTCTATTCGAATTGATACTTTAAGCAGAATGAAGTCTATTCTTTTACAAACAACTGTGCCTTTAACGTCATCAAAAGAAACACATGATCTGCAAGTTGCAAGGACAGCAGCAGAGATACATACCCTTTTATCAACAAATTGCCCCGTACATTTCGTAGAAGTGTTAAGCCAAATCTTAAACATGTCTGATACCAGTGGCATCGCACATGTATTTAAGACAATTTTTTCGGGACTGTTAGCACCCTTTGAAACAGTTCTGGGCATCTTCCCGAATGTTGTCCATTCTGTCTTCGGCGGCCTACCCTTAATCTTGGGACTCATGGCAGGAGTTTTATTTTTGCTCCTTCTGCTCCGATATGGCAAGCCAATCCACAGGCAAGACTCTAGCAACGATGGAAGAAACGATCCTAGCAATACGATACCGAGACCGTATCACTAAGGTCCTCGGATTGGCCCGGCTAAGCGATCTAAGTACAACATGGTTTCTTTCATTCAGACCGATCTGGCAAGATTGCGTCATACCTGTGCTTCAATGTCTGCTATGCGGAGAAGAATGCGTGTTGGACGTCTGTCTTATTATTATTATTATTAAATGGAATTTGTAGAGCGCACTGACACCATGGGTTTCCTGGCACTATAGGACAAAGGTGATACACAATCTGGGGTTGATGCAGGGTTAGCAAGGTGGGGGAAAGAGAAAGGTTTTGAGCAGCTTCCTAAAATGAAGGAGGGAGCTGCTCGATTCGATGATCAGGGGAAGGGAGTTCCAGAGCTTTGGTGCCAAAAGGGCGAACCTTCGTCCGCCAAATTTGTTGGTTCTGGTTTTGGGTATGACAAGTGATTTAAGATGAGCAGAGCGAAGATTGTGATATGGACAGTAGGGAGTGATGAGGGAAGCCAGGAAAGCAGGGCTGGGGCAGTGGAGGCCTTTGAACGTGACGTAGAACAACTTGAAGGCCACCCTCTGTTCTATGGGCAGCCAGTGTAGTTTATGCATCAGAGGTTTGGCAGATTGCCATTTTGGAGATTTGAAGATGATACAAGCTGCCTGGTTTTGGACCACCTGGAGGCGGGGGAGGAGGGTTTTGGGGAGTCCGTGGTAGATGCAGTTGGCAAAATCGAAGCGGGAGAGCACAAGAGATATGATTACTTGAATCAGAGCAGGTGGGGGGAGCAGGTGACTGACCTTCCGGATCTTTCTGAGTTGGAAGGAACAGGATGAAATCACGGAGCCGACATGGGGTCGGAGAGAGAGTTCGGCGTCGATAGTCACGCAGAGACTTTTTACAGAGATCGAGGGGGTCGGTGGGAGGCCCAGTTCAGAGGGCCAGAACTGGGTTCCCCAGAAAGAGGGGCTGGAGCCCGGGAGAAGAAGCTCGGTTTTCCCGGGGTTCAGCTTCAATTGGTTGGAATTCATCCAATCTTGGATGTAGAGCATAACGGAGTGAAAGTTATCTATCGAATTGGGGGGAGTTGAGTGGGAAAATGATCTGCAGATCGTCAGCATAGTTATAAACTGTGACGTCCCAGTTACGGAGTGAGTGGAGTAAGGGCCGAAGGTACAGATTGAACAGTAAAGGTGACAGGGAGGAGCCCTGGGGAACTCCGCAGGTTGTGGGGGTCTTGGGTGCTGTGTAGGGGCCCAGCCGAACGGCTTGGGTTCTACCAGACAAGAAAGACCGGATCCAGCTGAGGGCAGGGTCCTGGATGCCAGCCTGTTCGACACGGTTGAGCAAGATGTTATGGTCAACCGTGTCGAATGCGGCCGAGAGGTCCAGGAGAACAAGGGCCTGGGGGGTCCCTGAGTCTGCATTTCTCCTCAGCGTGTCGAGAACAGCTAGGATGACGGGTTCAGTAGAAAATGAAGGCCTGAAGCCGGCCTGATTAGGCTCCAGGTAGCAAGAGGTCTCAATAAAGTTGGAGAGGCATCTAGTGACATGTGCTTCGAGAAGTTTTGAGAAATAGGGCAGAAGCGATATGGGGCGATAATTGGAGAGTTCCGCTGAGTCCGAGCCATGTTTTTTAAGTAGCTGGACTAGGATGGCCTCTTTGAAGGATCTGGGGACAGTACCTGTGCTGAGCGAGCCATTCAAGAGAGGTAGGATGCATTCAGGTAAGGAATGAGATACACTTCGTAGGACTGAGGGAGGGCAGCCATCGTTCGGGGAACCTGATTTTATCCAAGACGCAAGCTGTACTAGGGAAATGGGGTTGATGGGGGGGGGGGTATTCGGTGAAGACGGAAGGGTTGTTAAGGGGAGTTTCCGGGGTGGTGATCTGAGGGACGGTGGAAATCGATGCCTTGATTTTGTTGATTTTTTCGACGAAGGAGAGGTTGAGAGCGTCACAAGTTTCTTGGGTGGGGGTTTGGCCTGGGAGGGTTCTGTTGTCAGATGTCAGTTCGTTCATGATTTTAATAGTCTTACACTACAATCAGCAGTACCATTGGAAATCGATACTTTGCTAGGTCCGGTAACGACTCATGCATCGTGTTGTCCCCAGCGGCTACCGATTCTGATGACGGCATTCATTGAAGAAGCACATAGGATCTCCTCCTGAGACCGTTAAATTGTGTGAAACATATCGACCTAAGAAACATACCCACTAGAGGTGTGTCACAAACCTAGCTATAGAGGGCCATTACATCCCTCACAGCAGCACCACCTTCTTGATTTTTACTAATGACAGAGGGGCTCTTTTCTTTAATAAATTCTCCAAGCACCCATCTAGTCATTTTTAACTCCATGTTAGGACACCACTGACACTCACTGACACTCACCCCCATGCACCATTATGGCTTTATCTAAAAGATCTCAGAAAGAGTGCCCCTTACGAGGGACCCGTAGGGCATTGCAGAGCCGGCCCGATTAGAAGCAATAGCACATTGTTGAAGCATGACATCCTTTGGGGTGTGTGAGGGCATCAAGAACAGGACACACTGTCACCAACAAACACAGTAGTAGAATGACAACAGCTTTCTATCTTTGCTTCTCTCTGATAGGAACAGTGACTCTCAGTTGTTGTACACTATAGGAGACAATTGTTACAGCAGGTCTGCTTTGTGTAATGCTGTCATCCTCTTCTTCCTCATGACCACCATCTTCCACTACCACTGTGAACTGAGCTGCTCCCCCTCTCTGATCACAGGCTATTTTTTTAAGGTGTTCCTCTCACCAGATTGTTTAATGTTTTTTCAGATGGGATGTTTGGCCTCCAGTACCATAGTGCACACCTGGCTTACCTCTATGAACACTCGTGCCACAAATGGAGCATTTTGCAATGTTATCCTCCTGCTTGTTAATTGAAAAAAGTTCGAAACTGAGGAGGTCAACTGTTTTAGTGTGCCACTACCTGAACACATGGAAATAGGCGGGTGTGTTGTTTGCCTTTCTGTAGGACATACTTTGAGTGTGGTAGTGGTGAATATTGGTTTCAGGGGGGTCTTACAAATATGGAATCTGGTGGTGGTGGTGAAACCACATCCCGCTGAGCAGGGTGAATTGGAGGGGTCATCTCTGCATCCTTCGAGCCATCCTCCATTCTTACAATCACTAGCTGGTCATCACTGTAACTTTCATAATTCTAGGACTTCCAGGAACTATCCTTTACCCTTGTCTCTTGTGGCAGAGCTCGGACTCGGCCAGAGTCCAATCCCTATCTAGATCATCAGAAGGGGGGCTTGGAGAAGATAGTGGAGAACCCATTCTTTATCTTGCTGGAAATCATGGAGGCTATAGTTGAATAGCATCATTTTGCTCAACAGGAAGCTCAACCTCTTAATCTGCTCCTACTTCAGGAAGAACTGCTGCTGGCAGCACCTCCTCTTGTTCACTTTTCTGTGACTATTGGGTACTTTCCAGTGGAGATAAATCCCAGTTCAGATCCACTGATCTTCGCTATGACTGCAGTGGCTGCATCACTGAGAGAAATTGGCTTGGTGCAGTTGATATGGGAGTGCTTCTACGAGCTTTTTGCTGCCCAGAGGAGCGTGCAACTGGGACTCCATGTTTCCTGAAAAAGGTGGAGTGTGGAATCCCAGTGATAGCAATCTCCTTCTTCTCCATGTCACTGAGCTCTTGACAGGAACACCCTTCTTCAAATTCTTAGCTCTGGCATTTGCCACTTGGCTGTACAAGAGGAACTCAGGTGTTGTCACTGCCGGCCTTCTGACTTGAAGTACTGTGTGATGTCTCTTGTGCACCTAAAAGTGAAACAAACAAGAAAACAATTCAGTGAAACGTGGCATTTGCAATGTAGATCTACAGAGAATATAATACAGTAAGGTCATCACAAATAATCAACAATAGTGAATCCATTCCAAAGCATGCATAAACATAATATTGCAATTACATGCAGATTGAATAGGTTACTTAATGTGCATCTAAGGCCTATGAGACACTTGTGGCAAGCAGGGAGTGCAGGGGAAAATGAAATAACTCTTAAAAAATTTATTGTGTTTGTGTTTTGTACACTTATGGCATAAGAGACACCTATAGTAGGCAGCGGGTGCAGGGGAAAATTGAATAATTCTTTTTTTAAAGTATTTCTGATGTGCACCTATGGCCTACAGGACATCTATGGCATGCAAGGAGTGCAGGGGAAATTGAATAATTCCTTTAAAAAATACTGCTGGTTGTGCATCTATGGCCTATAAGTCACCTATGGCAGGCAGGGGGTACAGGGGAAAATGAAATAATTCTTAAAAATAAATATTGCGGTATGTGCCTATGGCCTACGAGACACCCATGGCAGGGAAAAATTGAGTAATTTGTAAAAAATGTTTTTGCTGCTGTTCTCCTTTGGAATATAAGACAACTATTTGAGGCAGGGGGTAAAGAGGAAATTGAATAATTCTCAACACAATTGTTGCTAGTTTGCAGTACACTTATGGCCTATGAAATATCTACGGCAGGCTGGGGGTACAGAAGAAAATGTAATAATTTTTAACAGAATTATTGCTGTTGTGTGGCTATGGCCTATGACACACCAATGGCAGGCAGGGGTTGCAGGAAGAGTGATTCTTTCCCTCCCAAATCCAAATGGAAAATGACCAAGGGATGGACAAAGCAGTGGGAGCAGCATTCTGGACAGGAAGAGGAAGTTGGATGCTCTATGTCCCTTCCTTTCTGTTAAAAACAATAAAGTATGATTGAGCTAAAAAAAACTACCTGAACCATTTGCCTGGGTAGAACCCCTGCTCAAAAAAGTGTTGTTGAGTTGATTTTACGTCTGCATATACTTGGGAATCAGCCCTATGACCGTGACTGCTTGTATTAAAAAATCTTGCAGGAAGTCCTCGTAGCGACCAGTAAATTTACTAGGGGACACCTAATCTCTCATGTGCTTACCAGCTGGCATTGTGAAGCCTTGTCTTTTTCCAGTTGTCGTCGCATTTCTCAAACAGAAAACAAATTCTACTATATGGTGAGTGGCTGATTTTGGCAGGGTCTCCTCATTGCAAGAGTAATGTGGATTTGCCAAAATTCTCCAATTCCGCTCTTGAAATTAAAAATCCTCCTATGCCCCATAAAAATCCACCTTGCAGTGTTAGTGAGATTATTAATATACGGACATACCTGTGTGATAGGCGAGTTATGTTGCAAAAACGGACTTGTCTGTTGTCCTGTTGTAGTTGCAATGATTTTCTGTTCTAGCTGAAGCAACTAATCTACTCGAAAGAGTTGCTGTAAGAAAGAGTATTCAAATAAAAATAAACACAACATGTATGAATTAATAGGACTTGTGTTGCAGGATGTTTAGGAGGGGCATATATTTAATGTGTGACAAATAATTCATATGTTAGTGAAGAATAGATATGAATAATTATTTTAGGTTTGATTTTAGATGAAAGAGAGAGAGAGAGAAAGAGCGTGAGAGTTGGCAACAGGAAACATCCTTTACCACGCGGATTTTACTCCGCAAGGCTTTAACAACGCGTCCATTACAACGCAAGTCGTAACCACGACTTGTGCTGGAGGGCGCTAGAGGATTAAGAATAGTATAATTACTATTCCAACACCTTCCCTAGTGTCTACGGGGACTAGTGTTAGAATAGTAAATTATACTATTCTCAATCCGCACCCCCAACGCAAGTCATGGTAACGACTTGCGTTGTAAGGGACGCGTTGTTAAAGCACCCGTTGTGACGTACGCGTCGTACCGTCATAGATCCGTTGGCAACACAGTGTTGTCTGGAGGAGACAGCTCGTATAGCAAATGGGGTGCATTGTGGAAAGGACAACCTTTTTATATACTTCAAAGGCGGGGCCCTCCTACACAAATGCATTCAGAGTTTGTGACCTCTTGCTGTAAGGCTTTTCCTGGGTGCCATTAAGGTACAACGGAGAACCGTTATTCATCAGTTGAAGGACTGGGTTCTTTGGACCCAGCGGTGCCAGGGCACAACACCTGAAACCTTCGTGGGTAACCTGCTCCGGCGTACAAGTCACAGAGACACGGGACACTTCCTTCGGCGTCAAAGAGTCAAGGTTTATTTACTGCAGGGAACACAGAAGTCACAGGAAGTACATCGAGTGTAGTTCGGGGAGACTGCTTCAAATTGTATTTGTGGATCGCTCCTTTTATACAGTTTTTACCCATAGGATAACATGATACACAATAGTTTACAACCTGGTTCCCACAAGTCGCTCTCAGAGGGGTCGCTTAGATCACTTTGAAACACACAAGATCCGGAACATAAGTGCGGAAACATTTGGCGGTTCCCAACTGTAAAAACCCATCTTCCCACCATTAGCAAATTCCAATCAGCAGTAAAGTAGATCGAAATAGGAACGAAGACAGGTGCAGAGGAAGACGGAGACAGTAGGGAGATCGGAAAGGGTGTAAAAGGGGAGTGTCGAGAAGCACGAGATACAGGCATCAAAGGGACGTGCCTAATGAGATGCACGACTGAGACAATAAGCCCGTGCGGCAAGATGAGCCTCGAGCGGCGCCATCTGCCTTACAGTAGCATCCCCCTCGTCATAAAGACACTTACAAAGAACATGCGTCTTCCGCCATATCTTGGGAGTCCCAGGGTCGCGAAGCGGACAGCGTCCGTTCGCTGGCTACTTGAGGGCAAGAGACAAAATGGATGCCGTATCTAAGATGGAACCCGTGGGTACAGATGACAAACCCACATAACAAACGAACGGTTTAAGTTAGCACAGCGAAACTGCGCACACTTACAAAACTCGTCGTTTGCGGTTCATAGATACTAAACTCGACCATATTCGTGCGAGTTAAAAACACCACTTACAATTGTCACGGAACCTCAGACGCTCCTTTTGCCCTCATGTAGGCAAGCACTAGTCGGAATCATACTCGATATTCATCAGACCATCAAGATGTCGTTGTAGCATAGCTCTGTCCAACCGAGTCCCCTTGGTAACAGATGGTTGTCTCATACACGTTGTAGCACAGAGGCCACATAAGGCAGGACCACACTGCACACAAAGGCAACACGTGAACAGGAACACTACCACAACCCCGATGATCATCAGAATCTTCCAACCCCAAGTCGACATCAGGCCCCAAAACCAACCAAGTAGCGTCCAATCCCCTACATCCACGTGTATGGATTCGGAGATCTTATGCAACTTCGAGATGGCTTGATAGACAGTAGGAGCATTATCAGGTATGAAAATGCAACAGCTCGAATGGATCACTTTACATACCCCACCGCGATCTGCTAAGACAACATCTAAAACCATACGGTTTTGTAATGTCATAAGTCTCTCCGCCTGAAGTTCTGTGGTGATATTACCAAGGGCACTGGCAGTAATGTTAGCTGTCGATTCTACCACTCGAGTCAAATGTCTCAGGTTCCTACTATTAACCATAGGTCCCCAAAACGGGAGGAAACCCTTGAAAAAGTCTCCTGCCTCTTGACCGGCAGTATCCTCTTCGCTAATTACGCCTCGTACAACTCTAGTCTTATGATAATCGGCATCTACAGTAAACGTCGGAGGCAACAGATTTGCAACAAAACATGAGCCCATGAAGTCTGCGGGCAACCATGTGTATGCACGATCATGACAGATAAAGTATGTACCCTTGGCAGCCAGAAACACAGGGGACGGGGACATTGGCAAAACGTAACTTTCAGTGCAAGCACTTACTCCAAGTGAGGCTTGCGAGCCACGACCCACAAGACAAAGATTACCAGTGTGGGGTACGACCCATATTGGAGACGAGCTTTTAAGCTGCTTTTCATTGGTGAACGTACTATATTCCCCTCTACTTAGGACCCTATAGGCTTGCACCTCTTCTTTAGGGATGAGAAAAGCATCATGGATCTCATCTTCCATATCCTCTATTGCCATCGATAGCACCCACTGATACGAGGTAGGACCAGAGTTGGGGGAACGTTGTTCTGGAGTGGGGTGGAAACCCAGTGCGCTTCGAAGCATTGTTTGAAATGCTCGAGCTGACCCTTGGGAACTATACGGTAACACCAGATATGGAATTCCCTTACCCGTAGTATGTGGCATCAGCCCACACACCCAACAATTAGTAGTGTTAACCACTAACTGATGCTGATGGAGGAGCTGGACAAAGGAATTGTTGCGGAATTCTACACGTCTAGCCTGTTCGTGTTCCGGTAACATATGAAAGGAATGAGGAGAAGCAGTAGAAGTAATGTTAGGGTAAGGAGTAGGAGTAGGGGTAGGAAGTAAGAAGTAAGACATAGTGTAATACACCCCACCCGCCAAAAATGCAGAAGCAGTCAGAAACAATACAAACAACGGAAATACAAAACATTTAGTACGACTAAGTTCCTGCAGTCTGACTCTATACGCCTGAGCTCCTTCCAAATCATTCAGCTTCGAAAATGCCATTTCCCTACGACCGTCCGCAACGTTTCTTGACGCACTTCGTTCTGTGCAGCAATAGTCAATTCCCAGGAGTTCCTAGGAACCGACGGCCTTTAACCTAGCGTCAAGACCTACTGTCCAGAAGGAAGTACGCGCGCGGCCCTACGGCCCTCAATACACAATATGTATTTTTATTTAGCACAATTTTTCAGCTGTGGAAGGAAAAGATACAAGGAAGGAGCTTATTATATGTACAAAAACAATTCAATGATACGATTGTTCAAAGTTGATCAGGGGAAACGAGGATATTGCAGTTATCAATTCAGCAAAGCAAGAAAATTTTATTTGTCCTTAGTATGAGAACGCAGAGAATATCGATGTTTCCCTGGACGTGTCTGCTCGTCGAACAAAGGATCCGTTGAAGAGACAGCGTCCTGTTGATTAATTGGTTGATTTGATCTTGAGTCTTTTGCTGACAAATGTTCAACAGTGGCTTTCTGCTGCGCTGAGGGTTCTCCAACAAGCTGTGCGTCGCTAAAAGGTACAAACGCCGGCAATGTTTCTGTTTCTGTTGACGCAATGCCTTTCCTCACCCACGGGTCTGCCGGCAAAGGAATAGGGACTCGCTTACAATGGGTAGCATGTACCCAATTCCTCCGCCCCTCAAGACGAACGGCAGTCCTCGTGGCCAGGAGCACCTGGTAAGGTCCGGTGAAACGGGGGTCCAGATTCTTCTTGCGTGAAAAATTACGGGTAACTACCCAATCTCCGGGCTGGAGCTGGTGGCCTGGACCCTCCGTCTGCGTCGGCAAGGCGTCGTAAACCTGTTGATGAATTAACCTCAGTTTAGCAGTCAAGTCATGTAAGTAATCAATCAACATCGGATACTCAAGATCAACGAATATACCTGGCCTAGGAACCCCCCACACATTCGCAGGACGGCCGAACACTATTTCATAGGGGCTAAGCCCTATTCGGGAGTGTACAGTCGCCCTAGTTGACAGTAATGCTAGAGGCAAAGCGTCGGGCCAAGACAGTCCAGTCGTAGCCTGAATCTTCGCTAATTTTAGTTTAAGGGTGCCATTGTACCCTTCAACCAATCCAGCTGACTGGGGATGATTGGCGCTATGGAATTTCTGATTTATTCCAAGGCCCTTACACACACTCTTCATCACACTTCCAACAAACTCACTTCCGTTATCTGACCACACGACTCTAGGCATTCCATACCGAGGAAAGTATTCCTTCAGTAGGATTTTCGCAGTAGACAAAGCAGTATTGTCTTTGAGGGGATAGGCCTCAATCCATCGGGAGAATGCGCAAACCACAACCAAAACATATTTCAGGTTATTGCATCGCTCCATATGGATGAAGTCCAATTGGATCACCTCAAAGGGATACGAAGGAGGAGCAAAACTGCCAGGGGGAGTTGGGGTTCCTTTGCCAGGATTGTACATTATACACACCATACAATTCTTCACCAAACGTTCAGCACACTTAGTAATTCCATCATTCTTCCACACATCAGCCAACAACTTGCAAATACCTTTCGCGCTAATATGTGCTAACCCATGTGCCATTTGCACAACGGCCAGTACATACGCATCAGGCAACATCCATCTTTTCTGATCTGACAAATCAATCCAGCAACCATTCACATCCAACCTTCCCGTACTTTCTTTCCACTTCATCTTTTCAGTGTCGGTGGCCTCATTCTGAATTGCTTTCACACTCTCTATAGTATTCTCACACATACTTGATTCTGTAGGCCACCTAACCGAATTCGTCACATACATTCGAGTGCTAAGGTTCCGGGCAGTCTCCTTAGCAATCTCATCTGCAAACGCATTACCACGACCAACATCATCCGTCACTTTACGATGCGCACTACATTTAACAATTGCAACTTGAGCAGGCAAAGTCAATGCATCCAAAAGATCGTTCACAAGCTGGCCATGCTGTATTTTCGTGCCATGTGACGTCAAGAAACCACGTTCTCGCCACAATCGTCCGAAACTATGCGCTACACCGAAAGCATACTGACTATCGGTGTACACATTCACACGTTTACCTTTTGCTAATACACATGCTCTAGTAAGAGCGATCAGCTCTGCAGCTTGGGCAGAATTCTGATTCAATCTCGCAGTCTCAACAACAGTATTCAATGTCACCACAGCATAAGCAGTAGTCACATCACCATTCGGCAATTTAAAACATGACCCATCCACATACAGGATGCCATCCGGGTCTTCCAATGGGGTGTTTTTAAGGTCCACACGACCTTTTGTTTCCTCCTCTGTCCGCAAGTAACAGTCATGTTCTGTTACTGCATCTGACTCTGCACTAATTGGTAACAAAGTTGCCGGATTTAGGACATTACAACGTTTTATCTGAATGTGGCTTGCCAAGAGCGTCAATTCGTACCCAGATAACCTCGCACTCGTCAAGTGCTGAGTTTTCGTACGGTTCAAAAGAGTATCGACTGCATGCGGAACCATCACCGTAAGCATATTATCCATGACCAATCCTGCTGATTGTCGGATGGAGACCGCAGCTGCCGCAGTTGCTCTCAAACAACTCGGCAATGCTCTAGCTACTGGGTCTAAGGTCGAGGAAAAATATGCACATGGACGTTGCTTACCACCAAAAGGTTGCGTTAAGACGCTTAAAACACAACCTTCCCTCTCGTGAACATATAACGTGAACGGTTTACTGTAATCAGGGGTACCTAACACAGGAGCCGAACACAATGAATCACGTAATTCAGAAAAACTTTTCTGACATTCTTCCGTCCATGGTAAAGGAGTCGAAACATCCTTGCACGTAAGAGCCACCAATGGTTTCGCTAGCAATGAAAAATTAGGAATCCACTGCCTGCAGTACGATGTGATACCTAGAAAGGCACGCACATCTCTTTGGGTTTGTGGCACAGCCATGCGCGCAATCGCTGCAATTCTCTCTGGGGTCAATCTCCTTCCCTCCTTTGACAATAAGTGACCTAGGTAGGTTACTTCTTGACAACAATATTGGAGTTTAGAAGGTGACACCTTGTGATTTAACTCACAGAGATGTTGCAGCAACGACACTGTAGCAATTTTGCAAATGTCCTGAGTATCAGCAGCCACCAATAAGTCGTCGACGTATTGGATTAAAGCCGCACCAACCGGCAACCTAAACGCATCTAGTTGACCCTTCAAAGCTTGACTGTAAATCGATGGACTTTCACAGTAGCCCTGAGGAGCGCGTTTGAACCGGAAACTACGTCCACCAAGAGAGAAACCGAAAAGGTCCCTGCTCTCTTCGGCAATCGGGATGCTGAAGAACGCATTTTTCAAATCAATCACCGAAAACCATGAAGCTGTAGCTGGAATCAGAGTCAGTAGCGCCGTAATGTCAGGCACAACAGGGAATTGAGGAACCACAATTTTATTCACCTCCCGTAAATCGATAACAAAACGATAAACAGGCGGTTTGGTAGGATCAGTACGTTTAAGAATGGGCAGTACAGGACTATTGCACACGTTTCCCCGAGTTTCTTCAATGACATCTTTCTCGATCAAATCATAGATGATCGCTAACAAAGCTCGTTCACCATCAAGGGAGATACGATATTGGGGAATACGTGGCAATCGCACATTCGATTTCAACTGAACAACATAAGGGGAGATATCAAGTAGGCCCACGTCATTTGGACCCGTCGCCCACAAAGATGCAGGAAGAGAACTCAATTCCGGTGGAAGCTTATCGAGGGACAAGTACATGGGAGAGACTACCCTCTCTCCGAACGTAAGCGTTACACCCACAGGAGAACAATACAAAGTCGCATACAAGCGTTTAAGCAAATCCAGACCCAAAAGATTTTCGCCACAACCAGTAGACAAAATCAATGGAGCTTCGAGCTCACGTGGCCCAATTTTAAGGGGCAAAGGGCGCGAAACTGGATTGCTAACGGGGGCGCCAGAGAATCCAACGGAAACATTTGTTAAGCCAGACAAAGGTGCGCCAGGGAGTTTCGAATGCATGATAGAACTTTTCGCTGCACCAGTGTCCAACAGAAAAGGCTCAACGACGCCCGATGTAGCAACTGCGACGTAAGGCCCTCTCTGATCAACCGGAACTGATACCACTCCCTCTCCTTGTCTTTGGCTGTCCTAGTAATTACTATCGTCAGGTCCCTGATCGACGTAATAATCGTCTACATTGTACTGCGCAGATCGTCCTTGCGATGATCCACGTTGATCGAAACAGTTATTAAAATTTGATGAATGGTCAGAGCGGTCGTTCTGAGCACCACGACCTCTACCACGTGATGCGTGCTGTGCACCACCACGACCTCCTCTAGACGAATTACCACCACTACGGTCATTTAAAGCAGGACAATTGAATTTAATGTGTCCCTCCTGTCTACAATAAGCACATTGGTTGTACCCCAACGAAGATCTGTTGAAAGAGGAATCATTACGCGACTGCGATCTATTCGATTGCGACTGTGATCTATTCTGCTGAGACGCATTCTGATTAGAACGCGGCGGATATGCTTGTTGTAACAACACTTTAGTTTTCAGCTCTTTTGTCTTTTTATCGGCACGGTCATTTTCCTCTTTTTCTCTATTTTCGTAATATTGTGCCGTAGCCAATATCTGAGCTGAGGTAGAAACGGCCCATGCACTTTCTGAATTCTTTAATTTATGGCTCAAGTCGGGCAATAAGTTCGATACGAATTTATCCACAAACAACCTCTGTCCACCCTCAGTACCCATATCCTGCCCACTATGATCGACGAATGTTTCCTCGAACCTCGTAAAGAAGTCTGAAACACTCTCATCTTTCTTCTGCTTACAGGCTGACAACTTGTCCCAATTTACCCTCATAGCTGGCATAAGCGTTTTCATTAATGTAATGATTCGCTGGGGAAGAAGTTCAATCAACTGATCGGGTTTAGTAGCAGCCACTTGTCCAGCGTCTGCCGCTGTAATGGCAGCCCAATCACCACCTAATTCATTCGCGTGATCTTGGTGACGAATCTTGGCCCATACCGGTCGCGGTACGACATTGCCAAACAACATGTCGATATCGGCCAGATTCATTATCGTAGCGTCTACGAGCTGCGATAATTCTTTGTAATACCCCGCAGGATTTTTGCGAGGATCAGGCAAAGTTTGTTTCACCTGAAGCACTTCCGATCGTTTCCAAGGGAGGTGTATCCACACTCTCTGGAAATGTGCTGGTATTGGAGCATTAGCATTAGTATTATCAGCGGGTACCCAAACTGGCGGAACTTCACGCATAGGGTATTGGCCAGACCCATCTCGTTGTTCAATGTCCTCAACGAACAATGCATGAGGAATAGGAGCGGGACGAAGAGATAGCAACCGCTCAATAGCACGTCGGACATTAGTGTCGACTATCAGTCCAGTTGCGAACTGAAGCCGGAGTTCAGACAGGGCGGTCAGCACCTCGTCAGGCGCATTGGCCGCTATCTGATCATGTAAGAACTTGCACATTTCATCAAACACATATCTCTGAGTAGGTATGTTGAATTGATCAAACGTTTCGAGGACAACACGAGGTGGATTTCTAACAGGGTTTATCATCCAACCCATCGCCATATTGTATAGCGCAACACGTTCTCTATTACCAGGAAGCTGGCTACGTCTCTGTGGACCATCAGAACCTGCAGACCCAAAAACAGGTCCGAGCGACTGAAAGAAGTTTGTCGCAAGGGGAGAATCACGATTACGAGTAGAGGGAGAAGAGTAAGACACAGGACTAACAAGAGAAGGAGTAGAGACGTTAGCAGCAACAGGGGTTAACAACACAGGAGCAGTAGCGTGAGCAGTAGCGGGAACAGGAGTATGTGGAAGCGGAGGAGCAGTAGGAATAGAAATAGGCAAAGGAGCAGGAACAGTCGGAAGAGCAGGTGCAGGTTGAGGAACTGGTGGAGGAATAACAGGTGGAAGAACAGGTACGGCAGGGACCACAGGAGCTGCGGTACCCTGTACGTACGGAGGTGGCGACTTCATAAGATAGGACATTAAAGAATCCTCAACTGCCTCTTCCTTCTTATCCGACTCCGTAGGCAAAACAGGATAGCATTTGTCTATGGACATACGCTGTAATCTCTCAAACACTTCCTTATCCTTATCCTCCTTATCACGCTGAAACTGCTCAGCTTTCTTCACTATAGTAGCAACAGTATCTCGCTGACTACGTTTATTTTGTCTGATCTCTTTCTGTCGGGCTTCTTTGCGCCAGAACCGAAAGGCATCAAACATGGCCGGCCTTGATTTACGTTCGAACAACTTTATTTCCAAATTATCTAAGATCGACGCTTCGAAGCTACCGTGAGGTGGCCAACGAAGATCGCCGTCTTTCTTTGTATATTTGATCCAATAATCGTTAAAAGCAATCGGGCCTAGCCCATGTTTGCTATATAAGTCATATGTAGGAGTTCCAACCGGAGGTATCGGACACGAGTCCTCCAGCAGGGAATCCGCACCACAAGGTCTAAAGCAACTGAACAAAGTACTGCGACCAGGCATCTTGCACACTAGCCGAGTTTCACAAACTTCAAGGGTTACGGGATTTCGGGATTTACCAAGTCCCAGCAAAGAACTAAACCCTCGGTCTTTGGCGGCTGCAGTCGTCAAACAAATACAACAACAACAAAGTACGCTAGCAAAGTGTCACCGACAAAAACACTCACACAGCGTGTACAACAAAGACACCCGCTAAAGTGTCTACAACAAAAACACTCGCTAAAGTGTTTACAACAAAGACACTCGCTAAAGTGTCTACAACCAAGAACTCTGGGAGCGACCCACAAATACTTAACTCAAAGATCAATGGCGTCCTCAGGAAGGCCCGTCAATCGTCTCGCTATACCAAGGTCTACGCCAGGCGCCAAAACAGGTCTACAGTCAGGGCAGCAGTCCGTCGCAGCCGTTAGGAGGCGGGAATCTTCGCGGGAAAAGTCTTCGGGCCACTTATTTCGACAACAGGATCGATGAAGCGGGGTGCACCTTCCCTCGGAGATTTCACACGAAGTTCCTCACGATCGTCGGGCTTGGACCGGTACCACTGATGCAGCCCCATGTTGGGCGCCAACTGAAGGACTGGGTTCTTTGGACCCAGCGGTGCCAGGGCACAACACCTGAAACCTTCGTGGGTAACCTGCTCCGGCGTACAAGTCACAGAGACACGGGACACTTCCTTCGGCGTCAAAGAGTCAAGGTTTATTTACTGCAGGGAACACAGAAGTCACAGGAAGTACATCGAGTGTAGTTCGGGGAGACTGCTTCAAATTGTATTTGTGGATCGCTCCTTTTATACAGTTTTTACCCATAGGATAACATGATACACAATAGTTTACAACCTGGTTCCCACAAGTCGCTCTCAGAGGGGTCGCTTAGATCACTTTGAAACACACAAGATCCGGAACATAAGTGCGGAAACATTTGGCGGTTCCCAACTGTAAAAACCCATCTTCCCACCATTAGCAAATTCCAATCAGCAGTAAAGTAGATCGAAATAGGAACGAAGACAGGTGCAGAGGAAGACGGAGACAGTAGGGAGATCGGAAAGGGTGTAAAAGGGGAGTGTCGAGAAGCACGAGATACAGGCATCAAAGGGACGTGCCTAATGAGATGCACGACTGAGACAATAAGCCCGTGCGGCAAGATGAGCCTCGAGCGGCGCCATCTGCCTTACAGTAGCATCCCCCTCGTCATAAAGACACTTACAAAGAACATGCGTCTTCCGCCATATCTTGGGAGTCCCAGGGTCGCGAAGCGGACAGCGTCCGTTCGCTGGCTACTTGAGGGCAAGAGACAAAATGGATGCCGTATCTAAGATGGAACCCGTGGGTACAGATGACAAACCCACATAACAAACGAACGGTTTAAGTTAGCACAGCGAAACTGCGCACACTTACAAAACTCGTCGTTTGCGGTTCATAGATACTAAACTCGACCATATTCGTGCGAGTTAAAAACACCACTTACAATTGTCACGGAACCTCACAGTAAAATGTCCCTTCTTCTTGTAGTGGTTAGTGGTCTACATGGTTTTGCTGGAAGGTAGTAAGCTGCAGAATCCAGGTGAAAATGAAGTAGCAAGCAGCAGATCCTATGGTGTATACAGTATTTATGTGGTTAAAAGGTAATGTGTGTCAGGTGGATCAGATTTCTTTCAGGTATATATAATTTTCCAATTCACTTCCATAAGTAGGTCTCCTAGTCACTGCCAAGTGGAAGTCTCCTCTCCGAGTGCGGCGGCCTACCCACGAGTGGGAGAGTCCTGCCATATGTAAAATAGTTGTGTAAATCACTTGTAGTAACTTCACAGTCCTAATTTGCGATTATTCTGAGTCCACTGCCTAAGCTGAGGGAATTTAAACCGGTTACTCTACCCTTTTAGTAACTTTACTAATGTTGTTTTGTCGTGTTCATATCTAGGACCCTAATTCTATATTCCCGATTTATGCCCTTGTGAGGTTATAATCAATAATATCCTGATAAAGGCATAAGAATCAGATTCATATTCAGTAATAGCCCATGCAATCCAAAGCACAGCACGGCTAATCCCATCGACTCCTAGAAAGCACAATGCGTTCTTTAAACAAACCAAGCCTCCAGCAGCCTGGGAAAACCCCCTGCTTTTGTTTTGATTTGAACAAGAACTCCTGAAGTCCAGAAAGAACTGTTAGTTCTTAGTGACGTCTTATGTCCAACCTTACGTCAAACTCGGCACCTTCCAGGTATAAAATACCAACAGTTGCCTTAAGCAAACACACAGTGGTTTGGAGCAGAGCGGCCATCTACTTGCCCGAGAACCCAGCTGATGCGAGTGCCCACGGAAGCCGCCCCTCCTGTTTGACGCACTGAGAGAGACGCTGTCTTTTTCTCCAGCCGAGAAAATCCAGCTCCCGTGTTTCCAGCCTAGCCTTGCGGGTTGCTGGAATATCGAGTCCTGAGGAAAGAGATACCAGACCTCCCACATTCTATTACCAAGGTACGGAGCTGACTAAACCCTTAAGAGAATTCTTGATGCATATTCTTGGCAAAATTATCTTAACCAACTTAACTTAAAATTACTACTTACGCGTCCTATCCCACGTATTAGGCTTAGGTCAGGTACCCCGGGGTAGGCTTAGTTAGAAGCACCAGTTGAGTACGTTAATCAATGTATTTATGTATGTATATATTTTATCCCTTTTAAAGTATAATATGGCTAAGAAACCATATCAATGCTTTTACAGTATTATTTCATAGTACTACTTTTACTGTACGCACTTTACTTTACTTTAAGTATTGCAATTGTGGCAATTCATTTCTCTTGCATGAGGAAGAAGACTGCTCAATAAATAACACCTTTTATTGAAAAACGCCCATCTTTCTATTTCTCTGCATTCTGGTAAAACTAAGTATGCACTGCTGACGGAGTGAAATAGCTGTTTATTGTTTTCACAGGACTCTAGAGATACACTCTTATTCTGAGGGAGCAAAGTTGTCATGTTTATGCGGTTGTCGGAAACTGAATCCCTTCTTGTCTGAGCAAGGGGAGCTTGTCCCTCCCTATTCATTCTAGAAAGTTTCCAGTGACCTCTGAGCTAGCCTAAATTAAGTTCAGTAGAGACCTAGATGACCTCAGTCCTACGTCTACACTGCTGTTTATGTTATTCCAATGCGCAGAGCCTTTTGGGAAAATAGGAACTACACTACATGGCGCCCAACGTTTGGTAAGGCGATAATCTAACGCTAGACACTACAGTAACTCAGTCGTGCTTTTTCACACGGAACCCTTTCCCCGTAAAAACTCCAATAGACGTCTGGAGTGGGTGAAAGGTTAATATCCGCCGGAACTTAGTAGGATGAGAATCCTATGTATTAGTTTTTAGTTTGATCAACGTTGAAGGATACAGTGTTCCAAAATATTGGGCACCTAATCTTTGTTTCCTTGAAACTCGATCTGCAACAGAAAACTTTCAGTCAGTTAAATGGCAGAAAGTGACGAAGAAAGGGAGCGAGCAAGAATAGCAGCTCGACTCTTAAAGGAAGATGCAAGTCTCCATGAAACCGACCCGGATGCTATAATCATTCCAGTCAATGTATGAAGAACTATAACTCTAAAACTTATAGAAAATAGACTGACAGCACGAGGTGGTACAGTCATATTCGTGATAGAGGCACATGAATATCGGCAGACAGAGGTATTCTATTCATGGATACATTTTCCAGCAGCACATGCTACGACAAAAGACTTCCACTATTACAAAATAGAGGAACCTCCGGATGAATACACTCCTTTCGAGGAGATTGAAATTCCACTAAAATACCAAGAGCACCTGCTCTGGTTTAAAGGCGCCCGTAAACATAATGATCACATCACCAGGCTCGGTCCACTAGGTAGACCAGAAGAAACGGGGCCGGTCCTATGCAACTATGCAACACACCCAGACTACATAATAATGTCAAGCGAACAACTCCTAGTTAAACTAAAAGAATTAACAAAGGCATATAGAGAATTAGTTCAAGTGGCAAGGGATGATATAACGATCTGCCAGAAATTGAAGGAAACAGATATAGCAGAACAACCATTTCAACTCGCCAGAATGATAGAAAAATCCTATGAAGAGCTAGGAAGAGATAGTTTGGGTGGGAAACCGGTAAAACCGCAACTAACTTAATATCCTGAAAAAACATTTATTAAAAATAATATAAAAACTCCAAAAAAGAGTTGGGAAGGTAATAAACAAACCATTCCCAGTGAAAAAACGTTTCCAGTCCAGAGGAAGGTCTCCTCAGCGTAGAGAGAGATCTCCAGGCCGAGAAGACAAGTCTCCCCAAAGGGAACCCTCTGAAAAAAGATACAACCTTAGAGATAGGGATAAAATAAGAAAACCAGACAGATATCAAGATGTTGATACACGTCCCTCTCGATCCTTCTCACTGAATCTTTCTCGATCTTCCTCACAGAAATCAGAAAGAAGAGGATGGTCAGAACACAGAGAAGAGCAGGTCAAGCCGAAAGACAGGGAACCTGCTCATCAAAGTAAAAAATTACAATATCCCAGAAAGAAGGTAGCAAGTATTAAGATTAAACATGCCAAAAATTCTGAGGACACAGCTGAAAAACGGAGAGTGGGCACAGACAATGCTAGACAGCGCAGCAGAAGTGAGCATAGCTCACAAGATCCTGATGAATCTTCTGCAGACAGTGGACACGAATGAGTACATTCAGGTGGAAACTGCAGACACACGAGTTAGTGTGCCCCATAAACTATATGAAATAACATTACGTATAGAGGGAGATAAAACTAGAAAGGTAAAAGGTCTCTTTTGGGAAAAACCCTCAAAGGGCTATGACATTCTGTTAGCTGAGAAAGACTGGCCACCAGAGTTTGTCAGGGAATGCCCTCATGGCGAAGAAATGATTATGCCTGCCTTCTCGAATCACATCCCGATACATAAAAAATACACATTGGCAAGAAAATGGGCAGTATCCCAAGCTCCTGCTTTGTGCAAAAATCATGTAGGATGGGATGAGGACTCACCTCACCACAAGATCCAGTTAAAAAATCAGCCCACTGCACAAAGGCAGTATCCAGTTAAGCAAGAAGCTAAAAAACAAGTCAGGGAGATCTTAGATCAACTTGAATACCAAGGGGTGATCGAAACATGCACCTCTCAAATGAACAATCCTTTGTTTCCTGTCTCCAAGCCAGACAATTCATATCGTCTAGTTTTGGACTACAGACACCTTAACTCCTGTTGTAAAACATTTGCAGTACAAAACTCAAATAGTGCAGCACTAATGAATAACATTGTGCGCAAAAAATATAAAACGACATTAGACATCTCTAATGGATTCTTCTGTCTGAAAAATATACCTGCGTAATCTATATCTATATGGACAGATTCGCACAACACTATGATGTAGAAAATAAATCCTATGATGCAGCGTGCGCGATTGTTAAAGGTCGCTGGCGCTCTGGTAAATTCAAACCAATGATTACCAAAACGGAATCACTCAGGAAATGTTCAGCTCAGCGAGCTGAAATAAGAACTTTAAATTTGGAGCTTGAAAATGCCGATCGCGAATTCCCCACACTAATAGTGTGCGATTCGTATTTCTGCGTCAAAACCTATAACAGTGACATGCAGACATGGATCAAAAACGGTTACAAAGATGAAACAGGTGCTACAATAAAGCATAAAAGGCTTTGAGAACAGGTAGTTCTTTTGCAGAAAGAACTACGAAAGACTCACGTGATACACGCATTGAGTCATCAACAGGATGGCGTTCACGTTGCAGGGAATTCATTGGCTAACATAGCCACAGCGGAAGCGGTTCAACCGGCTTCCGTAGCCACTGAAAAGCGTTCAGAAAAACACATAGATGGGGAAACCAGGCTAGTAGTAAAAGCCTCATTAAAAGGCGATTATTCAGCATTACCTCTCAACTATCCACTCAGTAATACATACATAATTGATGCAAACTCCGTTCCGTTTGCTCGAATCCCGGGAGTGGGGGATAGGGTAATTCCAAACACGAACCGGAGAATCTTCTTACTACAAGAAGCACATATGGGGTTGGGTCTGAGGCACCAAGAGATCCTGAAATCTCTGATGGAACTACAATCGGAGTACTGGTGGCTGGGAATGAGCGTAGATATCTACTATTTTGCAAAAAATTGCAAGGACTGCAACAGAGATCGCAGTTGTGAACCGGTCCAGCCTGTAGCCCAGATACCACTATTAGATAGCATCAGGCTATCTATAACGCAGAAATTCAGTCGGAGAAATGCGTCCCCATAATAATTAAGACTGAATTCACTTAAAAATGTAGACCACTGCAATCGGCTGACGCCAGAACTGTTATAAAAGATTTGCGAGTCTTTATCGGCACATACGCAATTGGCATGCTACATTCTTATCAGGGTCCTGCGTTTAGCTCTTAAGCTTACAAAGAGGCCATGAACAGTATGGGCATCGCATTGCGGCACTATTCTCCCTTCCATCCTGAGGGAAATGCGGTTGTGGAAAGAAAAAAACGGGACCTAAAGCAATCTATAACAACGAGGGTATTAGGTTCGAGTGATGGGTGGGTCAAACATTTAACAAGTGTCCAACGTAGTCTTAACAATCTGCCAAGAAACTCTCTTAAAGCTCTCACTCCATACGAACTATTGTTCGGAACTAGAATGCATATTCAGGACCTTGATAGTCACACTTCAGTGGTAGAAGAAAAAACCTTTGATATCAAAGATCGTTTGGCTGTTTTACTGGATTTAAAGAAAAAAGAAAAAACCTGAGTAACAAAAAGTTGAAACAACAGTCGACAGTCACTGAAGAAAAACCACCTGTCCCAGCAAGACCTGTCTGGATTCCAAAGATTGGGGATCTGGTCAGAGAAAAGATCGCGGTAAAGAAGGAATTTGGGCCTTCGTACAGAAAAGCAGTACCTGTCTTAGCTATCAACGGAACAAGATCAGTAGTACTACCGCCACTTGCTGGTAAAAAGGAGAACCGAGTTGCATCCATCGACCTGGTAAAACCCCAATCATGTGGCCGATAATAAGTAGTAGGCCCAGTGGACTCCCAAGAAATAGCAGAATACCAAAATTTGCAACTTTTCAAGACGTTCAAACGGAGAGACTAATCACATTTGATAAACCTACAGTGCATAAAAAAGGACTATGCAACAAAGCCATGGAACTTGTGCCTCTTGAAACACAAACATCACCAGTTCGTCAAGAAACACCTGTCTACAACGACGTAGCCTCGGAATATGCAAATGAAACAAATAAAAATGCAAAAAGAAATGAAAATCCGGAAGCAATTCCAAAAATTGACAGAACTGCATCAGGCTACTTCATCAATTTCGCCAATTTCTCTAAAGGTCCAAGCGAGCATGAAGAAACGCCTCCAACATAAAGTTTTAAAAACAAAGTAATTGAACTTTTTCACCAACTGAAAGAGACATATCTAATTTCACCATGGATTGAATTTTGGATTGTGTTAGGTGTACTTTTCCTCCTGCTTTGGCTCATCATGGTTCTATGTTTGGGAAAATTCATTGAGGGGAAATATAGTACAATGGACACAGCAAGTCAGAACATCATCTTGGTCCTAAAGCCACACACATCCTCTCACATCGAGAAAAGAGAACTGTAATCAGTGAACATCACAGCCATTCCAATACCCGGTCGGGTAGCATGGGACAGAACTGATTATGACATTTTTGGCCCGGTCGAGCTCTTGAAGTATCCTCACCAGCTCAAGATGTCATTAAGTGATTTTGTGACACCTAGTACCTTCTCTGATGACTGGGACTTTGAAAACATTAATAATATGATGTCATATTTAGTAATGTCAGCCAAATTTATAGAACATGATTACTTGCAGTGTTCATCCAATTATGAAGAGCTATACTGCTACAACCGTTATGGTGATCACTATTTGCATAAAACTGCTCAGCCTAGAAATGTTTTATCTTTTAACCAGTGGGAACACTGTCCAACTCCACCAAAAGGCAGTTTGAAATTTTTTTTTGAGAAATTCCAATACTTCTCAGGGTTTAATAACAGTGATCCAAGAACGTTTTATTTTAAAATGTTAAATAGAACAGGAATGAAAACAATGTTGACAAATACTAAATTGAGTTATTCAGAAAAATGTTATGACAAAATGTCTACATTAGGTTTCGAATTTTGGAAAAACACAATTGAAACAAAAACAATATGGGGTTCCAAAGATTGGCAAGTACAAGGCCTAGAAGCACTGTTTAGGGCCTGGATGATCCCAGAACAAATGATATTCTTGAAAGACAATTCAACAAACTACTTGTCTTGGACTAGCTAAGAAAAAAGACTTGAATACACCGTCTATTCCGAAACCCATACCTGATAGTGACAGCACTACTGATGTGTAGATAGACGTTTCTAATATTTTACACCAAAACAGAACACATACTGATTGGAAAAAGTGGTTAATCTGGCCAACAGACACGAATAACTGTCAAGATAGATTCCTGAACAAAACACAGGGGTTCAAAATGACCAGACCAGACCCTAGATATTCCCAGAGACAACATCCAGGGACAGTTACAACATACAGTGTAGGGAAACTATGCCTTGAGTGGCTACAGAAATCCACACTGACTGAAATTAAGCAACACTTGACTTTTACTTAAAGACGGTGCTGACTTGTGTGATTTCATAATGGGACCCCCCAAACAGCGTCAAAAACGTTTCATAGCGGCCGGTATATACGCTGCATACAACGAAGCATGGAAAGTAATGCAAATTGAGACAGCATAAAAAATACGAGAAATTGATCGTATACATTTGGAAAAATCACTTTCTGTTGTGGACAACGGGTTAAAGACTCTGTCTTCCAGAATATATTCACTGGACAGCATTGTATCATCTGCCTTTGATATAATAGAGCAGGACTTACTAATGTTACAACATGGTCAGTCTCAATTACGTTCTATTGTACAGCTTGGATGGACGTTGCAAAGTCTGCGTTCAGGCTACGTACCATGGCGTTTAATCAACACAACGTCATTATTTGGTATCTTTGAACTTACTTATAAACAAATCAGTTTGGCACAAAAAGGAGCAGACTACACGATTCTGAGCATTGAAAAACTCGATAGATTACCATTGACAATGTCAGAGAGACCTGTCATCAAATGGATAATACATGGAACGATTATAATTCCGATAACAACTTTCCAGTTTAAATACTGTCAAGAGTATATACCAGCAGGCCAGTATGAAAGGTTGGGTAAAGAATACATCAAATCAACCTGGGATTTACCTTATACACACAGATGTTTTAGTGAAGGAAACAAGGAGGTATTTCTTAGTGGTAAAAATTGTAAAAAATCACTAAGCGGTACACTTCTGTGTCAAGGAATTAATTTGCATGGAGCCTGCGAAGGGTCTTCAAACAACCTTTCATGTCACCTGCATGGCACGCCTGCAAAACAGATAGAGCCATTTTTTTTACCACTTTCTAACGGTAGTTACATTTCAATAAGTGACCACAGCTGTTGTGGCATGCTGCCAGGAAAAGCCTATTTGACAACTGTAACTTCCAGGGCCATTTGCTGTATGCAAGTATTGTATCCACACAGCAATCCAGATATGGGGGCTGCGTTATGGCCTCGGTTGAATATCTCTTCTATTCGAATTGATACTTTAAGAAGAATTAAGTCTATTCTTTTACAAACAACTGTGCCTTTAACATCATCAAAAGAAACATATGATCTGCCAGTTGCAAGGACAGCGGCAGAGATGCATACCCTTTTAGCAACAAATTGCCCCATACATTTCGTAGAAGTGTTAAGCCAAATCTTAAACATGTCTGATACCAGTGGCATCGCACATGTATTTAAGACAATTTTTTCGGGATTGTTAGCACCCTTTGAAACAGTTTTGGGCATCTTCCCGAATGTTGTCCATTCTGTCTTCGGCGGCCTACCCTTAATCTTGGGACTCGTGGCAGGAGTTTTATTTTTGCTCCTTTTGCTCTGATATGGCAAGCCAATCCACAGGCAAGACTCTAGCAGCGATGGAAGAAACAATCCTAGCAATACGATACCGAGACCGTAACACTAAGAGATCTAAGTACAACATGGGTTCTTTCATTCAGACCGATCTGGCAAGATTGCATCATACCTGTGCTTCGATGTCTGCTATGCAGAGAAGAATGCCTGTTGGACGTCTGTCTTACACTACAATCAGCAGTATCATTGGAAATCGATACTTTCCTAGGTCCGGTAACGACTCATGCATCGTGTTGTCCCCAGCGGCTACCGGTTCTGATGACGGCATTCGTTGAGACTCCACCACTAAGAGTAGGTGGCGGTGAGGTACGAGAGGAAAGCAGCACCAAACAGGTACAGCCTTCAGTGAGCATTGCTAATCCAACCATCGATGATAGCAATCACGCAGAGAACTGCACAGTTGCAGCATTTTCAAACTTGATCGAACTTTCACCTGATGTGGTAGACCAATTTTTTGCAGGTCTGTCTGAAATAATGTTCTCTCCAGTCAACGAGAATAACTCTTAAATAAAAACAATGAGCACACAGCGTTCCCTGAACTCTGAATTCGGCCTTCAGTTTTTGATAAACAAAGCTACAGAAAATATTTGGAACTTTTTCCCCTGAAAGCGAAATTATTTTTGCCTATTTATTCAAAATATTTACCTTTTATTTTGGCACTTGGTACTCTGCTTAAAGTAGAACTATTCTTAGAGAACAGAGCTTCTATTTTTTGATACTAGAGACAATATTTTACCTCAGCCTCTAGCACATATACAGCAATTTGTATAAATATGTGATGAAATGGTCTCGACCTTCTTTTCTGTATTTATAGCCATTTCATGTGTAATTTTCGCAATTCATTCAGCTGATATATATATGCATTTATCTGAATGATGACACTGCTTGAAAAGCGTACATTACAAACACTCATTTTTTGTGTATTTACCTTATACCATTTCAAATGCGAAATATGTATTTTGGGGTGGGTCGGAAAAAAGACATGCATCATTGAATGTTTACTATTGCTTAGTTTTTAGTAATGGTGGACTTCAATCCGTGGAGTGGGTGTCGTGTTCATATCTAGGACCCTAATTCTATATTCCCGATTTATGCCCTTGTGAGGTTATAATCAATAATATCCTGATAATGACATAAGAATCAGATTCATATTCAGTAATAGCCCATGCAATCCAAAGCACAGCACGGCTACTCCCATCGATTCCTAGAAAACAAACCAAGCCTCCAGCAGCCCGGGAAAACCCCCTGCTTTTGTTTTGATTTGAAGAAGAACTCCTGAAGTCCAGGAAGAACTGTTAGTTCTTAGTGACGTCTTATGTCCAACCTTACGTCAAACTCGGCACCTTCCAGGTATAAAATACCAACAGTTGCCGTAAGCAAACACACGGTGGTTAGGAGCAGAGCGGCCATCTACTTGCCCGAGATCCCAGCTGATGCGAGTGCCCACGGAAGCCGCCCCTCCTGTTTGACGCACTGAGAGAGACGCTGTCTTTTTCTCCAGCCGAGAAAATCCAGCTCCGGTGTTTCCAGCCTACCCTTGCGGGTTGCGGGAATATCGAGTCCTGAGGAAAGAGATACCAGACCTCCCACATTCTATTACCAAGGTACGGAGCTGACTAAACCCTTAAGAGAATTCTTGATGCAGATTCTTTGCAAAATTATCTTAACCAACTTAACTTAAAACTGCTACTTACTCATCCCATCCCACGTATTAGGTTTAGGTCAGGTACACCGGGGTAGGCTTAGTTAGAAGCACCAGTTGAGTATGTTAGTCAATGTATTTATGTATGTATATATATATTTTTATCCATTTTAAAGTATCATATGGCTAAGAAACCATATCAATGCTTTTACAGTATTATTTCATAATACTACTTTTACTGTACGCACTTTACTTTACTTTAAGTATTGCAATGGTGGCAATTAATTTCTCTTGCATGAGGAAGAAGACTGCTCAATAAATAACACATTTTATTGAAAAACTCCCATCTTTCTATTTCTCTGCATTCTGGTGAAACTAAGTATGCACTGCTGACGGAGTGAAATAGCTGTCTATTGTTTTCACACGACTCTAGAGATACACTCTTATTCTGAGAGAGCAAAGTTGTCTTGTTTATGCGGTTGTCGGAAACTGAATCCCTTCTTGTCTGAGCCAGGGAAGCTGATCACTTCCTAATCAGTCAAGAAAGTTTACAGTGACCTCTGAGCTAGCTGGCGCAAACCTAAATTAAGTTTAACATAGTCAGTAGAGACCTAGATTACCTCAGTCCTACGTCTACACTGCTGTTTATGTTATTCCAATGCGCAGAGCCTATTGGGAAAATAGGAACTACACTACAGTTTATTCACCATTTCCAATGTAAAGTTACTCAAAAGTGTAGGATTGAAGTTACACGTGTAACTTCTTCACAGGTGTAGCTTACATTTGTGAATAGGCCCCTAAGTATCCACACCACCATCTTGTTTACCCTATTAGTGACATCCTGCCACATGGCCTATTCTCTGCGTCTCTGAGGAGTTCAGAATCAGTCCACAGGGTTCCCCCAAGTGCTCCACCGCAAAGTTTACAATAAAATCTCTTACTCTTTTAATAGTAATGGTCTGCATCGTCACAATTTCTGGCTCCATACAGCACAGATGCACAAGGGAAAGAGAGCAGGGATTAAGGAGGTGGTCTCATGTATGTGCTTACAATTTTTATTGGTACCTGGTGTGATAAAATGTTTTCATTGTGGCTATTTTCCTATCGACCTTCATAATATTGCAGTCTATATTTACACTGCACAGCATTTAGTCCAAGTCGAATGCAAGGAGCATGATTGCAGATTTAATGCCTTCAGACTTGTGAGCCATACATTTCCCAGTGTATGTTTGGAATTATGCCAATGAGCCCTCGATTTGCAAATGCTCTCCTACATCTATGAATAATTATTGTAATATTCTTTGTGAATACTGAAAATGCATGATTATACATCTGGCTGTAGTTATACCTGGGCACATGCATACATTTTAATTTGTAACTTTATGAATTGGTTATACTGAGTTCTATTAACTAAGCTAGAAGTATAATAGTCAAAACCTACGTGAAGAAAATATACCCAACTATTTACTTGTTTCTTAATCAGCAAGGTTTGCATCTGACCATTAAAACCATCCCTATCCATTCCCTAAAGAGTGCCCGAAAATTGCCAGCTACATTGTCAATCAGGTAGTAATCTAAGGTTTGTTATTAATGCAAGGAAATGAACTACTCAAACACTACATATCATTTGCTCAAAATCCCTGTTTAGTCTAAATTCCAGGAAATTCCAACAAATCGACATTGAAACCCTCAACATCTTTTCCTTGTGTCAGTCTGCCTAGGTGAATGACACATTTTTAGCAAACCTGTCAAAAACCTGTGCCGATGCTGTGGCACTATTTCTTCTTACTAATCACTACCTCCCGCTCTCGATGACTCTTACACTTCTTTTTTTAAATCCTCATAATTCGCTCCATCATGCATCACCTCCAACTTTCAGAAATGAGATCTAATCTCAAAATGTTAATCTCTTACAAAAATGATTGAGAAACTTGAAATCGTAATTGTAATTTGTATTTATAAAGCACTTACAACCCCTGATAAGGCATTGAAGCTGGGTTTAGTGCGTAGGGGGCTCATGTGACCACTGTAGGTTCACTCAGCCTGTTATCCTTCTAAGGTCACTAAAATGAGTACCATTGAGTTGGGTACCAATAAGCATATGTTATTCAGCACCAAAATACTCTTCGCGGTGAACGTGCACTTTACAAATACATGTTATATTATGAAGTGCTTTGTGGCGAGTAGCATGCTACTCCTGAACCCAAGGTTAGACTTAAATAGTTAGTTGATTAGTAATATGTGCTTCCTTTTTTCCTTGTGGCTTAGTTGTGGTAAATTTGATAAGTTTGTGCTCTAGAGTTGTCATTCGCTTGGTAGTATTTTGAGTAGGGAATAGAATAATGGAAGTGGATTAAAAAAGTGAAGTTGTGAGTTGGTATTGGGAGTAGTGGACAAATGCACTTGTTAGCTAGGTGGAAGGTGGAGCCACGTAGCCACGTAGCCGCTGTGAGCCAGTGTGATCAATGTGATCCCGCGTTGCTGCCGTGCAGCCTGATGATTGATGATTGACGAGCCCCGCCACCTCAGCCATTACCGAAGCCATCACCGCTTTCACTGCCACGGTCTTTCCCGGTTATTCCCTGATGGCTGCTGCTGACTCCTGTGCCACATCACCACATCGCCGCATTACCGTCACCGCCCCTCCCCGCCTAACTGCCCCTGCAGCACTTGGTTGGCGGTCTCAGCGGGTTGGAATTCTCTGGTTTTCTTGGTGCTCGGCTCGGCACAGGACTGGGGGCAGACAGGCCTGGGAGGCCTGGGAGGTGAGCCGCGGCGCTGTGGAGCTCCGTCTTCTGCTCGGAGGCCTTTTATTTTGGTGTGGCCTGAGGCAGGGGCAGAGGTGGGGGTGAAGGGCAAACCTTGAAGTGTAAGAGGACGGGGGCAAAAAGAACAACGGGAACCGTTGGACGCAGTAAGGTCCCATTAATCCTCTCTTGTACTGTCAATACGTGTCCTGGAATGATAAAAGGTCAAAGGGACAAAAGGACAAAAGGACTATTCAGTTGCAAGTTCAATATATGCTATATGCTTTATGCCATATGCCTCGGAAGTTTCTAACAGGTGTCAGTGAAAGAGGTTCAAGCTGTTTATCATTGATTGTCGCAGCTGGCTACTGGCTACTGTTGACCATTGCTGGCCACTGTGATTTGTAACAGTCGTTGGAATAACTTAATAACTTAATCATCACTTATTGTTTCATTGAAACTTACTAAAGTTGCATTGAGGTGCTGGTTAATGATGAGATCCGGTCGTCAACGCGGCGCTCTGCCGAGATTTAAACAGCGCCAAAGGCTTGATGCATTAACTAAAGCGGGGACACAGTTAAAGTCAGATGGAAATAATGAGGGGGCTACTACATCAAGGGACTGCTTGACTGAGTCAGCTGAGTTGAATGCACCATCCTTATCCCCCGTAGCCCCTGGGAAGATCCAGAAGATTTCCAATATCGACGCTTAACCGTCGATTAAAAGTTTCTTTTTTAAGTACCATCACAGCCTTACTCAAAAGCAAAATAGAAATCAAATTAAGAATGGCAATGGAAACGGCAATTCCAAAGTTGATTGTAGATCAGCTTCAGTTACTTCTCCAGTATTGTCACCGTGCTTAAATAGTGCTCAGCTGTGTGAAGATCATGAGTCTAACCCTGCCTTGGCTCTACCAAGGCCCCGTGATGAGCCGGTCTTCCTGGTTTTGAATGTAATTGCTGGCCATTCTTCTCCATTGAAAGATCCTGAATCTATTCTGGGACAATTTTAGGCATTAGATGTGAGTAGTCCTAAGGAATAGTCCTCAAAGTTAGTTAAAGACTTGCAAGACCTAGCGCTTAACTCGCCGAAAAATGTACCGGTGTACCCTGGAAGGCTGCAGACGCAAGCGCAAATTCACCGACAAAATATGGTGGATCAGCCAATCGGGCAAATTGTGGTGGAGAACCTTCAAAATTCAGGAATGGAAGAGTCGAACAAAAGAACTATAGAGAGTGGAACTGTGGTATGTTCGGTAATTGATATCTCTTCAGGTTCAAATCATATTGTCAGTGAGGTGGCCGTAGAGGCTGATTATAATGAGGTTAAGTCGCCTAATAAAGGTGGCGGAAATGATTTTGCATTAAGTCCGATTGATCATCTTTCCTTAACTGGGGAGGCTCGTCCTTCTAATTTGGATAAATCCAGCATAATTTTGGAGTTTTTGTATTAATAAGTCTGTTTTGATTCCCGGTGTGGCTAGTAGTTGCAATAACGTTAAGTTTGATATTAATGAGCAATGTAAATCTTTTAACTCCACAGATTTATCTTTTCTAACAAAATTCCACGGAAACGTTCAGGCAAAACCAGATACCTTGGAAAATAATGTTAGTAATTCGGAGTGTGGTGTATGGGATTGTCTGCTTAATACTATGGGTTCTATAACAAATGCCCTTAATTTCCACAATGATAAGTTAGACATGCAGGTGGATATTTTAAATACTTTAGCCACACACGTTGTAGGAATTGACGCAAAGCTTTTTCAACTAACTAAGTTGATCTCCAAAGTTCAAGCTGATAAATAGAATCAGTTAATATCTTGCACGTCTGCTCAACTGATTGATAAAATCTTTGATCTGCCATCAATCGTTAGTTCTATGGTCCACAAAGTAAAACTTTTATCTGGTAGGAAAGTTGAGAATAGTGAAGATTTAATAAATACTGGAAATATAGAAAAAAATCCTCTGGTCCTAAAACTTCCTCCCCCGCGGACGGCTAGTAACAAAAGTACGGCCTCCCGACCAGTAGCTGGTAATATTGGTGTACCCTCAGAGTCTTTATACTCCCCCAAACTAAAGATAAATCGGGAGTTAAATAAGAGTAGCTCAATAGTAACTATGGTCACTAAAGTAAAGGTAGTACCTGAAGTTTTATCGAAACGGGCGAGGAAAATATTGAGAAAATCTCATAACAAGTCAGCCCAGGACAAAAAAATACCTACCAGGGAAGTAAACAATAGCGGCCCATTAAACTCGAATCTTGGTCCTTGGCTCTTTTCCCAATTTTTAGACCTTTGAATGCCCCTCAAGTCAATAAAAAGGTTAAACAAAGCAGTAAAGTTGGGAGTGAAGGGGCAAAGGAAGAGTCTAATCTAAATGTGGGGACCAAAACCCAGATGTTAGTACTTCGAGAGAACCGAGTAGGACAAGACGCCTATGCAAGACTTACACTCTTATCAGGGTACTGAAACTTTTATCAGAACAAGATTATTCCAATTCAAGAACTAATAGGGCCTAACAATAAAACACAAAATTGTCAAAGGGAAATAGGGTCAGTCTGGTCTAGAGCTAATGGTGTAGTCTCAAAAGGAGAGCAATATATGGCTATTGATATAACTGTAAACCCCTCCCTTAAGCATAAGGACCAGATTAGTCAGGGAGTACAGCCCTGTGTACAAGATCAGTAGCTGCCTCATGGAAAATTAGTAAATCCCACCCTTTTGCATTCTAACAAGAATGAACAGGTTGAATGTCGCTGTACTCTGGCTCAATCTAAGCTAGAGCAGCCTGATCGATTAAATAGTCCGGACAATCCCCTGTTGGTGACTGCTGGGAATATGGATCTATCTGATTCAGGGCTGAGGAGTAATACCGATCGTTCGGACTCAGCGCATATGAGTAATATGGAATCCCCCAAACTGCAGGTTGAAAATCGAAAAGTGGTTTTCTGTCCCCAATATTCTACTCGCGGTTCACATGATATTTTGATCAGGGGGAATATTTTGAAATTACTAAAAGCAACCCCGGAGCTTAAGGATGTTGCATCTGAAGACCTGGATTCTGTAGAGTTTAAGATAGATGGTGGGAATAGGGAGACAACCATCACGACTTGGCTAAAGGATGATATTGTAAAGAAAATATTAGCGAATTCTAACAACTTTGAAAGCTGGGGGGTTAAAGTATGGAGACTCCACGGTCTGCAACGCCCGACCCCATTAATACCTATAGTGAAGAAGGAAGCTCCAAAACAAATTGATGTCAATCAATTTAGAGTATTGAAAGGCGCTTCAGGTCCATCTTCAGCCTTAAATAGGCTAGGCATCATTAAAATCAAAAGCTGTTAGCCCGGGTCACGTGTGTGTGAGGAATTAAAAGGGGATCCTGAGGCGGCGGATAATTGGAGTTGGCTACCGTCCATTCTATCTAGAAAAAATTCAGTAAAGATTGATTAATGTTGGGGTATTTCACAAAATGCACCAACAGCTGTTAGAATTTGCTCATGGAATACAAATGGTTTTAACACACTTATAGAAGATTCAAATGTTGTAGGTTTTCTAAAATTGTTTGATATGTTACTTTTGCAAGAAACGTGGAATTTGGTCAGTACTCCACTGATCGGCTATTACTAATATTTGAATGCGGCATGTAGGGATGCCGCTTACGGTCGACCAAGTGGGGGACTTGCAATATATGTTTCTTTAAATCTTAATGTTGAACATTATGAGATAGACCTTCAAGTCAAATGGATTCAATGTGTTAAATTAATAGCCAGTCAATCGTTGATCATTTTAAATGTTTATTTAAGTTCGAAAAAAAAGGTGCGATCACTTCAACTTATCCAAGTATGGGAAATGGAGAAAGTGCTATATTTTGATCATAGGGATGCACAGATGATCATTTCGGGAGATTTTAACACTCATCTTTTATCGTATAAAAAGCGGGAAACCCATTCAGATCTTTTAGCCCAATGGTCCCAATGTGAATTTATTAAATACAATCTAACGATTTTATATGATAGAGAGCATCTACCAACATTTAATAAAGCTGACTGTCTTTCCATAATTGACTATATGATATTGTCAGATAAACTCTCAGAACGAGTTTAAAGTTATGAGGTTGTTCCAAGGATTGAGAGTGACCATAATCCACAAGTTATTACAATTAATTTACCCTTTGAGTATTAATCAGAAACTAAAATATTAAGAACTGCCCCTGTCGTTGATAATTAAAAGGTTAATATGGAATGAGAAAACAGAGAAAGATATTATTGACTTTCTCTCGCTTCTAATCGTCGATGCGCGGGTCGAATACTCTAAAGGAACCTCAATGATTGCTCTTTGGCCCACCTTATGTGACTCCCTATTGAATAAATTCCCTAATAGGGAACCATCTGGGGTTGTTATTTTGAATCCTAGGAACACAGGTTGTTTCTCCCCCCCGCCTGTTATATTTGAAACGGTCTCTCAATAAAACAATAAGATCAGTGTATAGAAAAGCAAAGGGATTTTCCTACCTTGTAACGTCACTTAAAATCAGAAATTTAAGGAGGGGTTATAAGAATGAAATTTGGAAGGCCAAACAATTGTATTATGAAGAGACTTGGGCCAAACTCCACTATGCATGTAAATCTAAGGATTTGCGACTGTTTTGGAGCATAATTAATAACTTAGAAAATGGAAATTTTAGAAATACAAGTGCCAATATAGATGAATTAAGCTGGATACATTTTTTAATAAGAAAATAACTTCCCAATACCAACTGAACGAGGAGTTTGGTTGTCTCGACCCCCAATGTAAAATGGAGCCAGTCGATGGGTGTGATCTTCCTGATACAAGAGATACACCAGGCACTATAAATATTAAGTTATGGTCGGTAGACAAAGTTAAAAAGTTTTACTTAAAATTAGATCAATTGGAGCACCTGGCTCTAATGGGATACCGAACGCTATTTTTAAAGTTAAAATTGGGTATTGGCCAGAGTTAATAACGCTCCTCTTTAATGATATACTTAGGTCAGGCTACATCCCGGATTCATGGAGGGGAAGTATTATACAGCCGATCTACAAAAGTGGGCCCCAAGATAATCCTGCAAACTATCGATTAATTACCCTCACAGACATAGATGCGAAAATATTTGCAAGCTGTCTGCTAGAGGAGTTGGAGTCTTGGGCGGAAAGAGAAGAATTGACCCCTATCTTTCAGACAGGATTTAGGAAGGGAGAATCGACTCTTACCAATTTGATTTTATTGTCTTTATTAGGAGAAAGAACAATATGTAGGAAACACAAATTGTACATCTGTTTTATTGATTTAAAAGCCACGTTTGATTCTGTACCCAGAAATATTCTTTGGACAAAGCTAATGAATTGGGGTATATCAGAAACTCTTTTAAAAATTATTAAATTATTGTACTCCAATACCTGGGTGCAGGTCAAAGTTGGTGATGGTAGACATACTACCTGCCGCCTCGAAACAAAGGTAGGCTTAAAACAAGGATGTGTGCTCGCTCCTTGTCTTTTTAATTTATTTATGTCTGATCTCCCAACTAATTTTAATGATGTAAATTCACATTCCCCCTCTATATTAGGTAAAGAAATCAAATCCTTACAGTATGCTGATGATACCATTTTATTGAGTCAAATTATGATAGGATTAAAAAGATTAATAAATTCATTTAATATATATGTAACTCAAAATGGTTTAACAATTAATATAAAAAAACAAAAACAATGTTAATAGGGAAAGGCAAACTTGGGGCAAAGGTCATGAATATCAATGGTTTGTCTGTTGACTGTGTAAAAACTTATAAATATCTGGGAATTACATTTGATGACAGACTCATTTAGACAGCATTTTTAATAACTTAGAGGCTAAAGGTACCTCTCTTGCCTTCGTTTTTCGAAAATTAAGAGATAAATTAGTTTACCCCAATTATGACCACCTACTTAAAGTCATGAAAGCAAAACTTATTCCCTCCCTGGACTATGGGTCCATAATTTTTAAGGGTAGAGACGTGAAAGTATTGGAGGGCATAGTGGCAAGGACATATAAATCAGTCTTTAGGATTCATAGGCAGACCTCACGTGCCAATTTAAGATTGGAATATGGCCTAAGGAATCAGCTCTTGGTGCGTCAAGCTTCATTTTTAAAAACACTATTGGCATTATCTCGAGCCGAGGAGGGCACGCTGGCCAATATGGGCTGGAGCGAGATTTCGACCAGCAAATATACTAGAAGCTGGCAGGAGTATTTAGCTGAGTGTCTCCTAAAATTCAAATGTCCCAAATTGGAACACGAAACAAGGAGTAAAATGGTTTATGAAAAAGTACTTAATACAACCGTTGCCTTGTTGTCAGAAGTGTTGGATAAAGATGAGTTGAGGAAAGAAAATCACTTTTAGTCTATTGCCAATCCTTTGATAAAATGATGGTCCAACCTTATTTACTCTTTCATCAAAAATCCCTAAATAAAAAGAAATTTATGTTATTAAGGTTTTGGAATTCATCCAACCAAAGATGGAACCCCCAAATAAGAGTCCAAATGGGCATCAATTATTTGTCGGCTTTGTGGGCAGTACGATGAAACCTTGCTGCATATGGTAACATTATGCCCAAAAATGTTGCAGGAAAGGAACACGATTTTAAAACCTATTTTTAAAGAAATGGGACTTAGAACTTGTAGATCGGCATTAATATTTTGCTTAAGTGGTGTCAACGTCTATATTATACAGCAATTTGTAAAATTCATGCTTAGGGCTCCATTATGATGTCGGGCGGATCGCCACCGCCATGGTGGCGGTGGCGATCCGCCCGACAGAAATGCCCGCCCGTCACCCATTTCCCCCCCGCCACATTACAATAGCGGGGGGGACCGCAGCGGGGTGAAACACCGCCCGCCACTTTTCCGCCCCTGTCACCTTGCGGCCGGGGCGGAAAATGAGTAACATGCAGGCGGTGTCTGTCAGACACCGCCCGCAATATTACTATGGGCATAATTCAATGCCTTTCCGTGGCGGCAATGCCGCCACGGAAAGGCATGCGGTGTTCATTCTGGGGGGCCCATGTGGGCCCCCAGAGTGACGGCCATAGGCGGTGACAAACGGGGGTACCTGTGGTACCCCCTTCATTTGCATATACAAAGCGGCAGGCACCGCGCGGTGCCTGCCGCTTTGTATATGCAAATGCTAAAATGCATTTTTAGCATTGTGGCGGGCGGTGCAGAGTGCACCGCCCGCCACAATGCTAAAAATGAAGGATGTGCCCGCCACTGTGGCGGGCGCATCCTAATGCCAATATCGGGACCCCCACCCTTTAGGCGGGCGGTCCCGATCTCCGTTAGGGTGGCGGGCGGACTTATTCCGCCCACCATCCTAATGGACCCCTTAGAGTGGAAAAGAAATTATGCATGGTTGACACCCAAAGTAAAAGTTAAATTTGTTACGGCTGTGAAATGATGATGTTGCAGTTTTTAAAGTACGATGGAACAGTTTTAGGGCACTTTTTAATTGTGTTATTTGCTTGTTTTTAGAGTACTACTTTTAAATAATGTTTCGCTTACTATGTTTTCTACTTTTATTGAATGGCGTACGTGCACTTTATCACCCTATATAGACTGTTTTAAAAACTAAGTAATAATTCCAAATTATCCCGAACTGGAAAAAGTTAATGAATTGTGGTCAACTTTTTGCATTGTTTCCTTGTATGTCCAATTAGTTATTGTGTTTGGTCTGTATTTGTTTGTGTACTCTCTTGTAATGGTTTTAATTAATCAACAAATAAATAAATAAATACAAACATTGTTAGCTAGGGGAACTGGGTTAAAAGGAGGGGACTGTTTGAAAAGGATGTTTCAGAGTTCCTAGTAGACAAAAAGACTGAGTCAGAGAGAGGAGGGATGGTACAAAGGTTGAAGGGAATTTAATGTTTTATTTTGTATTTATTTTTTTAACAAATAACTGAAATTAACATACATGTATATAATGACATACCTACACTCCTAAATATGTACTGATATGCATGTATAAATATATATACTTATACACACATGACACTAAGGGACTGATTCACAAAGGTAAAGTTGCACTTTTGTGTAAGTTTACGATTGCTGTAGTAACTTTACTCCTTTTGGTATTCAGAGAGTACAAGTCTAATTATACTACAAGAAAAATTACTAGTAGTAAAATTACACTTGTAGGGACTGAGTCATGAAGGTAAACTTACATTTTTGTGTAAGTTTACGATTGTTTGTTTTTTACCACTGCAGAGTCTCCTCACATAAAAAGATACAACAGTCCTATTGGTTCAAAACTCTTTACAAAGAGTTGAGTACCAAAATACTATTAAGCCCCATTACTTGGGCAAGCCCCTAATATTCACAGTAGGGTACAGTGCGCAGACTGTGCCGAGAGACCACTCCTTGGAGAACTGGCAAGAGCTATTAGTTGGGCAAGCTCCTATAATGCACAGTCAGTGCTGAGTGTAAAATTGATTATAGAACCTATGGCCCCTAGAGACCTAAGCCCCATTTGTTGGCCAAGCCACTACTACACAAAGTGTGCATTCTCCATGCTGCTCCTCATGTAGAGCCCACTCCCTCCAAACAAAAAGGCCAAATTAAGGGGCCGATTATGATTGCGGTTTTTCCGCATCCTCCGGGCCGGCGGAAGCCACCGCCGGCCCGGAGGATGCAGAAAAACCGCTGCGGAGCCTCCAAAGACCCACCGCCATATTAGGATGGCTGGTGGGTCTTGAATTCCGTTTGCCGCTTTTCCGCCGCCGTCGCATTACGACTGCGGCGGAAAAGCCCTAATATGGAGGCGGTGTCTAACAGACACCACCAGCCATATTTGGAAGGTGGGAAAGACATGCTTTTCCGCGGCGGCTTTTCCGCTGTGGAAAAGCATACAGGCTTTAACTTCGGGGGCCCGTTGCGGGCCCCCTGGGTGAAGGGGTGTTGGGGGTGCACATGGGGGGTACCTATGGTACCCCCCTGCATTTGCATGCACAAAGCAGCAGGCACTTGTTAAAGATAGAGGATGTGACCGCCACCCTGGCGGTCACATCCTAATCTGCTCGGAGGGAACGCCGCAGTCCCTGCGGACGTTCCCTCCTCCTCAGGGGTCGTGGACGGACTCAAGTCCGTCCGCAATCATAATCGGGCCCTAAGTGTGCAAGCCACAACCACAGAGACACTGCTCTCTGTGTGCAGCTCTTCATGGAAAGCTCACTACCTCCACATGCTCAAACCTCCTTATGTAGTGATGGGCCTACTACGTACAGTTAAGTATGTTAGTAATGGTTTACTTTTCATTAAAATGCTACAGTCAAAGTGGTAATATTTGTTTTACTTAATGTTTAAAAGACTAGAAATTCACCGAAAAAAGCACTGAAATAATTGGGGCTTAGCATTGGCAAGCCTTGCGAGGATTTTTATAATAGGGGAACTGTACCTTAAAGTTTTGCTCGTGGTAGATTCGCTCAGTAACGCTAGGTGTCAATAATAAACTGACTAGGACGCTCTGTATGCTACACATTATGAATGGTTAAATCTATAGATAGCGTGTAGCAAGTTGGCAACAAACAGAATAGATGAAATACTGTACGTTAGAAGAAATAGTAGGCGGATTGTGTCATCAGTAAACGCACTTCACATTTAGGATTTTACTCATTTTATTTAGATGAATTGAGTGTTCTTATTGCAGAACTAACCCTCATTTTAATTTGTGTATTTAAAAATAATAATGGTCGTATGAAATGTGTATAGATGTGTTATATTGTAAGTTTTTATTAACTGAGTAATACATTCTTCATTCTTTCTGCAGAGGGGGAGGATGACTGCAGAGATCCACGCCTCTGCCTAGTCTCCTGTGACTCGTGACCCATGACCCCGCCTCCGTAATGGCGATTGCGTTCTGGAGACGCTGAGACGCTGGCGGACTGCTGGCGGACTGCAGATACTGGAAAACCGGGAGCCTCGAGCTTTAAGAAAACACAGACTCACCTGTGTGGCGTGGCGCAGCACTGCACACAGCACTGCGCGGTGAAATTAGGAGATTGGAAATCGGGAGGAAACGTGCCGGGAATTGTGCCGGGAGAGATGCTGCTGCTGATTTTGTCTGCCTGCCGTTCGGGAGTTCGGTCCGTGCTGAGACATGCCGCTCGTCTGATTCCTTTGAGGTGAGCGTGTGCGTGTCCTTATCAGCGGGCCTGAAACTGAGCTTTTATACAGACCTGCCTGGTGGGCGCATCATTGGCAGCGGGCAGACGTGGAGCAGATTCAGAGCTTGTTAAGCAAGGCAAGGCTGCGTTGGCTGACTGTTTTTCTAAAGAAGGAGGAGGTGCAACTCGGAGGGGTGGCTCCCAGGTGTAGCTAATAGAGTTTGGCTTACATGGGGTGATTAGTGATTAGTGTACCCTTAAAAATTGTTGGGCTATCTTTTGGACTCTCGTGGACTTCTGGACTCTGTGGTGCTGAGTGAAGACGCTCTGAGTCTGAAAAAAAAACAAAACGAACTTACAAAAAAAAAAGAGAGAAAAAAGGGAGAGTGTACTTCTCTAAAAATGGGCAAACCTTTGAAGGATGATGATGCAGTTAAACTCAGCAAAGTGGAAGCAGCTGCTCGACAGAAGGCCAAAACTCGCCTTGCTCTGGCCAAAAAAGCTGCGTGCAAAGCTGCTAGTGAGAAAAATAAAGACACCAATAGGGAGGGGGTAGGGAGCCCTGTAGCTGATGATACAACACCTGAATCTTCAGATGGTGAGCCGCCCTCCTCCTCTACCCCCCTACAGCATAAAGAACAGCATATAGATCAGCAAGAAGCAGCAACAGGGGAGGACAAGACGAATGATACTAATGCACCAGATCTACTTGCACAATCACAGGCGGAAACGGAAGCCCATCCTCAAACTCTTAATCCCTCACCGGCATTGGTAACAACAGCACCTCAGGTAGTAGAAGAGGGGAGAAACAGTGGGATGGGAGGAAAGGAGGTTAGAGACTTTCCTTTATTTGCTAAAAGAACAACTCCGAAATCTCTCCTTCCTAATTCTTCACAACTCCTTTCGGTTTCCACCACTTTGGATACCCCAGACTTTAACGTTCTATCTAAGGGTCCTGTAGTGTAGTTCCTAGTTTCCCACTAGGCCCTGCGCATTGGAATAACATAAACAGTAGTATCGACGTGGAACTGCTTATATTCCAGGCCTCCACTGACTATGCTAAACTTAATTGGGTTGTGTTACCAACTAGCTCAGAGGTCACTGGAAACTTTCTTCTCTGCATAGGAAGTGATCAGCTTCCTTGGCACAGACAAGAAGGGATTCAGTTTTCCAACAACCGTGCAACATGACAACTTTGCTCCTCAGATCAAGAGTCGATCTCTAGGGTCGTGTGAAACAATAGACATGTATTTCACTCAGTCAGTCTAGTGCAGTTTACTTTCACAAGATGTAGAGAATAGAGAGACGGGCGTTAGTCAATAAAGGGTTAACATTTATTGAACAGTCTTTCTTCTCGTACAAGAGAAATGTATTGCCACAATTGCAATAATTGTTATTATAAAAAGTACGTACAGTAAGATAAGTATTGCGAAATAGAACTGTAAAAGCATTGATATGGTTTCTTAGCCATACAATGGTTTAAAAGTAATAAAACATATATACAGTCATATATACATTTGGCTAACGTACTCAACTGGTGCTTCTAACTAAGCCTACCCCAGTGTGCCTGACCTAAGCCTAACACGTGAGAAGGGGAGTAAGTAAGTAGCTTTAAGTTAAGTTGGTTTTGCCAAGGTTTGTTTCAAGAATTCTCGTCTAAGGGTTTAGTCAACACCATACCTCTGAATAGAATGATGGAGGATTGGTATCTCCTTCAGGGGTCTCTCTCGATATCCCAGTCACCTGCGAGGGTAGACCGGAAGCGCCGGGACTGGATTTCTCTGCACGAGAAAGGCAGCGGCTTCTCTTCAGCGCGTCGAGGAAGGAGGGGTGACAGCGTCCGCGGGCAGCTGGAATCTGCTGGATGTCTTTGCAGAGGACGGCTGTTCAGCTCCTTAAGCGTACTGCACCATAGTTCGCGCTGTAGCAGCGATAATGGTAATCAGCAGCTTCACCACCACAGGATAGCAGGCTGCAGCGACAGAGTGCTAGTTTTTACCAACACAGGGTCATGCAGGCAGCTGGCATCAGCAACAGTAGCTTGCAGCTCACATTGCTTAAGGCAACGTTGGTAATATTTATACCTGACAGGTGCCGGGTTTGACGCAAGTTTGCTGGACATAAGACGTCAATTAAAGATGTCACTAGGAAGTGACAGTTATCAGTTGCTCATTAGAGTTCCATTACTAATCAAAACATAGCAAGCGGGGATTTCCAGGTTTGCTAAGTTTTTATCTTGTTGAAGAACTCGGAGTGTTATCTAGGAATATCAGATAGTGACTGCTGCTCTGTCATTGCACTAATTGGTCGCAAAGGAAGTAGCAGAGAGTCATGCTGGAATGTGGCTCTGTTCGTGTGAGGCCAGAGATGACTTTTCAGAAAATCGCACTTGAACGGTTATGCCAATACAGGGAATAAATGGATTTATAGCCGAATAGGGGCATAAGGTCACAGTATCGATCAGGAACCTAGATAAGCACGCAACACCCACTCCACGTTTTCATGTCCATCAAAATTACTAAAACTAAGCAATAAGATGCATGTGTAACATTGCCCACCCCAAAATACATAAATGCATTCGAAATAGGCGTACTTGTAATACATGGAATTTAGGTACTGTACGTTTTTTAAAGCATATTAATCATTCAAAAAATTATTGCATATGAAGTCAATGAATGATTATGCAAAAGGAATTACACATGAAGTATCTCTGACAGAAGAAAGGCGAGATAAATCATCACATAAAAATGCATTGTAATAACATGTGTGCTAGAGGCTGGTGTAATGTTGTTATGTCTCTAGATGTGTTTAGAAATAGAAGTGTGAAGCTTCTGTTCTCTAAGAATAGTTTTTACGTTAAGCAAAGAATTGTTCGTGCCAAAAAAGGTCAATATTAGAAAAATTGTCCAATTCAAAGAAAATAGATTTCCAAAGCTCCTGGCAGTTTTTGTTGATCAAAACTGAAGGCCGAATTCAGAGTTCATGGGAACGCTGTGTGTCGGAAAGCTTCTCAAAAGTTATTGTTTCTCTGTGGGTGAGAACATCGTATCAGACAGGCTCTCAAAGAATTGGTCTACAAATTCAGGTGATAGTTCAACCAAATTAGATAGCGCTGTAACTTGGCAGGTGTGAGAATGATTGCTGTCATCGAAGGCAGGACCAGCAATGCTCACAGAACGTTGTACCTGGATGATGTTGCTTTTGTCACTCGCTCCACTGATACCACTTGGCTGTAGTACAGGAGTCTCCACAAATGCCGTCATCAGGATTGGTAGCCGCTGGGGACAACACAATGCGTGAGCCGTTATTGGACTGAGCAAAGTATCGACGTCCATTGGTACTGCTGATGGAAGTGAAAGACAGATGTCCAACACGCATTCATCGCCGCAAAGCATACACCGTAGCACAGGTAAAATGCAATTTTGCCATATCGGTCTGAATGAAAGGAACCAGGTCATGTTTAGATCTCTCAGCCTGGCCAATCCGAGGACGTTAGTTATCCTGTCCCGGTAGCGCATTGCTAGGATTGTCTCTTCCATTCCCATGGGAGCTATGTCTGAGCCGAGGCTTGCCATAACGTAGCAGAAGGGTCAAAAATAGAATCCCTGCAACGAGTCCCAAAAATAGTGGAATGCCGCCAAAAATGGAGTGCACAAAATTAGGAAAGATTCCCAAAATTGCCTGGAAGGGTGTTAGCAGTCCCGTAAAGACTGTCTTAAATATGCCTGGGATGCTTGTTGCACTAGACATGTTAAGGAGTTGGCTGAACATTTCTACGAAATGCACGGGGCAATTTGTTGATAAAAGGTCATGAACTTCAGTAGCCGTCCTTGCGACTAGAAGATCATACGTCTCTTTAGATGACGTTATAGGCACTGTTGTCTGTAAAAGTACAGATTTCATTTTGCTTAATGTATCAATTCGTATAGAATAGAGATTCAGACGAGGCCAGAGGGGAGTCACTATGTCTGGAGGCCCGCTCGGAAACAATGCTTGCATACAACATTTGACCATGGACGTTACTTGTATTAGATAACTTTTCCCTGGCGTCAGGCCACAACATCTGTGATCCGTTCTAAGAATGTAACTCCCGTTTGCGAGTTGCATAAAGAAGGGCTCTATCTGAGTTGCAGGTGTGACTAGCTGGTGGCATGAAAGGTTGTTTGAATTTCCATCACATGCTCCGTGTAAATTAATACCCTGACACAAAAGTATACCGCTTAGTGAGTATTTACAGTTGTCACCACTAAGAGATACATTTTTGTCACTGTCACTATAGCAAGAATGAGTGTATGGTAATTTCCATTCGGATTTTACATATCCCTTACCCAATTGTTCATATTGGCCAGAAGGTATGTACTCAAGGCACTTTTTAAATCGGAAAGTTGTTATCGGAATTGTGATAATTCCGTGTATTATCCATTCAATGACAGGACTCTCTGACATTGTCAATGATAATCTCTCGAGTTTTTCGATGCTCAGGATTGTATAGTCTGCTCCTTTCTGTGCCAAACTGATCTGTTTATCAGTAAGGTTGAAACTGGAAAATAATGACGTTGTGTTGATTAAACGCCAAGGCACATAGCCTGAACGAAGATTTTGCAGCGTCCAGCCTAATTCTATAATAGAGCGTAATTGAGATTGGCCATGTTGTCACATTAGCAAATCTCCGTCTATCACATCAAAGGCAGAGGATACAATATTGTCCAAAGAATATATTCTGGAAGACAGAGTCATTAACCCATCGTCTACCACAGAAAGTGATTTCTCCAAATTAATACGATCAATTTCTCGTATTTTTTCAGCAGTTTCAATTTGCTTTACTTTCCAAGCCTCGTTGTAAGCAGCATAGATACTGGTCGCTATGAAACGCTTTTGACGCTGTTTGCGTGGTCCAAGAATGAAATCGCGCAAATCAGCACCATCTTTTAGTAAAGACAAGTGTTGCTTAATTTCAGCCAGTGTGGATGTAGTTAGCCATTCTAGGCAGAGTTTCCCTACACTGTATGTTGTTATAATCCCTGGATGTTGTCTCTGGGAGTATCTAGGGTCTAATCTGGTTATTTTTAACCCCTGTGTTTTATTCAGGAATCTATCCTGACAGCTATTTGTGTCTGTAGGCCAGATTAACTACTTATTCCAATCAGGATTTGTTCTGTTGAAATGTAAAATTTGTGACACGTCTAACTCAATATCAGCTGTTGCATTTTCAGGTATTGGCTTTGGAATAGACGGTGTTTTAAGGTCTTTGATCTTAGCTAGGCCAAGACAAGATGTTTGGTGTATTGTGTCATTTAAAAATAACATTTGTTCTGGTATCATGCAGGTTATAAATAGTGCTTCTATGCCTTGCACCTGCCAATCTTTTGTACCCCAAATTGTTTTCGTTTCAATATTATTTTTCCAATAATCAAAACCAAATGTCATCATTTTGTCATAAAATGCTTCTGAATATATCAATTTAGAATTTGTCTGCATTGTTTTCATTCCTGTTTTATCTAACAGTTTATAATAAAACGTTTCTGCATCACTGGTGTTAAACCCTGAGAAGTATTTGAATTTCTCAAAAAATGCTTTAGAACTGCTTTTAGGTGGTGTAGAACAATGTTCCCATTGATTATACATAAAAACATTTCTAGGCTGTGCAGATTTATGCAAGTAATGATCCCCATAGTGGGTGTAACAGAATAACTGTTCATAACTAGATGAACCTTGTAAATAATCATGATCTGTGAATCTAGCTGACATTACTAAATCAGACATCATGTCATTAATACTGTTAAAGTCCCAATCATCAGAGAATGTACTAGGTGTCACAAAGTCACTTAAGGAAACCTTTAGTTGATGAGGATACTTCAGGATTTCGACCGGACCATATATCTCATAGTCTGTTTTCTCCCTTACTACCCCACCAGGTATTGGAATTGCTGTGACATTTACTGTTGACAGTTCTCTTTTCTTCACGTGGGATGATCTGTGTGGTTTCAGGACTAGGTTGATGTTCTGACTTGCTGTGTCCATTGTAATATATTTTCCTTCAATGAATTTTCCCAAACATAGTACCATGATGAGCCAAAGCAGGAGGAAAAATACACCTAGACCGAACCAGAACTCTAGCCAAGGGGAAATTAGGTAGATTTCCTTCAGTTGATGAAAGAGTTCTGTTGCTTTTTCTTTAAAAGACTTTTTAGTTTCTGGCATCACTTCGGGGTCGTTTAAATCTTCAGAGAAGTTGTCGAAGTTGATGAAATAACCAGAGGCAGTTCTGTCAATTGATGGGATTGTTCTTTCAATCTGTCTTTCGGTAGCACTTTCTGATGCCACATCATTGTAGACTGGTGTTGTTTCTTGACGAACTGTTTCAATCTGTGTTTCAAGAGGCACGAGTTCCATGGCATTATTGCATAGTCCTTCATTGTGCACTGCAGGCTGATCGAATGTGATGAGTCTTTCAGTTTGAACCTCTTGGATTGTTGCAAGTTTGGGTATTCTGTTGTTTCTTGGGAGTCCACTGGGCCTACTGTTGATTATAGGCCACATGCTTGTGGTTTTACCAGATCGATAGACACGACTCTGTTCTCCTTTTTACCAGCAAGGGGCGGTAGCACAACTGATCTTGTTCCGGTGACTGCCAAGACAGGTACTGCTTTTCTGTAAGAAGGCCCAAATTCCTTCTTAACCGCGATCTTTTCTCTGACTAGATCCCCAATCTTTGGAATCCAGACAGGCCTTGCTGGGGCTGTTACGGGTGGTGCCTCGTCAGTGGTACTTGGCTGTTGCTTTAACTTTATGTTGCTTAATGATTTTCTTGTTTCATTCAGTTCCTGTAAAACAGCCAAACGGTCTTTTACATCAAAGTCTGTTGTTTTTTCTTGTTGTACCACTGACATCTGACTATCGAGGTCCTGAACTCGCATTCTAATTCCGAACAATAGTTCGTATGGGCTGAAACCTTTTAGAGAATTTCTTGGCATGTTGTTAAGACTAGTCTGGACACTTATTAAATGTTTGACCCACCCAGCGCCTGAACCTAATACCTTCGCTGTTATAGATTGCTTTATGTCACAGTTTTTTCTTTCTACCACACTATTCCCTTCGGGGTGCGACGGACAAGAATACCGCAACCCAATTCCCATGCTGGCCATGGCCTCCTTATAGGCTCGAGAGCTGAAAGCAGGACCCTGGTCAGAATGGAACGTGGTAATTGCGTATGTGCCGATAAAGACTCGCAAATCTTTTATAACCATTCTAGCGTCAGCCGAGCGCTGGGGCCACATCCATATGAACCTCGTACAGGAATCCACTGCTACCATGATATATCTATAGTTGCCGTCCCTTTGTAGGGGACCACAGTGGTCCAGGTAAACGCATGCAAATGGTTTATCCGAGATGAGAAGGGGTGTCTGCGTTGGTCGTTTCACTGTTGATACTTTTATCCTTTGGCATACGTCGCATTCTAATACATACTTTTTAGTTTGTATTCTCAAGCGAGGCCACCAATATCTCTGCTTTAATAGTGATATTGTTGCGGAAACGCCAGCGTGTGCAGAAGCAAGCCCTTCGTGTGCCGCTTTGATTAGTCCTAGTCTGTGTTCCCTGTTTGGAATTACTCTATCCCCCACTCCAGGGATTCGAGCAAAAGGAACATTATTTTTATCCGTTAAGTACAAGTACTTTTCAGGAAAGCCTTTTGGGAGTGTTTTCTTATCATTTTTTACTGACGTACTGACAGCTTGTAGAATATCGCTGTCTATTTTTGTTTGTGACCGAGTTATCGCAGCTACGGAAGCCGTTTGCACAGCTGCCTTCGCGGCTTCATCAGCCAATGAATTCCCTGCAACGTGAACGCCATCACGTTGATGACTCAGTGTATGTATCACGTGAGTCTTTTGTAGTTCTTTCTGTAAAAGAACTACCTGTTCCCAAAGCATTTTATGCTTTATTGTGCCACCTTTTGCATCTTTGAAACCATTTTCCACCCAATTCTGCAAGTATTCATTATAAGATTGTACGCAATAAAAAGAATTGCACACTATTAGTGTGGGGAATTCGCGATCGGTATTTTCTAGCGCCATCTTAAATGCTACTAATTCAGCTCGTTGAGCCGAGCAATCTCCTAGAGATTGAGTTTTAGTGACCAGTGGTCTGAATTTTCCTTTGTGCCAGCGACCTTTTACAATCGCGCACGCAGCACTGTAAGCTTGCTTACCCCCAACTGCGGGTTGTGCTGATCCGTCAGTATATATAATACTTCCGTATTCTTCGAGAGGCAGGATTTCAATTGGCAGAGGACATTCGTTTTCATATTGTAAAAATTCCTGTGTTTTTAAGTTAGGATCAAATTCGTAAACTACGTCTGTTGCAGCAAGAGAATTAACCCACTGAATCCATCTCGGATGCAAAGCTTTAGCATTAGGAATTTTTTCTGTGACCCAAATGCAGAGAAAGCGGTCAAATATCTGCTTTCCGGTGCAATGTTTTGACAAAAGAAACCATTAGATATGTCTAATGTCGTCTTATATTTTTTCCTAACTATGTTATTCATTAGGGCTGCACTATGCGAGTTTTGTACAACATGTATTAAGGTGTCTGTAGTCCAAAACTAGACGATATGAATTGTCTGGTTTGGAGACAGGAAACAAAGGATTGTTCATTTGAGAGGTGCATGTTTCAATCACCCCCTGGTACTCAAGTTGATCTAAGATCTCCCTGACTTGTTTTTTAGCTTCTTGCTTAATGGGATACTGCCGTTGGGCAGTTGGTTCACTTTTTAATTGGATTTTGTGAGGAGGTGAGTCCTCATCCCGTCCTACATGATTTTTATATAATGCAGGTGCCTGGGCCACTGCCCATTTCCTTGCATATGTATATTTTTTGTGAATCGGAATGTGATTCGAGAAGGCAGGCATAATCACTTCTTCGCCACGAGGGCACTCCCTGACAAACTCTGGGGGCCAATCTTTTTCAGCTAACAGAATATCATAGCCTTTTGAGAGCTTATCCCGAAATAGACCCTTAATTTTCCTAGTCTTATCACCCTCTATACGCAATGTTATTTCGTATATTTTATGGGGCTTGCTAAGTCTGGCGTCGGCAGTTTCAACCTGAATGAATTCATTCGTGTCCACTGTCTCCAGATGACTCATCAAGATCTTGCGCGCTATACTGATCTCTGCTGCACTGTCCAACATTGTCAATGCCCACTCCCCGTTTTTCAACTGTGTCCTCAGTATTCTCGGCATGGTTGATTACTCTAATACTGGCTACCTTCTTTTTCTGAAATTGAGATTTCTTATTTTGAGCAGGTTCCTTGTCTTTGGACTTGGTGTGCTCTCCTGGGTCTGACTGTCCTCTTCTTTCCGAATTCTGTGGAAAAGATCGAGAGGGACGTGTATCAATACTTTGATATCTATCAGGTTTTTTCAGATTATCCCTATTTCTAAGGTTATATCTTTTCTCAGAGGGCTCCCGTTGGGGAGACTGGCGTTCTCGAGTCGGAGTTCTTTCCCTCCGTCGAGGAGACCTTCCTCTGGACTGGAAAACTTTTTCCTTGGGAGTGGATTGTTTATTTCCATCCCAGCTCTTTTTAGGAGTGTTTGAATTATTTTTAATAAATAATTTTACTAACTCTCTATAAGCTTTTGTTAATTCTCCTATGTTAACTAAGAGATCTTCCTTTGACATTTTTGCAATGTCCGGATGTGGTGTGTAGCTGGCTAGAACCGGCCACGTGGCTCCTGGTCTACCTAGTGGACCGAGCCTGGTTATGTGATCATTATGTTTTAGGGCGCCATTAAACCAGAGCAGGTGCTCTTGAAATTTAAGTGGAATTTCAATCTCCTCGAAAGGAGCGTACTCTTCCGGAGGTTTCTCTATTTTGTAATAGTGAAACTCTTTTGTTATAGCGTTTACCGCTGGAAAGTTTATCCATGAATAGAATACCTCTGTCTGCCGATATTCGTGAGCCTCTATCACGAAAATTACTGTACCACCTTGAGGTGTCAGTCCGTTTACTATAAGTTTTGAAGTTATAGATTTTCTTAAATGTGCCGGGATGATTATTGCATCCGGGTCTGTGTATTCGGGACCTTGCTGAGTCGCATCTGCTGCGGCCCCAGTGGTTCCGTTTTCTGGCATTGTAAAAATGCGAGGTTCGCAGAGTAGGTCTCCAAGGAGACAAAGATTAGGTGCACAATATTTTGGAACACTGTATCCTTCAACGTTGAATAAACCAGAGCTTTACATAGGAATCTCTTCCTACTAAGGTCGGGCGGATTTTAACCTTTCACCCACTCCAGACGTCTATTGGAGTATTTACGGGAGAAAGGGGTCTGTGAAATATGCACGACTGAGTTACTCTATAAGTCTTGCGTTAGTTTATCGCCTTACCAAACGTTTGGGCGCCATGTAGTGTAGTTCCTAGTTTCCCACTAGGCCCTGCGCATTGGAATAACATAAACAGTAGTATCGACGTGGAACTGCTTATATTCCAGGCCTCCACTGACTATGCTAAACTTAATTGGGTTGTGTTACCAACTAGCTCAGAGGTCACTGGAAACTTTCTTCTCTGCATAGGAAGTGATCAGCTTCCTTGGCACAGACAAGAAGGGATTCAGTTTTCCAACAACCGTGCAACATGACAACTTTGCTCCTCAGATCAAGAGTCGATCTCTAGGGTCGTGTGAAACAATAGACATGTATTTCACTCAGTCAGTCTAGTGCAGTTTACTTTCACAAGATGTAGAGAATAGAGAGACGGGCGTTAGTCAATAAAGGGTTAACATTTATTGAACAGTCTTTCTTCTCGTACAAGAGAAATGTATTGCCACAATTGCAATAATTGTTATTATAAAAAGTACGTACAGTAAGATAAGTATTGCGAAATAGAACTGTAAAAGCATTGATATGGTTTCTTAGCCATACAATGGTTTAAAAGTAATAAAACATATATACAGTCATATATACATTTGGCTAACGTACTGAACTGGTGCTTCTAACTAAGCCTACCCCAGTGTGCCTGACCTAAGCCTAACACGTGAGAAGGGGAGTAAGTAAGTAGCTTTAAGTTAAGTTGGTTTTGCCAAGGTTTGTTTCAAGAATTCTCGTCTAAGGGTTTAGTCAACACCATACCTCTGAATAGAATGATGGAGGATTGGTATCTCCTTCAGGGGTCTCTCTCGATATCCCAGTCACCTGCGAGGGTAGACCGGAAGCGCCGGGACTGGATTTCTCTGCACGAGAAAGGCAGCGGCTTCTCTTCAGCGCGTCGAGGAAGGAGGGGTGACAGCGTCCGCGGGCAGCTGGAATCTGCTGGATGTCTTCGCAGAGGACGGCTGTTCAGCTCCTTAAGCGTACTGCACCATAGTTCGCGCTGTAGCGGCGATAATGGTAATCAGCAGCTTCACCACCACAGGATAGCAGGCTGCAGCGACAGAGTGCTAGTTTTTACCAACACAGGGTCATGCAGGCAGCTGGCATCAGCAACAGTAGCTTGCAGCTCACATTGCTTAAGGCAACGTTGGTAATATTTATACCTGACAGGTGCCGGGTTTGACGCAAGTTTGCTGGACATAAGACGTCAATTAAAGATGTCACTAGGAAGTGACAGTTATCAGTTGCTCATTAGAGTTCCATTACTAATCAAAACATAGCAAGCGGGGATTTCCAGGTTTGCTAAGTTTTTATCTTGTTGAAGAACTCGGAGTGTTATCTAGGAATATCAGATAGTGACTGCTGCTCTGTCATTGCACTAATTGGTCGCAAAGGAAGTAGCAGAGAGTCATGCTGGAATGTGGCTCTGTTCGTGTGAGGCCAGAGATGACTTTTCAGAAAATCGCACTTGAACGGTTATGCCAATATAGGGAATAAATGGATTTATAGCCGAATAGGGGCATAAGGTCACAGTATCGATCAGGAACCTAGATAAGCACGCAACAGTCCTGACATGACAGTATCTCCACCTCAAACTCAGCTTTCTACAGTAAATGTAGCAAATGAAGTAGTAAGTGATGGGGGGAGTATATATGATACAACTCCCGGGAGTGAAAGAATATTAGGACCCGATTCTAGCCTTCTCGACAAGGAAGCAAGGTCCGAAGTGAAATTCCAGCTAGATATTCGTGAGATGCTTAACCTAATTCTCGATGAGATCCGTGAAATTAAAAATAATCAGCGCACGGAAATTGCTGCTATTCACACCAGAATAGATAAGCTGGAGGAGTTAACACTGGCGCTCCCCAATAGGGTTTTGGAAGCTGAGTCAAGGATCGCTGTCCTGGAAGATCAGATGAATCTGGTATCAGGAGAGACTAAAGAGGCTATAAAGAAGAGGATTACAATGGAGAATAAACTTGAGGAGTTGGAGAACCATTCTCGTAGATCTAACCTGAGGATTGTAGGGGTTCCAGAAGGAACAGAAGGTTCCGACACAGTACAATGGGTTAACTCGTTTATACAGAAAGTAGTTCTACCAGACTTTGAAGGAGACCTAACGATAACAAGAGCCCACAGAGTACCGGCTCAGCGTTTTGTGAACTCTCCATTTCCTAGAACTATCCTACTAAATTTTGCGGATTTCAGGATTAAGGAACGGATACTCTCTAAGGCATATCAACAACGCCAGTTTTCTGTTTCCGAAACTACAAAATGCAGGATTTTTTCGGACATGACAGCAACTGCAGCTAAAAGAAGGAAAGAATTCGTAAAGTTGCTGCAGTTATTTAAAGCTAATGGTGCCCAGGCCTCGATTGCGCAGCAATCAAAGCTGAAGGTTCTCGTTAAGGGAAAATTCTTTCTATTTACTGATTTAGAAGAGGCTCAGACTCTTCTTAATGAGATATCTACAAGGGCCTAGGCTTAATGGCATGGTTTAACTGAATGATAAATAAAATAAAAAAAAATTAAAAAAAGAGTGCGCAATAAGGGGGGATTCCTTCCCTCCTTTCGTTTAGCCAAAAAGGAAAAATTCAGGCGGGTGTTCCTGGGTCAAGGGTCACACCAGGGTGTAACAAGAAGACACCCGAAGAAGAAGAAGGGGTGGGAGGTGGGCAGTGTGGACGGGGAGGGGTCTCCCACACTCCTGGGGGGGTTCTGGGTGGGGGGGGGGGGTAAAAGCAGTAAAAAAATACAAGTTCTGTAGGTTTTCTATTCCTAACATTGGTTGGTACAGAAAAGGTTTAGAAATTCATAGCTTCGTTAATGGGTCACAACTTATGTAATATCCCGTCCATTAATGCGAATGGGCTGCTAAATAAACAGAAATACGGAGCCCTTTTGAAATGGGCAATTGCCTTTTAACCCCATGTAGTCTTTCTCCAGGAGACGCACCTGAAATCGAACTCTCCAAGGTTGTTTCTACCTAGATACTTCTCTTATGGGTTTTTTTCCTCAGCTGGGGTCGCCCAGAGGGGTGTCACTATTTATTTCTCAAGGAATTTACCCTGGGAAATTTTGCAAATGCAAAGAGACTCTAAAGGTAGATGGCTTTGGGTTGCAGTAAAATTGTTGGGAAAGGTATACAACTTTGTAAATTATTATGGCCCAATTTTTGATGACACCTCGGCCCTGACTGAAATTAGTGAAATACTAAGGGGCATTGCTGGGCAAATTATAGTAGGAGGTGATTTCAATTTCATCCAGGATTTAAAAAGGGATACCTCTAACAAGAATAAGAAACAGCTAAAACCAAAGACTAAAGGGGTGTTAAAGGCTTTTATGTCAGAATATCAATTGCGGGACTCCTGGCGCTCCCTAAATCCCAATCTAGAGTCCTACACATGCTATTCTAATAGGTTCCATACAGCCTCTAGAATAGATTTCTTTTTATCCTCTAGATCGCTTCAAATTTCCAACGCATTGATAGGCTGCAATCCCTTTTCAGATCATGGGAGGATTGAGGTGGAACTAATACTAGAGGGTTCGACAGGGGAACGATCTAGGTGGCAGTTGGATCGTACTCTTTTACAGAACATGACATGGGTTGAGGGTTTCAAAGAATGGATAAAGGAATTTTTTCTAGTAAATAAGGACTCAGCAGAGCCTTTTGCAGTATGGGGAGCATTCAAAGCAGCAGCCCGGGGACAGATTATAGCATTTTCTTGTAATAAAGCAAAGGATCGAAAAAATCAAATATCTGCCCTTCAGTGTGCTGCTGAGAATGAGTACGCATTGAAACTGAATCAAAAACCTAATAACTGGGAGCAAGCTAAAACATCGCTTAGGGACTTCTTCATCCTCGAAGACATAAATAGCTCAAAAGCCTTTCAACAAAAGCTATATGAAGACAGTCAACTCATTGGTAAGCTGCTGGCAAATTCGATAAGGAAAAAACAAGAGTCTTCCATCATTTTAAAAATCCAAGATCCATCAGGTGGAATAGATACTCGCAGTGAGGGAATTGCGAAAATATTCCTTGATCATTACAAGAGAATATATTCTACTGATATTCAAGTGGAGGAAAATTTGATCAGGGAATATTTTGATACTTTGAATATCCCCAAAATTTCCAATTTTAGATCTAATCAAATAGGCTGCGATATAAGTCATCTGGAAATCCAGAATAGTATAAAAGCCACAGCGGGAGCAAAGGCTTCAGGGATAGATGGATTCCCAATCGAATTCTATAAGGTTTTTTTGAAGGAATTGGTAGATCCCTTGAAAAATGTATTTAATTATATGAGACTAGGTGGTAGGGTTCCCTCAGAGTTTAAAGAGTCCACAATTATTAGTTTTGTTAAGAAAGGTAAGAATCCGGAGTACGTAAATTCCTATAGACCAATTAGTCTATTAAACTCTGACTATAAGGTTTTTATGAAAATTTGGGCTCAAAGATTCGTGTTGGCTGCCCAGGAGGTAATACATCAAGACCAAACGGGTTTTATAGCCGGTCGTTGTATGGCTGCCAACACAGAATATTTAATAAAGGCGATAGATTATTTTAATATTAATTCAATTTCTGCATGCATTCTTATGATTGATGCAGAAAAAGCATTTGATTTAGTCAACTGGTCAACGTTATTTTTTTCCCTGGGTTATTTTGGATTCCCCGCCCCTATTATTAGCATGCTACAAAATATTTATGAGGGGGCATCAGCCCAGGTGCTAATAAATGCCAAGCAAGCAGGGAAGATTAAAATAAATCGGGGCACAAGGCAAGGTTGTCCCTTATCACCCCTGCTTTTCACCTTTTTTATGGAACCCCTGGTAATAAAAATAAGAAATAATGATGCAATATCTTCCCCAATTGCAGGAATGTCGAAGTTAAAACTATTCGCCGACGAAATTATCCTTTATATGGCTCCTGATAAAGAAAATATTTTATATCTTATGAAAGAGCTTCAGGAATATGAAAAGATAGGGGGCTATAAAATCAACGAGAAAAAAACGAAAGTTCTTATTTTAAATTCAAATTTAGATTTTCTTCCACTAGATCTTCAGTTCCAAGCAGAAAAAACGGACCAATAAGATATTTAGGGATACATGTGACCAGAGACTATCAAGAACTTTTTCAATTGAATTACATAAAAACAAAGAATAAAATCAAGAGCCTTTTAGAACAATGGGATATACTGCCCTTAACATTGATTGGCAGAGTGGCTTTGATTAAGATGAACATATTACCTCTGCTTCTATTTTTGTTTAGTAACATTCCAATCAAAGTCAATATGGCCTTTTTTATTGAACTAGAATCCATGATGAGAAGATTTATTTGGAACAAAAAGGCCAACAGAGTCAAACTCGCGATGATACAACTTCCTGTTAACCAAGGCGGGCTTGCTCTTCCCCATTTTAATACATATTACGAAGCAGCTTTTTTCGATATAATGGCAGGATTATTAAAGGCTAGACAGACAAGAGACAACTTTTTTTTAAATAGAATGCTTCAGGAATCAGGCTCTCAAATTTTTATTTTCTTAAAAACTGCAAAGCTTCCAAAGAGAACACGATATAAGACACTGGTGGGGTATTCATCGAGATTACGGCTTATATTTGAAAAACACGGCTCAGATGGATCCATTTATTTGAAACTGTCAGAATGTACTAAATTGGGTCTTAGGATTTCTTCAAGTCATCTGACAGAATGGGAATTGGCAGGATTTGGTGAAATAAGGCACCTGCTCACTCAAAATACGATAATGAGCTGGCAAATGGTTAGAGACAGAACGCATCCGAGGCGGCTCATGTTTTTCCAATATTTGCAATTGATATATTTTATAAGAAAAGAAGTAGGAAGTCTAGATACAACACCCAATGCTTTGTTAACAGCGTTATATGGGGAGAAACATAAGGGTATTGGATTCTGGTATAAAAAGTTACTCCCTTCTGGATCATCTACTATAATAACTAAACACTTGGAGAAAATAAGTCTTACACTACAGTGTGAATTGTCAGATAAAGACTGGGAGACAATATGTTATTTAGGAAACAGAGAACTTCGAGCAGCTAACTATAAGAGAATGTCCTTTCTTTCTCGCTGGTTGGCATATTATACCCCGGAGGCCCTACAGAGAATGTTCCCTGAATGTGAGAATAAATGTTGTAGATGCAAAACCAGGGGACAGGGTGGTTAGTTTCATATTTTTTCTCATGTCCAAAGTTAGAGCCCTTCTAGAAGGAGATTTTCGCAGATTTGGAGATAGCAACTGGGAAAACTCTTCTTCCAGAAGCAGAAGTGGCTCTTTTTGGCATTGCTAAAGAAAGGAACAGGTTCAATGAATCTGAAGAAGTGTTTATTTTTATTTCCACTGCTGTGGCACGGTCCCTGATCTTGCAAAATTGGAAATCTATGGTGAGTCCTTGTCATGTATAGTGGGTCAATAAAATGAGAAGTACATATAATTTTGAGAGAGCCTATGCAGGTAGAGTGGGTGCGATTGCAAGATTTGAAAGGAATTGGAATTATTTTAACATGCTTGAACTGTTAAAAGGAAGGTGATTGTTATATTTTAGTTAATTGCAAGATGGTATTATTATTTGTGCTATTATACATTGGCACTTTATTGCATAAGTCACTTTATATAGGCCAAATTTATATTATATTTTAGTTAATTGTAAGATGGTATTACATTTGCAATTGAGGAAATACAAGTATCCATTTGTCGTGCTATATTAAATTGCTAAGCACTTTTATCATATATATTAGTCAAAAAAATGTTTGTACGTCATTATATCTACACTTCATGAAATGTATTACTATTTGTGATATTATACATCGGCACTTTATTGCATTAGTGACTTTATATAGGCCACATTTTGCACGTAATAACACTAGCACTTTCAGAACTATATTAATGTTGTTTTTTAATTTTTTTTTTGTGGTTTTAAAGCGTCAGTCTTTCCATTTTTGCACTAGCACTTTATGAATGGTATAATAATAATAATCTTGATGCTGCTTATTACCAGTTGTTTACATATTAGGTAATTTAACACCTTAGCTGCGTGTAAACAATTCTCCCCAGTGCTGCGCTGTCCATTAGAACTAGTGCTGAATGGACGTTCAATGGTCGTGCGCAGCACTGGGGAGGTAGCGCTGCTGACGACCATTGGCCGTCAGCAGCACTTAAGGGGTTAAGACGTTTTGAAACTAATATTTTGATAGGTTTAAAATTTTGAAACATAATATCAGTTGTTCTTCAACTAGTATTTCTATATCGATATGGCCAGCTGTGCATTATTGCAGTTTTTTTTTTCTCTTGTATTATCGCTGTGGCATTTTATTGTCTAGAGTGGTCTCTTGGATATTGTAAATTTTTGTCCAATGTATGTCTAATCATGAAGAAATTAATGTACCAATGTATTTTTCTTATTTTCCTACGGCTTGTAATAAAAAAAATTTTTTTTTAAAAAAATGTCATTCTTTCATTCACTGAAAAAAGCAAAGTTTATAGTGACGTTATAGTTAGGCCTGGTAATTATATCTTACCTTTCATTAAAAAAAAAACCTTGCAATTCACTGTAAAAAACAAAGTTTAAATTGAGGGTTCTAGTTAAGTGAAAATGTCAGTTAAAAATAAAAACAACACTTTACTGAGCTAACTATAGCTTGCACCCACACATTGCACTGCTTATGACTTCACATATTACATCACTCATGACATGTTCAATGACATTCTTGATTACTTCACAATTTTTTTTTAAATTAAAATGAAATATTATTCCCAGACCTAACAATAAAGCCATTTTAACCTTTGGATTTTTTCAGTGAATTTCTAGAATTCATATATACATATACTTAACCTCGTAGCAGTGGCCATTGGGTAGGTATTGTTAGGACCACAAACCTATAGGAAATGTATTTTTTGGTTTCCAGATAGCTTTGGCACTATTTGACAAATCTTCACGAAACCTTTTAAAAAAAAGTATCATCCACATCTGCTCCTTCGTGGAAGGTTTTGGGGTGATCCTTCAAGAGGGTGGCTGAAAAAAGGAGGGGTTCCCAAAATGGGTTTCCCCCTGCAATTTTCCATAGGAAAATTGAACAGCGTTCCCGCAAAATAGGCTATAAGGAATTACACCAAATTTGGCAGAAAAGACAGAAAGCTAGATTTTAGTCTACTGGATTCCCAAAAAACATGAAATCCAGTCCATCTTTAGTCTCTCTCCCTCTGTGTACCTACCATTGCAGATTTCTCCTTAACTGAAATTTCACTGTCTTTCTTAGGTTTTAAATGTGGCTTAATGGCTCGTGGACCCAAGATAGCATGACCCACAGAGGTGTAAACTTAAAATGTATTTTCAGTAGTTTCCCATTCATGATCTTTAACAGGAACTGCTTAATGCCTTTGACGTATAGCCAGAGCTGAAGCATCTCCCTTAATGTTGCTCAGGATGACTGAGGAAACTGTAGAGAAGTTCCCTGTTAACTTTAATTTTTAAGTACCGAGCTAGTGTAGCATGTTAGAATAGATGATGCTAATATGAATCCTCTGGTGTTATAGTCCTCTTCCGGGCACACCATGCCCAAAGGAAGACACATAGGGCCCAATTCAGTGAGGCCGCTCCATTGGGGGGTTGGAGCGCCGCCTCACTGCTTTCTCGCAGTGCGAGAAGCACAAAATAAAATGGCATTTTAAATACCATTTTATTTTCTGCTTTGCGCGCTGCGAGAAAGCAGAAGGCAGAGGTATGCCTGGTTGGGGGGGTGGGAAGGTATGCCTTGGGGGCGGGCGGGCGGGTGGTTGGGTCGGGGAGGAGAGGCTTGCACCACTCTGAGTGTCTGACTGTTTGGTCAGCCCTGGGGCCGACCAAAGCAGTCATGCGCACTTTACATTTTCTCTATGTAGGCTGCATGCAGAGGCCTCCAATACATTCAGGCAACAAGTTATAATACTGGCTGCACTGACATTTCCCACCATTCTTATTATTTCAGTATTGGCAATAACTGTTATTACAACATAAAAGCCACCTTCAGGGACCTCAAGTTATGAACACTGCATCAAAGAGTTCTTTTTTGTAGTTACTACCACCCACCTCAGCACTAGAACCCGAGCAAGAGCCCGCGAACCAGTGGCTGTGGGAAATGGCAGGTGTGTCCCCATCGAAGTGCACCTACTGTCCGGGGCCCCTCCGTGGAGTGATCGAGCCGTCCTTCGCTGGCACAGAATTCCATCAGAGAACAGAGCTCAACTCAAATATTGGGCCCCGGGGGAAGCAGAGTCACAGACTAGTTTTCCCCCAGATTCTTTCGCACAGAGAGGGCCAGGCTGGGGTCACAGGGTTGGGTTTGGGGGGGGGGGTGTAAGATTGCAGCGGAGGAAGGTGAGTTCTTCTTCCTGCATTCCGGCAATGTCGGGAGGGTCAAGTTAGGAAAGGGTTAGGAGTTAGGACCTAGTTTGGTTAGTTTCCTGTGGTTTTAGGAGGCGGTCGTGGAGCCACTGGTCGGTAGTTGTGGTTCGGTGATGGGGCGTGCACTTTTGGCGACGTGGAAAGGTGGCGGTGACTTCGGAGCAGGTGAGGGAAGTCCTGTGGTTGTTGGGCCATGCCGGCCGGGAGAATCTCCTCAGGCTCTGCGTTTTGGAGGAGGCTTGGGTGGGTCTGGGATGAGGTGGCAGTGGGGCCCTCCACTCCAACCTTGGAGGAAGAGGTGAGTGGAGCAAGAGGTGAGGGATAGGGGAGCCAGGGGCCAGTCGGACTGGGCCAGTGAATTTGGGGGGTCACAGTCCAGGTTAGGGACAGCCAGGATGGGTTTGAGGCCTGTTGGTGCCGGGGCCCACCCAGGTTAGAGTGACCTGGGGGTAGTGGGGGAATCCAAGCCGGCAGAGGTCGGCAGAGTGTGGGGTGGCACGGCAGGGTGCAAGACAGCCTCTGGAGGCCGGCCTGAAGCAGTAGGGGGGACCACAGCAGCCTTCCCTCCGGCACGGGAGCGGGCAACAGCGTTATGTGTGGCAGGGGGCGGTGGCATGAGTGCGAAAGTAAGTAAAGGCGTGAAACGAGATGTGAGAGAGGTGCTGTGGATGCCTGTTGATGTGGAGCCTGTGGTGGAATTGGATTATGAATCTGAGAGTGATGAGCTGGAAGATGGGGTGGTGAGGGATGACGAAGACATGACGGTAGGGGCAAAGAGCAACAGCAGGATTGGTGTTTTGCATGCGGTGAAGCCAACAAAGTCAAAGGCAACGGCGTAGACCACAAAAGTCGGCTGTGCCTGAGGAAGTGTGGGAGAGACACAGACAGCCTTGCAATTAGGGGTGGGCGGAATTTGCAGAGTTGCCCTACGCAAAATTCCGCGAAATGCAAGAAATCTCTTCGAGCACGTGGAATTTTGCGTGCTCCCCCAGATTTGTTGTTACGCCTGTTGAAATCTATGTAGGGTCTCACGGGCAGATGAGCATTGTTCCAGAATGAATCCTGCCTTGCATATTTATTCAAGAAGATGCCACCGTTTTGTGCAATTCCTCTACTCAGCTGGAGTACTTTCTACTGGCTAATCAGTAAGTGAAGAAAGGAATAACCAGTGAGAGGAGCAGAGGTTTGAGAGAAGGCGGATGGAGGAGAAGACAGGTGTGTGAAAAAAGACAGCAAGGGGTGAGAGCTAGAAGCTTGTGAGAAGCAAAGACGAGAAGAGGGGCTGGTGTGCGAGAGGAGAGAGGGGAGAGAGTGGAGGTACAGAGGCTCAGAAGTGGTAGAGGGGGGCGAGGGAGTGAGCTCAGACAGAAGGAGGGAAGGGGAAGCAGAGAGACAAAGATGTGAGAAAAGGTGTGGTGTGGGGAGAGCAAATGTGTTTCCCATGGAGTGCCAAAAGAGAGAAAGTGAAACTAGGCGAGAGAGGAGAAGAAAGTGACAGGTGGTGTGCCTCGATGCTTCAGGCAGGTGGTGGGAGGGCAACCAAGGGGAGAGAGACAGGCTGCAGGGGGCAGAGATGAGGAGAGTGAGGGAGGGAGTTAAGATAGCCCCCCACACATACACACCAATGGTGCACCAGCATCATGGCTCTGGGCTGTTGTCACCTGAGTAGGTCCTAGCCCACACACCCCCATGCACACACACACACACATGCACTCATACACACCTCATGCACATGCGTTCACCCCTTGTCTCTCCAGCCACACATTCTCCAAGGGTATGTGTCTTGAGCATGGTTTCGCCCCGGAGCCCCCTTAGCGCTCTCCAAGACTCCGCTTCGGTGAGCACCTTGCGCCATGCTTGTGTGTCTGCAGCTGGGGTACCTGCACACTCACCCACGGTGCTAATTGACAGACTCACTGGAGCGGGGGTGCAGGCCCAAACGGGGGCTTCTATGCAAGTTCACATGCCTCTTGTTTGAAAGGTCAGAGACCGATCAGAGCAGCAGATGAGGAGAAAGAACCTCCATGTCTCAGGAGGAACTACACCGGGATTGCGCTTGAGAAACTCACACATTTTTTATGCCCTTTACATCTGTGTGATGGCTCAGTGAGTTAAGCTCGCAGTGACACGCTGGTTACAAGTTTGAATCATAGAGAATGGAAAGCAAATGTATACGTCAGTCCTTCCAATATTGTTAAATCTTAAATTGGGTAACACTTAGACTTGCTATGCACAGCTATTGGAAACATCAGAGGTGCAGTACAACTATTATGTAAAAATACATTATGTATGTAGCACCATCTAAAAATATCATTGTAAAACTGAAGCCACTTCAGCTTTTAGCCAGCCACATGGTCTTGACTTGGATTAATGTAAACATATCTCCCATCTTCAGAAACTCAGACACCATCTTCTAGCCGTGGTCTAAGTTGCATGTAGCGTCTAAAGACCCCAGGCGCATGCGCTGTGCATTCCAATTTATACATGCAGGACTTACAGTGGCCAAGAGTTAGGTGCCTTCTACTGCTTACAAGAGGGGGACGAAGTATAAGGAATTGTCATCAGTAAGGCCAGTTCTATTGAGCATCCTTGGAATACTTTAAGTTTAGAGCCTCAACCGATTTCACATGGTTTTGCTGGGCAGGTGTGCTTTCTCCCCATATCTAATGAGGTACAGAATTTGAGCTTCAACTCGGGCTCCTGCTTTAGTTATATCTGTAGGTGCTTCCTGGTGAGGTTTAATTACTATCTAATGCCCCCTAATTCCGTTCCACCGCGGACCGCGGAAGTTACGACATTTCTGCGTCCTGCACGGAATGCATAAATGCAGAAATTTCTGAGGTTTCGCAAGCAGAACGGAATTTGCCGCCCACCCCTACTTGCAAGGTGAGGGGTCATGGTGGGGGACTTGGGAAGGGGGTCCAAAAGGGGGGCGGAAGAAAGCTTGCCGGTCGGTGGGTGTGGGAGAAGGGTCTGTGAGGGATCCTGTGGGGACACCACTAGGTGGAACAGTTGGGGGGGATCAAGGAGACTAGGGTGGGCAAGAAGGTGGCAGTGGTGGAAGGGTCAGATGACAAGGGGAGTAAGGGCGAGGACAAACACCCCAAGAAACTGCCATATAGGGGGTTGGCAATGCCACTGGGGTCACATTTGAGAAAACTAGGGACAGAATTTGTAAACATGAATATGTGGACATGTTTAAGTTATTACACAGGGAGATACAGGCAAAGGAGGGCTCTAAGGAAGAAGAATGAGAACTGACGAGACGGCCCAGGGTCCCGCTGAATATGGAGAACTGGACATCAGCTTTTCTCATTTACACCAGTATATATTGCGAGAAACATCTAGACAGGGCCATAGCTTCTCAAGTTTATGGATATTATTAGGAAAGCCCAGATGCATTTTGGGGGCTTTGCCTGGCTGAGTTTTGATGAGGAATTTCAGGCCAGGATCAGTGTGAATCCTGATAAGCCTTGGGGGAAGTGGACCAGGAACTGTGGATGCAGTGGATGTCATCCACACAGTTGTCAGCCTCGACTCACACAGCCAGCGGTTTGCCGCGTCCCACCCACGGTGGGCGGGGGGACCTCCTCCCAGTTCAGGGAGTGCAGCGTAATCTTCCAAACCAGGTAGCAACAACACGTGACCGTGTTGGAGTTACAACAGGGGATATTGTTCTTGTTACCCCTGGAAGGTCAAGCATGAGTGCTCCAAGTGCGGAGGACGACATTCACTAACCCAAGGCTTCACGTTGGCCACACCTTCAGAACAGTGGAGGGCTATGAAAGGGAGGGGACAGACTGGTCAGAAGGGTGCCTACGCCAGTTAAGGTGGAGGCGATGGGCCCGTGCCTCTCGCATTTCCCCGACAGGGAGGTGGCTGTGAAGATTCAGTGGGGTTTCACGGAGGGTTTTTGGGTGGTTTATCAGGGCCCTAGAGAGAGAAGGTGGGCAGACAACCTGAAATCATCCAAGGAGTTGCCGGAGGTGGTAGCGACTAAACTGAAGAAAGAGGTGGATGAAGGTAGGATAGCGGGCCCGTTTGTTGACTGGCCGGTAGACTACTTGATCATCTGCCCACTGGGAGTGGTGCCTAAGAATGAGCAGGGTGAGTTTCAAATGATTCATCACCTCTCGTGGTCGGATGGGCAGTCTGTGAATGATTTCATTGCTGAAGCAGACTCAAGGGTGCTCTATGACTCGGTGGATGATGCGGTCCGCCTAGTGCAGGTGTGTGGGACAGGGGTGAAATTGGTGAAGTGTGGTGTAAAATCGGCGTTCCGCCTGCTGCCTATACAGCCTGCAGACTTCTCTCTACTGGGAATGCAATTCGCGAGGGCCATCTTCATAGACAAGGTACTGCCCATGGGGTATGCAATTTCCTGCGTGCTTTTCGAGATGTTTAGCACATTCTTGCAGTGGGCTGTTACACAGAGCAGCGGGCAGCGGGAAGTTCTCACTATCTGGATGACTTTCTCTTTTTGGGAGAGTGTGGCAAGGCACTGTCGCAGTTTCAGGAGATGTCACAGCATTTCAGAGTTCCGTTGGCGCCTGAGAAAATGGCTGGGCCCAGCTGTAGACTGACTTTCTTGGGAATTGAACTGGACTCCACTCAATGGAGGGCTCGACTCCCTGACGCAAAGGTGACAGAAATACAGGCGTGCCTTTTGTGGGTGACTGGGGAGAAGAGGATTGCATTGAGGGCTGTGACACAAATGCTGGGTTTCCTGAATTTCACATGCAGGGTGGTGAGGGCAGGATGGATGTTCTGTAGACGGCTCGGCATGGCCATGTCGGACGCAGTATTACCACACCACAGGGTTTGGATCTCCATGGGGGTCTGGGCTGAATTGAGAGTGTGGCTGACTTGCTTGACTGATTTCAAAAGGGTGTCACTGGACTTTGAGGAGGAAAAAATGGTTTGGCAAGTACAAATTTACTCTAATGCGGCTGGGGCAGCGGGATTTGGGATCTTCTAGGATGGCAACTGGGTTGGTCAACCGACAGCAGGCAAGGGCTTTGAGAGTGCTGAGATTGTTGAGGAGCTTTATGCTGCAATGTCTGAGATTGAATGTGGTGTTTCGAGAAAAGCATGTCCCATTGGCGAATAATGACATTGCGGAATCTTTGTCTCATTTGCAGTGGCCAAGGTTCCGGCAACTAGTGCCTGGAGCGGATCAGTACAAGACTGAGCTGCCGGACGGCATCTGGGCCTGGGGGAAGTGAGGGTGATAGGCCTGGCGGAGCAATCTATAGCTGATACCACAAGACGAACATACAGATTGGCCAGGGTGGAATTGAGATCCTTTATGGGCTGTTGTGGGGAGACATCGATGGGAGACCGCTCAACTATGGAACGGGGGAATGTTACAGTTTGTTTTACATTGCACTGACAAGGGTTTGTCTTCCATGACGATTGCAGGAAAGCTGGCGGGTTTGTCCTTTTATTGCAGTTTGTTTTTCGGTTTTGATCCTACAAGGGATGTGATCATTGGCAGGGTACTCAGATGTTGGGGCAGGGAAAAGGGAAAGTGGGAAAACAAGGGGTTTTGAGAGAGGCAACTATGTTTGGATCGCTGGTTAGGTTGGTTGAGGCGTTGCCTTTCTGTTGTTATGATGGTTTTGAGGTTGCTTTTTTTTGCCTCTGTATGGTGTGGATGTTTTTTGGGGCTTTCAGGGTGTCCGAGTTGTTGGGGACAACAGGGGTGGGTGACAGGAGCTATGAGGAGGTTCGGTTGGATACGGGCCGCCTGGGGATTTGGTTGGGGCAGTCCAAGACTGATCAGTTGGGGTGCGGCAAATGGGTGTGGCTGAGTGAGAGTGGTTGCAAGGGAGCGTGTCCGGTGGCTGCATGGCGAAGGTTCCTATAGGTGGCGCAGGATCAAAAAGGAGAGATTGTCTGTCATGCGTCTGGGACAAGGGTGACAGCAGCACAATTGTTGGCGGTGTTGCGCATGGCCATGAGACGATTAGGTCGGAATCTGGCTGGTTTTGGGACTCGCATTTTTCGTATTGGGGCGGCAATGGCAACGACGCATCTGGATTTGTTCCTGGGATAGGATTCGGCATATTGGACGATGGAAATCTAGGTGCTGCGTGGGCATGTGCGTAAATGAAGGATCTGGGTCTTGTCGGTACCTGATGAGAGAGAAGATGGGGGGTTTTGGAAGTTTGATACTAATGCTTTTTTCTCACCGTAGGTTGCGTGGGTGGCCTGGGGACCAGGACGGTCACATGGATTGTCGGTCACTCGTTCGTGCATTGGGCGTCCAAGTATGCTGAGCAACAGATGCACAGCCATAACCTGGTACTCTGAGGGATCCATCACGAAATGCATTTGTGGGAAAAAGGGGGATGCGATGGGGTGGCACTATTGCCCTGACTTGCGAAGATGGTCTCCCAGAAAGGATGCCCGGACTTGTTAATACTGAAATTGTGTGAGAATGATCTGATTCGGCTGTCGGGTTTGGTGCTCATACAGCTGATGCAAAGAGACTTGGAGATCATGAAACAAAGAATGGCAGGGACCTGCAATGCTTGGACAGAATTTGTTTCCTGGGGAGAATGGAAAGGGGCACTTAAACACGGGGCTGTTAAGAAAGCTTGTATAAAGCTTAACAGAGCGATGAGGGGTTTTTGTGAGGCGAAGGACATTAAAGTGATCGCTCATACAGGACTGCGACTGGAGGAACAGCTACTGTTCAGGGATGACGGTGTGCATCTTTCAAGAATGGGAAATGCGTATTATATGATGCAGATAAGGGATGTGGTGAGCAAATTGTGGAATGAGGCTATTTGGTGCAAGAGGGTTGCTTTAGTAGGTAGGCGAAAGATGCACAGTATGCACTGGGGGCAGGTAACTGCCCTAAAGGGGGTTCCCTGGTTGGTGTTACTTGGAATGGGTGGGGGAGTCTCTGGCGGGTGCACCCATCCCTCGGGGGGAGAGTGAATGATGGGGGGATGGAGGCATGAATTTAATGCCCGGTGATACAGGGGAGGATGCTAGAAGGGAAGTGAATAAACGGATGAAAAACGGAACAGGGTATGGAGTGGAATGAGAGGTGAGTTTTGAGTGGGTGAACGGAGTGAATGGAGGAAGAGTTTGATGTTGGGGGTTTGTTATTGGTTATTTGATGTTATTGTTGATTGACATGTTATGCAGCCTTGTCCTTATTGCACCAATCTCAAAGCTAGAGTGCAAAGGACAGATTAAAGGCAAGTTATTTTTTGATGAGCACTAAAGTCCTTTCTCAGAGATGCATTAGATCAGCAAATGACCAAAAGCTATCAGGGCTTTGTCAGTTAAATGACAGTCCTTCGCTTAGTCTATGAGTACAGCAGAACAAATGATGCTGCTTAGATAGCAAACTCTTCCTGTCCTAAAGTTCGAGGGGGTGGAGGATCCTCATCTCGACGTGACTCCATCATTGACCCTCATTCATTATCATAGTCATCGAATCTGTGGAGCGCTCTGTTTGGTGAGACTGTTGTCTTTTACGCTTTCAGAGATGGAGATTGACTTCTACAGAATGCTTTTAATGGAACTGTTCATGACTTAGCCAAGTTTTCTATTCCATCATCTTTCACCAACCTGCAAAGTGGGACCTGTGTGTTTTCGGAACTTAGTTGAACTTAATGGGGTGCAGGTCTATGCAACTGTGTTGAAGTGGAGTACCAGTATGGGGAGGCTTCAGAATGTTAAGATCTCCCCTCGAATAATTTCAGCATTGGTTAGCAGATGGTCAGCAGGTTTTGGGAGGCCGAAGTGAGATGGTTGGGAGGCAAGTAGCATAGGTAAGATCTGATGAGTAAGCACGTGCAAGTGAATGGTAGTTTAGGTTAGGCATTGATTGGTTTCCAACCATCAGAAAAATTCAATGTAACTTGAAGCAGTAAATATTAGGGAAGGCATAGGCATTGCACTGTAGAGGGATTAATCTTTAGAATTTGCTTACAGCAGATAAAGTTTTACTTTGATCTTTCCAATAAGGGCCATGAGGGAATAACCACTTGAGAAGAATGAGTCCAGGATAATTTGTAGGTGAGCATCGTGATGAAGAGGAGGGTCAGAGCTGCACTTGTGGATGATGACTGTAAGTTGGTATAATGGGGTTTTGCGGTCCTGCGGTTATTAGTGTAGGGGTAGGTGTGTGAGCTTGCTTTGAAAGATTCTTCAGAGTTCTGTGACTACATAAGGGTACTCAAGTTCTTGCCTGTGTCTTTGTTTGGTCACGGAGCTCCTCGGTAACGTGCAATATGTTTTTTAATGCACAGTATCTCACATGATACAGACCCAGAGTAAATATAAAGTAGAAAGACTTTTTCAATTAAGAAAAAGTGTTGGCTCATTAAAAAAAGAATAATTATTAGATAAAACTCTACCGCAGAAAAATTTGTTGGTTTGTATGAGGGTAATTTAACCCCTTCGATGCTGATGACGAGCTCAGCTCATCATCAGCTACGGCGCTCGTATGCTGATGACGAGCTGAGCTCGTCATGTAACGCGGTATTTTAAAAAACGCTGCACACAGCGGGAAAAGCCGCCGCAGCGATGCGGTTAAACGTTGCACTTTGAGCTTTTGCTCCTTAAGTTTTATAATATTCTGAAACTGTAGCGTGATATTTTTTACGGCATTTCCCATTGGGGTATATATGGCTTTTTTAACTTGCAGTCATCTTAGACTTCAAAATAAAGCTTCAAATTAGATGGAATAGTACTGATTATAGGCTATAGGCCTTATTACGATGGCAATTGGACATCGTTGTGGGCTGATAACCACCTGACATGTTCCGAGGTGACCGCCCTGTAGGTGGTCAGAAACATGCTCTTTTCTATTGCGGCTTGTGCTGCAGCCTTCAAAAAGTCCACAGCACAAGCCTCAATAGAAAAGTGCATGTTTGTAAACATTCATGTACCGTGTGCCAGGCACCACATGGTGTCTGTCACACTGTGCATGGATGTCTGGGGGGGCATTACATGTGCTTCCCTTGCCCCATATCGGAGGCCCAAGGGGGGCGAGACCCTTTCTGGCTGCTTGTTCATGGCAGTAGGACCGCCATGAACTAGCAGTCAGAAAGGCATATCCTCCTAATCCTTACGGGGTGCCTACGCAGGCCCCACCCCATTGTAGGGATTTGGAATCCGAACGCCGGCCAGACAAGTTCCTTGAGCCTGTCGGAGGCTGCAGTCTTTCACCCCGCCTAACTTGCTCCGACTACCGGAATCATAATCCGGTGGCCGGACCGATGGCATAGATGTCGGTGGGACCGCCATCAACGACTTGTTGGTGGCAGTCCCACTGACATCCGAATGAGCCCCTATATCAGGTAATAAATACAGCAGCAGATAGTAGAACAGGATGAACTGTTTCATCTCTGCCCATGGCAATATTTCCTTTTCTACTTTGTCACAACATGTTGTATAATGACTCGACTGTCTCTCCAGAGTATTGAGAAATAATGCCACAGTGCGGCAAAAAGAAGTCTCTATGAAGTCAGTTGACAGGGCAAACCCTTCAGTTGAGTTGGTTAGCAAATATATTTCCACTGAAAAAAACAGCTTTTTTTAAACTGACCTTTTCTGAAGTGTCTGTTTACACACTTCTCCCATGCTTGAAGCGCCTTGATCCATTTTTACAAGTCTATTCATTCTTCCATTCACTCGTTCATTCACTAACTGTGCTTGCTTAGCATTGATACAGCTCATCTGAGAAATTATTGAACCATAGGAAACTAGAGAGAATTAAAAACATAACAATGCACATCATACCTCTGTGAAGGTAGGCAGTACCTTCTGTACATCACCACACTTAGGGGCTCATTACGATGGTGTTTGGATGCTATGCGCGATGGAGACTGGTCGACAGGTAGTCGGTGGCTCCACCTACCGTATTACAATCCAACCGCCGTGAAGGCGGTCATAAAAAGGCCCTTTCCAATTGCGGCTTGTGCTGCGCCCAAGAAAAGGGCAGCAGCACAAGCTGGAATTGAAAAAGTGATTTTCTAAACATACATGCAATATGTGCCAGGCACTGTATGGTGCATGGATGTTTTGGGGGTACCACATGTGCCCCCCTAGTCACATTCCAGTGGCCACTGGGATGGGGGCCCTGCTTGGGGCCCCCAAAGTCTTCTTCCATCTGCCTTTACATGGCGATGGGACCTCCATGTAACGACTGAGGGAAAGTGATATCCTAATCCCTATGGCAGTGTCTCTGCAGGCACTGCCCACCACCTCATTGTAGGGATTAGGAATTTGACCACCGTGGATCTTTGATACTGTCGGAGGCAGGGGTCCTACCCCTCACCTCTGCGGTCCGGTCGGCTGCATTGTAATGCAGCGCTTGAACCAATGCCCTAGATGGCAGGCAGACCACCACCGATGGCCTGTTGGTGGTGGTCTGCCTGCCATTGAAATGAGGGATTAAGCCTCTAAGCAATGCAGTAAAAACCATCAAATTCAAGAATTGGCCATGGTATATGTAAGCTTGCAAAATAGAGGACAGGCGGCCATACCTGTTTTTCGAACCACAATATACAATGAGTGAAAAAATAAGGTGACGTTTAATGGCGGGACTTGTCTGCAAAAAGTTAGTGGTCGAACACAATGTACTGGTGGCGAAAAATTGATGGAAACCCAAGAGCCAGTTGGGAGGCATTGATATTTTCAGCTGACTTCTTATCCATTCATCTGTTTCTCGTGTCCTTCAATGAAGCTATACAATTGAGGCACTTATGTATTAATGGCAGCACTCCCTGTTTGTATGAAAGAATCTATGAGGAACTCTTCAGCGTTATCAGAAGTGTTACTCTGTAAGGGTGAGGTGTGGACAAGGTGCCCTGTACTAGAAGGGAACTTGGATTTTATTAAAAATGTCTCACCACTAGTCGTGTGCCATCCTTGTAGGGTGTGAGGTTTTTTTTGTAAACACTGCAATCTTTGTGACCTTAGTAAAAGGGAGAAAGTAAATTTGGGTGATAAATCGCTGCAGCAAGCCTACTTTTCATCCAAGGAGGCAAGCAGGAAAGGAAGAGGTAAGGAAAGATGGAAAACAGTAACAAAGGGATAAAGAAGAGATGAAAAGGAACCTGCAATAGAGCACACATAGAGTCTGGTGGTGGATGAAAGAGGCATGAGATGGAATTAAGATAAAAGACCCATGGTATTCAACAAACCGACACATGGCCGCACTGCCGGTAGGCTTCTAAGGAAAGGTTTTGGGACCTCGCACTTATTCTTTTATAAATCAAGCACTGCATGTGCATAACTGGCTTTGGATATATGTTTTAGTTAGCTACTGTTCAGCATGCCTAAGTGTTAGTGGGATAAAGGAGAGAGGCATGACGTAGAGTGGAGTGTCGTAAAGTGGAGTGCTATGGAGTGGCAGAGAGTTGTGTACAGTAGAGTTGAGTGGCGTGGAGTGTAGTGAAGTGGAGTGTCATGGAGTGGCGTGCGTAGAGTGTTGTAGGGTGCAGAGTGGAGTAGAGTGACATAGAGTGGAATGGCATACAGTGTGGTGGAGTGGTGTTGAGCAGAGTGGAATGCACCAAGGGTATTGCATAGAGTGGATTAGAGTGATATCAATTAGAGTTGGGTAGAGCAGAGTAGATTGTCGTAGAGTAGAGGGGCATAGAGTAGAGTAGAGTAGGAGAGTGGAATGGCCTAGAGTGGAGTAAAATATTGCAGAGTGGAGTGACATAGAGTGTAAGAGTGGAGTGGATAGATTGGAGACGCCCAGCATGGAGTAAGTAGTGTGTCGTAGAATAGAGTGGGGTAAAGTGTCATGATATGGAGTCTAGGGAGTTATGTAGAGATCGTAGAGTGGAGTAGTGTTGTAGAGTGGCACAGAGTCCTGTAGAGTGTTGTAAAGTGGTGTGGAATAAGTGTAGTAGAGTTTAATGTATTAGAGTGTCAGAGTGAAGCATCGTAGAGTGCACTGTTTTAGAGTAGAGTAGAGTAGAGTGATCTAGAGTGAACGGGGGTAAAGTGCAGTGGTGCTGAGTATATTGGCATAGAGTGCATCGGTTTGCGTAAATAGATGCAGTGGCACTGACTGCAGTGGCGTTGAGTAGAGTGGCGTTGAGTGCAGTGGCATAGAGTAAAGTGGCGTTGAGTGCAGTGGCATAGAGTAAAGTGGTGCAGAGTAGGTTGCAGTGGCGTAGAATGCACTGGCATAGAGTAGAATGTTTCAGAGTAGAGTCAAATGGTGTAGAGTGAGGGGTTCAGGTCAGAGTGGAGTGGTGCAGGCCAGGTGGAGTGCCGATGTGTAGAGTAGAGTGCCGAAGAGTGTAATGGCATAGAGTAGAGTGGTGTAGAGTGCACTGGCGTAGACTGCAGTACAGTGGCACATATTTGAGTGGTACAGAGTAGAGGGCAGAGGCATAGAGTACAGCAGCATAGAATAGAGTGGTGCAGAGTGCAGTGACACAGAGCAAAATGGTGTAAAGAGGCATAGCTTGCAGTAGCAGAGAGTGCAGTCATGCAGAGTAGAGTGTTGTAGTGTGCAGTCATATAGAGTGCAGTGGTGAAGAGTGCAGTGGCGAACAGTGCAATGGAGAAGAGTTGAGCAGTACAGAATAGAGTGATGAAGAGTAGAGTGGGGTAGAGTGGTGCAGAGTACAGTTGTGAAGAGTACAGTGGTGCAGAGTAGAATAGAGTGGCATAGAGTGCAGTGACAGATCGCAATGCTGTAGAGTGGCATAGCTTGCAATGACATACCATGCAGTGGCTTAGAGTGCAGTGGCGGTGAATGCAGTTTTGCAGAATAAAGTGGCACAGAGAAGAGTGGTATAGACATCAATTGTGCAAAGAGCAGTGGCACAGAGAGCAGTGGCACAGAGTAGAATAGAGTGGCTTAGCATGCAGTGGCATTGTGTTGTAGAGTAGAGTAGAGTGGCCGAGAGTGCAGTAAGGCAGATATGTTGACGTAGAGTGCAGTGCTGTTTAGTGCATTGGTTTTCAGTAAATTGTTGTTTAGTGCATCGGCGTAGAGTGCAGTGGTTTACAGTAGATTGGAGTAGAGGGCAGTAGCATAGAGTAGAGTAGTGCAGCATAGTATACAGTGGTGTAGAGTTTAGAGGCAGAAAATGGAGTGCTGTAAAGTAAATTGTCGTGGAGTGCAGTGCTGTATAGTACACTGGGGTAGTGTGAATTGGTGTGGAGTGCAGTGACATAGAGTGATGGAGAGTACAGTGGTGTAGAGAGCAGTGGTGTAGAGGACAGTGGTGCGGAGTAGAATATAGGGGTGCAGAGTGTAGTGCTGATTGCAGTGGAGCTGAGTGTAGTGGCATAGAGTACATTGTTCAGGGTAGAGTGGAGTGTGCATGGTAGAGTACACTGGCAAAGAGTAGAGTGGCGTAGAGTCCTGAGTAGATTAGAGTGGCATAGAGTGCACTGACATAGAGTGGTGTGGTACATAATAGAGCGTGAGTGCAGTGGCTTAGAGTACAGTGTTGCAGAGTAGAGTGGAATATAGTGGAGTGGAGCAAAGTGGTGAAGAGAGCACTGGTGCATAGTAGAGTATTGTGGGGTAGAGTGCATTAGCATAGAGTAGAACGGTGTAGAGTAGAGAGGGGTAGAGTGAAGTGACGTAGAGTAGAGTGGTGCAGAGGAGAGTGCAGTAATGCAATATAGAGTGGCATAGTGTGGAGTGGTGCAGAGTAGAGTGGAGTGGCATAGAGTGAAATATGCGTAGTGTGGTAGCACACTGCCATTACAGACAACACATTGTCAATTGAAATTACCATTACATTTGCACAGACACGCAGTTTTACTGATTAAAGTATACAGTCTACAAACGAGAATATGTGAAATGTCATCACCTAGTGTATTGATTTGTTTTGATCGTATTATAATATTTGTTTCCACCACACTTCAGAATTACCTAAAAATTTGCTTTTCTTATTCTGATATATCCTGAAATATCTTCACAGTTCATTTACCAAAATTTAAATGTTGTTGTGTGCTAGAAAAAAAACGTTGTGCAGCCTTCCTCAAGCACTCCCCATGTAGCCAATTATCACATAAATGCTATCACTTTGAAGTCAGAGAAATAAAAGTATACTCCAAACTCCCTGGAAGACAGAGACTAACCTTTTACCTCTGTATTTGAATGCACAGCAAAAATGATGAGATAAGAACACGATTTAAAGGGATGTTTACAGAAATCCGGTATTTGTGGAAGAACTCAGTAAATAAGGTTTGGGGAAGGGAAGGGACGAACTCAAGCTGGACAGCCTAAAACAAATAAAGCCAGAATATAGAAAGCAAGTAAATGTGAGTTACAAACCACAAAGCCAATAGTAAGCAAAGGGACAAACTCAAGTTGGACAGCCTAAAACAAATAAAGCCAGAAAATAGAAACCAGGCAACTGTGAGTTACAAACCACAAAGCCTATGTTAAGCAATGGGCAGAATAGATTCCCAGGGAAGTCTTTCGAATGTCCCCAAGATGTCCTTAGCAAACCTAATTTGACCTAAAAAGGGACAATTTCAGATCAGCAATGAACAGATAGTCACAGATGGCAAATGCAAGCTGTAGAATTATTCAATTTGGTGAAGAATAAAGAGCAAGTGAGCTTTTTCGAGAGCACAGATTCAGCCAACATACTTGCATCTGCTTCAAGACATGGATATATTTGTCAATGAGATAATGGATACTGATGACACATGATCATCCAATTATTTATAATTCGTTCTCTTACTATTCACCATAAAAACAAAGCAATAATTCTTAACACAAGGTAAATAAGTTAAATAACTGGGAATTACAGCATTACAATCTCAACTTTCCAACTGAGTGCATCATGTTCCAACTAACAGAACAGGGAAGGAAGGTGCATCTGGTGGATGCGGTCAAAAAGGATCTAGGCAAACTGTATATAAGTAAATTCCTGAGGATCCTTCAAGAGCCAGGGAAGCCATACGGATCAGAATCGATGCAACAATCAGTGCAGTTAGAATCACTGAAAAGTAGATCATGATATCCTTCACTGGACCTAAGAGAAAACAACAGAAAGCACATGAGATGTCAGTGGAGGATCAAGTCAAGCAAGCACCTTCAGACTGGTTAAGACAACGATGGAGCCCGTGTTTGCTCCAGGGGCACTGAATCCTGTCTGTTTTTCCTTTATTCCTAAGTGTTTTCCCCTTATAAATGTTGGCCTGATAAAATCTACCAGGCCAAAACTGCAAGGGTGCTATATTTATGACTGTATTCGCAATTCTGATCTCCGTGCAAAACACCATTTGCATAGTAATCAGAATTGTCCCCCCACTCCGAATTGAGTCCTCTGCAACTTTACTTGGCATGCAATGTATGGACCCAACTTTGCATCACCAATACGCAAACATGGAAAACAGTACAGGCCTACTTGTTGATGATGCGTGTCTGGACTTGGGGGAGTACATGTGTGGGCTAGTATTCTTCGCAGGAAAAAGTACAACTAACTGGTGGCTAAACAGGGCAAAAAAACTATTGACCACTGGCATGATGAAATGCACCATATGTATATGAAATAATAATATCGCCCACACAGATCATATAGGCGATGGTACTGGTGATATAATTGGGATTAGGAGATAAAGACAATGCACGTTAGGAACCGCATCCCAGACACATCAACAACTATCCTGCACACTTCACAGCTATGCCAATGAGAGAAGACAGCCAACAGCAACACTGGGATATGCAGCGCCCTGGCATCACCACTTAGAAGACATAAACCAAAACACCTCTGCAGCCCCAGGCACTTGCAGGTAGGTACCCTTACACTATTCCATGTTTTGGAGCAGGCATTACTCTGTGACCAACCTATACAGCTATATACCATCCACATACAGGGATGAAGGTTCTGTAAGAAAGGCAAGAATATAAACGGAAGGGATCATAAAAAGAATGGCTAATACTAGAGCAACAGTCACATAAGGCATGGTGGGAAATGCCAAAGCACATGCAAACACAACAGCTGGAGGCCAGCAGTCAGATAATAATAGGGACATTTGGCGCCTCAAAGAATGTTTGGCCCGTGGCCCCACTTTACTCAACGGGCACCTTACCACTTTGAATGAGAAACGGGGACCTGGATGTGTGCAAAAACGACCATGTCAGATTAATTTCCTTCAATTGATTTCCTAAGCCTGTGAAACTTCCACTGATGTTGAGGTATAGACGTGAGGGTTGATAAGACAATTGGAGGGAGAAAAGGGACAACGAAATAAAAACCTAAAAGAAAGACAAGGTTGCCTCTGCACCTGGGAAAGAGGAAACACAAACAGTGCACATGCATTTCCTAATGATTGCTCTTTTCCCAAGTGTGCTGTTATTTCTCCCAACCAGTCCTTATTGTGTATGCCATTTAACCCACAGGCTCTATTTACTGCATCTTACACCATGGCTAGTACTTGTGAGATTTTTTGCCAGGTGAACTGAGGGCTTCATAGTGTTCCACCAAAGACCACGCATGCATTGATTCCAGTTTCCAGTGCTTGCGTTTTTGATCCCATACAAATTCACTTGCTAGCTGAGTATTTATTAGTTCATATTCTTTCACTTGAAGCAGCTGTTTGCAATAACTTTGGATCAGTCTTGAGTAACTCTGAAGAGGTTTTCAGTAATCACAAAGATACACGTAATCATTTCTGATTGGTGATTCAAGACTGTATTTGTCTTAGCTTGTCTAATGGAAGTCACAAGCCACAAACACTTTGGATGTTGGCTCTTCTTTTCAGCAGATGTGCTGGTTCCGTTGCATGCTTGCACAAGCAGCACTTACCTGCTGGTCTTGAGATCTTGATCATCTGTCCACTGTCTGATTCTAGTGAAGTCAACTGTTGTTGATTGTTCTCCCTCAATTTGGTGCAGTTTACATACTCTTTTTCAAGTTACCCACCGAAAATTCCAAAGTTCTGCAATACTTCATCAGAACAGAATTGCACTTGTGCAGTACTTTCTTAGGTAACACCTAGGTCCACCTAAACATGCTTTAGTAAGGGTATGTTTACATTTGTCTATCCTATAAGCCATCTGTGGATCCCTTGAATTCCTATTTATTTTGGGTAAGCAGACATAATATCGAGTTTTTTATTTCGACTAGACATAATATCGAGTTTTTAATTTCGACTAGACATAATATCGACTAGACATAATATAGACTACAAAAATATTGACTAGAAAAATGTAATATAGACTAGAATAGCAATAATATCGAATCAAAAACTATAGAATGGACATAATATCGACTAGACAGAATATAGACAACAAAAATATCGATTTTAAGGTACGTTAATATTAATGTTTAATTTTTGAGTAATATAATTCTGTAGCGGGTTGTGGGTTTATAGGGGAATAGGGTGGGAAGTAATTTAAATATAATTAATTAAACATGTTATTTAAAAAAATTGTATTTATTTAAAATTAATTGTTAATTAAATAATAATTGGTAATGAATTAAAATATAATTGGTAATTAATTTTAATTGATTAATTGATAAATATTTTAATTTTAGTCTTAGTTTCTGTAGCGAGTTGTGGGTTTATGGGGGAATAGGGTGGGAAGTAATTTAATTATAATTAATTAAATATGTTATTTAATTAATTTGTATTTATTTTAAAATAAATCTTAATTAATTATTAATTGGTAATTAATTAAAAAATAATTGGTAATTAATTATAATTGATTAATTGATCAATATTCTATTTTTAGTAATTTATTTTCTGTAGCGGGTTGTGGGTTTATAGGGGATTAGGGTGGGAAGTAATTTAATAATAATTAATTAAATATGTTATTAAATTTATTGGTATTTATTTAAAATTAATTGTTAATGAATTATTAATTGGTGATTAATTAAAATAAAATAGGTAATTAATTATAATTGATCAATTGATAAATATTGTAATTTTAGTTATTTATTTTCTGTAGTGGGTTGTGGGTTTATAGGGGATTAGGGTGGGAAGTAATGTAATAATAATTAATTAAATATGGTATTTAATTTATTAGTATTTATTTAGAATTATTAGTTAATTAATTTTTAATTGGTAATTAATTACAATATAATTGGTAAATACATTTAAAAGATTAATTAATAAATATGTTAAATTAATTAATTTAATTTCTGTAGTGGGTTGTGTGTTTATAGAGGAATAGCTTTGGAAGTAATTTAATTGTAAGCTATTACATTGTTTAAATAAATATATTGATTTTAATTTGTAAAATATTTTAAAATTTAAAATAATTGTTTGTTAATAGGTAAATTATTAGTATTAGTAGGTAATTTATATAATTAAATAAATATTACTTCTCAATTTAATAGATTATTTAATATATTTTACACAATTCTAAAATAATTAAATTATTTTGTAATCGATTTTAATATTTATGTTATATATATTTATTTTACAAGTATTTATTTTGTATACTGTTGTACTCACTGGAGTTGGAATAGTAATTTTAACCCCTACGCTATCCAACGCTTTCCCTACTGTTGCACTCACTGGAGTTGGAATAGAAATTTTAACCCCTACGCTATCCAACGCTTTTCCTACTGTTACACTCTCTGGAGTTGGAATAGTAAATTTTACCCCTACGCTATCCAACGCTTACCCTACTGTTACACTCTCTGGAGTTGGAATAGTAATTTAAACCCCTACGCTATCCAACGTTTTCCCTACTGTTACACTCTCTGGAGTTGGAATAGTAAATTTTCCCTCTACGCTATCCAACGCTTACTTTACTGTTACACTCTCTGGAGTTGGAATAGTAAATTTTACCCCTACGCTATCCAATGCTTACCCTACTGTTACACTCACTGGAGTTGGAATAGTAATTTAAACCCTTATGCTATCCAACGCTTTCCCTACTGTTGCAATGATTGGATTGGTAATAGTAATTTTTACCCTTACGCTATCCAACCCTTTCCCCACTGTTGCACTCTCTGGAGTGGTAATAGTAATTTTTACCACTACGCTATCCAACGCTTTCCCTACTGTTGCACTCACTGGAGTTGGAATAGTAGTTTTAACCCCTACGCTATCCAAAGCTTTCCCTACTGTTACACTCTCTGGAGTTGGAATAGTAATATTTTTACCCTTACGCTATCCAACGCTTTCCCTACTAATGCACACACTGGAGTTGGAATAGTAATTTTACCCATACGCTATCCAAAGCTTTCCGTACTGTTACACTCTCTGGAGTTGGAATAGTAATTTTTACCCTTACGCTATCCAACGCTTACCTTACTGTTACACTCACTGGAGTTGGAATTGTAATGTTTACCCCTACGCTATCCAATGCTTACCCTACTGTTGCACTCACTGGAGTTGGAATAGTAATTTAAACCCCTACGCTATCCAACGCTTTCCCTACTGTTGCACTCACTGGAGTTCGAATAGTAATTTTTACCCCTACGCCATCCAACGCTTACCCTACTGTTGCACTCACTGGTGTTGGAATAGTAATTAAAAACCCTACGCTATCCAACGCTTTTCCTACTGTTACACTCTCTGGAGTTGGAGTAGTAATTTTTACCCTTACGCTATCCAACGCTTACCCTACTCTTGCACTCACTGGAGTTGTTACAGTACATTTAACCCTCTTGCTATCGTACGGTAAACATATTGTATATGTTTTGTTAAATACATGTATATATATATATTTAGGGATAAAAAAAAAATTCTTTTAAGTTACATTCATTATTTATTAATTTTACGTTTATTTAAGTGTTTTAAATATGTTTATATTAATTTAATTTAATGTTATATTACTTTTAAGTTACTTTTAACATATTTTAAAAAATCGATATTTTGACATTCTATATTTTTAACACTCGATATTTTGGAGTCGGTATTTTTGAACTTACCTGTTTGAAGATAGTAAGTCGATATTCTGTCATTCGATATTTTATCCTCGATATTTTGGCATCTCGATATTATGTCAATCAATATTCTGTCAGTGATCCTTATTTTGTACCAATTCTGTCACATCATAATTTAACCCTCAACTGAATTAGGTTACTGTCTAAACAGATCAGATATCCAAGTGGAAGCTCTTGAGATGAGAGCATGCGATCTGTGGGGTCCTGACCGACCTGATGAGGTGATTGGTACAGCTCAGTAGAGTGATAGCATTGATTTTCACATGTATACATCGGATCTGCTAGATTCAGCCTCTACATGGAGTTCATTGGGGCTCTACTCACAAATAACACCATCACTATTCACCAATATACTGAAGATATACAACTCTACTTGAAAGTCACCTCTGCTCCAAACATCCAATGCTTCAAACACTGACTGTTCCTCATCCAGAACTGGATTTGGAGCACCTACCTGAAGCTCAATCCCACCAAGGAAGAACTTGTGTTATTTCTCAAGAGCAGCCAAAAAGAAACTGTAAAAATTTGGCTTAACCTTGATAGCTTTGAACCTCAACTTTAAAGTGGTGATGAGTTGCTTTGATTCACCCTGGATACTGACCTCTCTCTCAAGGAATGCATTGCCAAAAAAGACATCTTGGTATCAGTCCTCTATTCTAAAAAAAGTGAATCATTCCAGAGAGTGACTTCAGAACTGCTTTTAAAGTCCTCATACTCTTGCAACTGGCGGGTGGAAACACACATCTCCATGGTTAACCATTTTCGATACTGCCACTTCATAAGGGCATCCTAGTCACCACAGCATATCTCATCCAAGGCCTGAGGAAATATGATAAAATCAGCCCCATTCTGATGGAACTCCACTGGATAACCTTGCCATCCCACACCATCTTCAAAACCAGCTTCCACATTTACAAAGGCATCACAGCCAGCAGCCCGTCCATCTATCTGACAAGTTCACCATGTCTGATGACTCTCGGCAATGCCACAGTCAGTTCAGCATCTGACTGAAGACAATGAAGTGTAAAAAAGAAAAAAGATAAGGCAGCATGCCGGTACTACCTATGCCTTCAGGATCTGGAACAACATCCTCATATTCATCAAGAGCTTCAAAACCCTGCTCCAATTTAGGAAAGAGTTGAAGGTGCACCTCTTTAAAGAGAGCTACATCATGATGCAGTAAAATAATATTCTGTACCCAGAACCCAGCTACGTCTCCAATCACCCATTCACTCTATTCATCCTTTTGACCTTACAGAGCTCTGCTATCTTCTTAGTGAGGTTCAGTCTATACAAATTATAAAATACTAATATGCATGAATAGATACATACAAACATACCTGATGAAGATGGGTTCAAAACAGGGAGCAGTATATATTTGCTGCACATTGGCAACAACAGAGAAGTGTGGCTCAATGGTTAGAACGGCAGACCCTGATGCAGAGGTCTGGCCCGGTACCAGGGTTCAATTTCCGCCTCGGCGGCTCTTGGGCTCAATTTCCCCGGACCTGATAATTCTCGCCTCGGTGCCAATTCTAATCATGGGTCCCACTCTGCAACTCTGGGCAATAGCTTGCTTAATCTCCACAGCGGCCCCAACAACGCTAGGATGCCTGGCTTCACCTTGGGGGTGCCCAGCAGTGGGCACTTCATAGGAAAAGGCCAGGAAGGGTTCCTCAGCGGTATTCGTACAAGCGCCGAGATGCCTCATGGTGATTTGTGCGCTATACAAGTACCATTACATTACATTACATTACACATATCCCAGAGCAGAGATGGTCAGGGATGCCACCTCCAGTCTTCAGTAGAAGAAAAAATTGATGTCATTATTTACTACCATGAAGCCGCCTCCTCTAAACGTCTTACCAATTTGAATGCTAGTTCCCGTTGTCACGGTTAGCAGACGATTAGTAGCCCAAATGAGTAACGCACATGCCACTAACCTGCTTTCTTCTAGCCAGCGGGGACCACAGCTTGGAGAGAAGCCTCACAGTTCCCGCAAGTGCCAACACTCCCAATGTGAGAAACACACTTAGGACAGATCGCACTCCGGGGAAAAGGGAAGGGGACAACATAAGAAAAGACACTGTCGATAGGGCACCCGTCTAGGTCTGGTCTATTGTATGGGATTCTTCTTGGCACAGCGTAGCTATGAAGACAAAAGGAAAACCGGTTACCCAGGTCTGTAGGCTGACCTCTACAGTTACATACTAGAGTAATTCGGGGAATACTCACAAGATGCCCCGCAATGTTAAAATCAGGAACCGTCTCAGCGGTAATATGGTCTGTTAGATCCTACCTCTGAAAGCGGGAAGGAAAGCGTCCACGGAACCCAGCAGCGTCGTCCTCTGGAAGCGGGAAGGAAAGTGTCCGCGGAACCCAGCAGCGTCGTCCTCTGGAAGCGGGAAGGAAAGCGTCTGCGGAACCCAGCAGCGTCGTCCTCTGAAAGTGGGAAGGAAAGCGTCCACGGAACCCAGCAGCGTCGTCCTCTGAAAGCGGGAAGGAAAGCGTCCGCGGAACCCAGCAGCGTCGTCCTCTGAAAGCGGGAAGGAAAGCGTCCGTGGAAACCAGCAGTGTCGGCGTTTATACGAAGAACAGGCTCAGTCAAGGAATCGGGTAGGATTGCCAAGCACCCTTTCTGGGAGGTGCTTATATACCAGCACCTGATTGCGAGTTCCGGACCGCTAGAGCCCAGGGCGTTCTGGGAGATGTAGTACTGCAGCTAATACAATGCCCTGCCCTGTGATGGTATTTGTTGCTCGAAATCACTACAGAGCCCCCTCTCAAGGACTGCCGACTCGGCGGTCGACCGGGCTTACCCGGATGGGCCCGATGGAACTGCGCCAACCGGTCAGGACAATGGAGGTTCTGCTCAGGTTCCCAGGACCTGTCCTCGACCCCATATCCCTTCCGACTCACTAGGTACTGGACCTTTCCATGATGCAACCTAGAATCCAACAGCTCATGCACTTCGTACTCCTCCAAACCCTCCACTAGCACTGGGGGGGGATGAATGGGCAATCTAGTGTCCAAGGGACAGGGTTGGAGTAGGGACACATGAAAAACAGGGTGCACGTGCCATGAGCGGGGGATAGCCAGTCTCATTGCCACGGGATTGACGACTTCTTCCACGCTATAGGGGCCTATGTATTTAGGCTTCAGTTTGTTAATGCCCCTGAAGTGTATGTTTTTGGTAGAGAGCCACACCTTGTCTCCCACTTGGTAGTCCGGTTCTGGACTGCGTTTCTTGTCAGCTAAACATTTCTGCGAGGCTTGAGCGGACGATAATTGGCGTTGTGCATCGAGTCTAACCGCCTGTAAATGAGCATGATGTTCCTGCACGCTAGGAAGATTGGAGGTCACAGGCCATTCGAAGGGAAGGATGTTGGGATGGTAACCCAAAAGGCAGAGGAACGGGGAACAACCCAGGGTCGAATGTTGTAGCGGTGTTAGGGCCTTGGCTGTCTTTAGGAACAGCAAGTTCCGATGGTCCGTGTAGATTTCGATGGTGTGACGGGCACCCAACAGGTAGTGTCTCCACTTTTCGCATCCTTTCTTAATAGCCAACAGCTCTTTGTCTGTGATGGAGTAATTGATTTCGCTAGGGCTCAGTTTCTTGGTGTAATAGGCTACCGGGTGGATTTGTCCTGTAGTGGGATGCCGTTGGGACAGGACCCCTCCCAAAGCGTATTGGGACGCATCGGTTTCCAATATGTAGGGGAGCTGTGCATCAGGATGGCGCAAGATCTGCGCTTGGGTGAATCTCTCCTTTAAGTATTGGAGCGATTCTTCGGCTTCTTCACTCCAGATGAAGGGAGCGTTCTTCCGCAACAGACAGAACAAGGGATGTATGATCCTGGAGAAATCTTTGATGAAACGCCTGTAATAATTCGCAAAGCCTAAGAAGCTCTTCACAGATTTAACGCACTGAGGGGTCTTTCATTTCGTGATCGCCTCCACCTTACCGTTCTCCATCTGAAAACCATTGGCATTTATCACGTATCCCAGAAAGGACACTTCTTGAGCATGGAAGAGGCATTTTTCTAATTTGGCGTATAAGTCGTGTTGCTGCAGTCGACCCAGTACTTCTCTGACGTGTTCTATGTGTTCCTGGAGAGTACGAGAGTAGACGAGGATATAATCGATATAAACCATGCAGATGGTATCTAGCAATCCTCTCAGCACTTCTTCCATAAAATACTGGAAGGCTGCTGGGGAGTTGCAGAGCCCGAACGGCATTACCCTGTACTCGAAAAGGCCAAACTTGGTCCGGAAGGCCGTTTTCCATTCGTCTGACTAAATGGTAGGCCCCCCGTAGGTCCAACTTCGTAAAGTAATGAGCCCCATTTAATTGGTGCATCAAGACCGAGATTAAAGGAAGGGGATACCGATTCTTGACTGTGATGTTGTTTAGGGCCCTGTAATCGATACACGTTCTTAACTCCGCACAATCCTTCTTCGGAATAAAAAATAAGAGCGAGGAAGCAGGAGATGTGGAATGTCGGATGAAACCAGAGGCCAGATTCTCATCTATATAGTTCTTCAAATATAGGTTTTCTTTTTCGGTGAGGGCATAGACTCGACTGCAGGGAATGGCCGCACCCGGAAGTAGTTCTATGCAGCAATCATAAACCCGATGAGGGGGTAAATGAGTGGCTTTCTGTTTATTGAAGAGAGACTGGAACTCCGTATAGTCGTCTGGCAGGGTGGTAGCACTACAAGTCAGTTCTGTTGCACACGATGCGGCCAGGTAGTGTGCACAGGTGGTTTCTTCTTCTGCCTCTGAGGAGAAGGGGAGAGGAAGACTGCAATTTTCCTTACAATAGGCAGAGTTCAAGGATACGGTGCGAGCGGTCCAGCTCACAGCAGGGTCATGTAAGGTCAGCCAGGGCATGCCGAGGATTAGGCGGAATTGAGGAGCCGCTATCAAGTCGAACTGGATGTACTCGGAGTGTTCCGCTCCGTTTTGCATGCGTAAAGGCAGGGTATGCTTTACTACTGGTCCTGAGGTTAAAGCGGAACCGTCCACTGCCTTCACATACTCTGGTTCTTCCTTCTTCTCCCATGCGACCCCCAAGGAGGATGCGTATTCAATATCCATGTAGTTTCCTGTGGCTCCTGAATCCAACAGGGCATCCACTAGGGTGGCAGTGTCCGCAGAAACCCACAAAGATACCGTCATGTTGATATGAGCCACAGCTGGCATTAACGTATTGGCTAGTAGTGAGGAGATCAATGTATGTCTTTCGCCCAACCCAGTGATCTCTTTCTGGTTCGGACTCTTCAGTTTTCCGACGCCTCTTTCGTTCCCAGAACAGCAGGTTTTCGTGGAGCCGGGTTTCTCTCCGGTTGTTGGGCCCTGGCCTTACACTCTTTTATGAAGTGACCGCCCTTGCTGCAGTATAAACAGAGCTTCATCTTCCTTCTTCGGTCACGTTCTTCCATTGTAAGGGGACCCCTGATTCCACCGATCTGCATTGGTTCGGTCCCGTCGGCATTTTTGGGGTTTCCTCAGCAAGGGGTTTTGGTCTTGGGTACCATCCTCGTATCTCACCCTGTTAAAAAGGGTTCCAAAGACAACCGGTAACCAAAGACCCTTTTATGTTGCCCGGCGGTATCGCCTCTATGACCCACCAATATTAATCAATGAAGAAGCAGGCGCTGGAGACTGGAAGGCAGGAAACGAGGATTTTATTTTCTCCGGAGGAGAACACATCAATTCAGACAGCAAGTATCGTCACGAGGTGCTCTAACCACATCTCTGAGGCCTGGCCTCTTATACTAGGGTTTATGACCTTTATTGCACATAACACATTCTCGCAATACTTTAGTACTTGAAAGAACATCCTCGGAATCTCCCCTTCAGACCCGTTCCCACATACATTTACAGTTGGATTCCCCACCCCGGTCACAACAGGTGATGGTTGCCGCACAGCAGGGCATTCCGCCGATTCACGGAATGCATGGGGTTGGTCGGATCTCATGGGGTGGGGGCTTTGATCGATTCGGGGGTCTTTTGATGGGGAGGGGAAGCTTCCTACTGTACGGGGTAATAAACAGTATCCGCAGGGCCAGGTGGCGACCTGGGAACAAGGAAGACAAACGGGGACACAGGAAAAGGGGGTTTGCATCAAAAGGGTCTGAGGCCATGAAAGGAATGAGGGGAGGTGTCGCGCTGGGAACAGGATGGGATTCCGTGGTGAAGCTGCACTGAAGAGGAGTTTATGACCCAAGGCATGAGAGAGCGGGGGTTGTCAGCGTGCGGGGGAATGCTTGCGAGGTTAAGAGAGAGAGAGAGACGCGCTGGCTATCAGCGAGGGGCAGGGAGGCCATGGTGCTCAAAATGGCTGCCGCTTACGCGCACGAATGGGCTTAGAAAGGGGCAAGATGGCGCCGATAATGTTCACCAAGTTTGTATTTATTTTCCACAGTCCTCCCTTTAACATTTCCAAGACATCTTGCTGGCCTATTTCCTATCTACACCTATATGCAGCGATCATAAGTAAGGGAGAGGAGACTTAGGCGAAAGAACTGTACATAAACATCACATTATAAACATCATATTGAAAAATCTCATCATTTAGTAGGCGGGTTCATCGTTAAGTTGGTTGCAGAAAAAGTCATCGTAATGCAATATCAGACTAGAATTATGTAGCGAGGGCGTTGGGTACAGATCATAGAATAAGAACTGGTAAGTTATCATATAAGTAAGTCCTTTTTGTATACGGCGGGTGCATAGTCAGTCCAATGGTGGTTGGGAGAGAAATGAGATACAGTAAAAAATATATATATCAGAGTTCTCGTTGTCCTTTGTCGTCTTCTGTCGGCACTGTTGAGCACCTGGATTACCTATCAACAGAAATGTTCATGTGGATTGAGTCGTTGGGGGTCTGCGGGTAGGGGTGCATTCTGTTTGGTTTTCGTCAGACCTCGTAGGAGAAATGCGTTACGGTTTTGGAGCAGGTGCATCTTCCTCCGTAATGCAGAGCATAGATTTTGCAATGGAAAGTGCAATTGTTCCAGAATTGTGAGATCTGTTCGTTTCTTGAGTCTCTGTGGTGGGCATTTCCTGTTGCTTCCATCATCTTCAGGGTGCTTGGTAGCGGGCAGAACCACAGACTTTGTTTATCTTTTCTTCGGGGGCGACCCTTGGTGGAGTTGTAGGTCACCGTTCTGGGATTTAACATAGTTCGTGGTCTACTTAGTCGGAGCTCCCTCCCTTCTGACGCAGGGAGTACTCTTCTCTGGGTAGCTCAGTAGAATTTGGAGGAACTTGGGAGTTCGGGTGGAAAGGTGCGGGTGTGAACAGTCCTTATGGTAGGTCGGAGGAGGAGGGGATGGAGCAAGGCCAAGTCGGGAACAGATCAGGGGGACGGAGGGTTTGCGACAGGCGGGTCCGTAACCATGTTCAGAGAGCGGGGACTTTTTGGCACACGTTGATCATAGAGCAGGGGCTTCAGGTCAGCCCTTTCCTTAGCTTTGTTTGAAACAGTGCCCCGTCCTGCGACTCCTTACTGCTGTGGTCTCGCCTCGGCCTCCGTCGCTGATGTTCCACAATCCGCAGTCAGGCCGCGTGCTCCCACATCCGGTCTCTTTCCCCTCCGACAGTGATACCCTTAAATGAGTGTTGAAAAGACAGTCTTTAGAGATTTTGCAGAAAAAGGTAATTACATAAATCTATTTTCTCTCCCAACACCAAGCAACAGGGGTAAGCACTCGCTACATTTGAGATTTTTGCGGCTTACGTATAAACAATTGATGATGGATTTGCTGGATTCCTTACAACTTCCTTTTGTTGGCTAATTCTTTGACGCTTTGATGATTATAACGTTCATTTGTCATATGTCTATTATAGTAGATGTCAGTTCTTCTGGCAGAGACCCATTTCCCTAGTACGAGTCTTGCAAGGCTAGGCTGGTCTTCAGGGCCTTGTATTTTACAAAAAGTGCAACGTGCTATTCACCATAGTCTGATAGGCATCCTTCTGAGGGATGAACATAGGCTAAACAAGTCTTCATTACATCAAAACATCTTATTTTCAGCAAGGCTTACAGCAACAGGGTCTTTCGGTTTTCGATCTAATTTTTAACTTTGCATACATCTTTCTAACTTTCTATATAAATCCTCGCAACCTGGTTACTACAAAAACTCGGGGGGTGGTTTGCGATAATTATTAAACTTATCCTCGGGGAAGGTGGGATCTTATGAAAAACGATTAGGAACACAGCGAATCGGAGCAAGGGGCGTTTTTCAAGTTCTCGTTCAGGGCAGCTGATACCAAACTGGGGGCATTTTGGGTAGATGGGGGTGTCTCGATCATTTCTTACAGCTTGGGGTACGGAGACAATTTTCAATGGGGATGGTCGCATTACCACAGACACATTTTATCATAGAAGCCACTGACAAATAGTTCCCTGAGAGTGGGTCAAATTTAGGGAACCTTAGTCGTCTTACCTGTCCCTTTCCTATCGGCCAATTTAAATTTCATCCATATTTTAGTAGAAAAGGAGAGGTAGTAACGTGGTACCGATACAATTTTATTTAGGACAAATTTGTGCAAATACTTGTGGTATTTGGGGCCAATCAGGAGGTGCACCAGGTTCGTCAATTAGGTGCCAGTCGCTAGGAAGAGGGAAAGTGTGGAGGGGTGAAAGAGTGAGAGAGAGAGAGAGAGAGAGAGAAAGAGAGAAAGAGAGAGAGAGAGAGACAATAGGCAAAACAGTACACATGGGACATAGAGAATGACCGTGTATTGTTTGGGCTATTCAGTGCGTTACCCAACGTTAGACGTTTCGGGTCTGTGTTAGGATGTAAAAAAGCATGCAGTTTTGGGACAGAAAAGCATTAGATCTAGTACAAAAAGGTCGTGCATTGGGTAGGGCGTCCTTTTTGTGTCGTCTTGCAGCGGTAGTCCGTTTTCATGCATCGGGCGTGACGTGGTTCCAGATCCCTTATGATACTCCAATCGGGATTCTAATGTAACCTGCAGAGGGAAAAAGGGGGAAAAAGGGGAGGTAGGGGGACATCATTCGAACACATCAAGTGTATGGGCACGAAAGTCCTTTACTTACCACATACTCGTACTTATCTCTTCGGGATATAATCCCTTAGGGTTTTGGTTTCCTAAAGTCATGGGGGCAGGCAATGTGATAGGTGGTTCATGGGGAGGTTCGAGGATGGCATTAAGGATCGTGTGTAGTGAAAACGCTAAAAAGAGGAATCAGAGGTGCCTAGCGTGAGGTACCCGGTTTTGTAGATGTATCCGGCCATCGGGATCCCTAAATCATTCCCAAAGCTGTGATGTTCTAAGGCATATCAGTTCTTCGTTCAACCCTGTACCTTAGTACCTTCGACCACCATATCTTTATAACATTTTATCGATCACACCGTTTTACTTTACCCATTCTCAGAAGTCGAGGTCCTTCTTCATACGTCAGTTCCTGAGCTTAGTCGCATATCTTGGAGGCAGCGTATCATACCTTCGATTCGACCATCAACCCAGGGCCGAACAACCATTTCTCGGATAACCTTAAAAAAAGAGCAGAACAGTTGCGCACAGAAAAACCCTCCCACCGATACCCGCATTTACAAAAGTATGCGATGCCTATCCATAGCTTTTTAAGACCTTTATTTGTAGAATTATTCAGTACGTAAAATGTGAGAGCGCAATTCATATTTTGGTCTGACATGTCGTCGATGGAAGCACATACAGTAGGGGGTTATTTTGTAGCACAAGAACATGTAAAAAAGGTCTAATTAATTATTTGCAAGTAACCAAAAACATTTCATTGCGTGACGAAGGAATCAGGGGCATTTCAGTTCATAAATGGAAACACAGTCAAGCTCATCGTAATCACATTTCCTAGATGTAAACCGCGGGTGTGCATCATGAGCGACGTTATGTATCAGTTACAACAAATACCAAAAATAAATTGTTCATTGAAATCAACATTTTACGGAACCCTTCTTAAATGTTCGCCAAGTGAACCCTCCTCCCTTTAACATCGAGTGCGCAATGGTTCGTATATATATATATATCTTAGTACATCAAGTTTCATTAGCTAAGGAACACCACGAGGCATCCGTTAGTTTCCATTGATACCAGCGCCATTTTGGGCGAGGCCGGTTTAGTCCGGAAGTAGCATCAGGGGCAAAATATCCCCGACAATTGGCGGTTGGACCAGAGTCCCTTTCGGCAGTTCAAAAGAAAACTGTGCTAACAGAGGGGCTGGTGGTGTGGACCGTCAATCAAGAGAGGGAGGGGGTAGGGTCTCTCTTACCGGGTCATGTTGATGTTCAGCCGGAACTTGCTCGAGTTCGTTAGCCCATAATGTTCCTGGGTGGTTCAGACGGAAGCTGATGCAAACACGAGAGCACCGCCATCTTGTTGCTCTGCCGTGGTTATGTCATTTGAGATCAATGCAACTGTTCCTCACCGGAAGCCTGAAGGGGCCGAGGGCTTTTGGGACTTTGGTAGAATCTTCAAAGTCGAGGGGATGTTTGTCGATGGTGGGGGCTTGCACCCAGGTGGGCAAGTGCCCGAGTTGCAATTTGGGACAAAGTTACTCCAGCGGCCTAGACCCGCCTTTCGAGGGCCCAGACGCCATTTTGAGATCCTGCGGCAGCCACCCTTTGTCGTATCCATCAGGAGTGGAAGAAACTTCCTGTGATGGCGAAGGATAGAGCATCATGCTGCTGGAGCAGGACATTTTGGTTCGGGGCGCCAGGGTGCAGCAGTGGAGCCTTCATCTGGGGAGGTGAGGGAGGCTTGTCTGTGCCGCCTCCCTCTCCCGGCGCATCCTTCGCCATCCCTTTGAATCAGGGGCGCACATGATGACCACCCTACGCCCCTGATTCCGACTCTTGGGGGACCACTGTACATCCGGTGCTCCGCAAATATACCAGTCGGGCATTGTATGTCCTGTGTTGCGGAAATATACCAGTCGGGTATTGTATGTCCTGTGCTGAGAAAATATACCAGTCGGGCATTATGTGTCCTGTGCAGCGTAGGTATATGGCCGTCGCCCGGCTGGAGGACATCGGCGCCGGGCCAGGGCAGGGAAGCCTCCTACCTGTGGAGGTGGAAGAGGCTCGTCCGCGTCGCCTCTTCCTCCCTGCCCACCCTGCATCCGTTCGATGGAGAAATTCGTGATGGCCGGACCAGGAGATACAAGGGAGGGGGTCATTTTCATCCGCCCCCTCCCTACTCGCGGTCCGGGGGACGCCATCCCTGGAAGGGTAGTATGGGAAGACCATTTCATTGCCTGCTGTGTGGAGTCTCCAGTACCTTCTCGCCAGCGATCTCTTTTTGGCCCATGGTTGCTGGCAGGCCCCGCCCCACACGTGCTATGTGTTTCGGATGGGCGGGACCATCGAACTGTTACATTGGAAGACTTCCGGAGTGAGCATAATATGTTTTGTATTTTTTCCTATTAGTAAATTTTTTTTTTTTTTTTTAGAGAGTTCTACTAGTTATTCTATTTACTGTTGGTTGTGTGTTTTACCGTAATTAAATCCTTAAGTTATATAATAGACGCTTGGCTTTCTTGAGTCTTTTCTCTAACGGGGGGTTGTTTACACTGACCTGCAGTTGTGTTTGTTTTTCAGAGTGGGGGAGCAACAGAGAGCAATCAGTCCCAGAACTCTAACATGTCGTTAAAATTGGTCTGACGAAATCTGTGCCACCGAGCATAATCAAACGTGGTGGTCCTATCTGTCCTGTCCATACTAGTCTGATTGGTTTTTATTTCGTGCCTTTTCCCTTTCTGTCGGCCTGTCCTTTCTGTCGACCCTCCATTCTTACCTATGCTCTGCAAAGTCGGACATTGGGCTTTCCAGTGTCCAAGACATTTACAGAAAGCACATTGGTTTTGTTTTACATCTGTTCGTCCTGTGCATAGTGCCGGGGGATTACCTTCGGGTCGTTGTGTTCCGGGGTTGGCTTGTCGGCACATCCCTTTACACCGTTCGCTTTTCATGTCTACTCCTCGGGACTGTGCCATCGCTGGCCCTTCCCTTTGCCTACTAGACGTTTGGAGGGTTGTCCGTCGTGTCCCTTCACCTTTTCTAAATTCGTCGCCTTCCCTTTGTCGTGCAGCTTCTTTGCGCCACATATCGAGACTATCGAGCATAATAGGTGTTGTTTCATTCCTACTAAGGGCTATTTCTACCGTTTCTATTTTGTCAAGATCAAAGGATCCTCTCAGTGGCCACTGACTTTCTCGATCCTTTTTCGTATATTTATGCCATAGTTCACTGTAGGCTATAGCGATTAATCCATGCTTCATGAACATGTCCTTATTAGGGGTGCCTTCCAGCGGAGCCGGATGGTTCATCTCTAATAAGCGGTCCGGGTAAAACAGGCTACTAACCAGTGGGGAGAAGACAGGCATGACGGATCGCAATGGGATAATAGTCAGCACTACCTATCTTATCACTGCGCGCAAAGACTAGACAGAATATTTCTATTCTACGTTGTTTGCACGTAGTGAATACCTCATGAACCAATTCTGAGCAATCAATGTTAGGTCAAAAATAAAAAATCAATATGGTCAATGGGGAGAATAAGTAGGCTCGCAAAAGTTCGCGTCACCTACCCTTTCACTATCTGCAAAGAGGGGACCTATTTTTCCCTGTTTGCAGACAGAGAATCTCCAGAAAACAATCTATAACAGTTAATCAATGGGGGGAAGGGGCAATTGTTCAGTGGGGGAGAAAGATAGGTCCGACGGGTGCGTACCTATCCTTCGCTGTTTATAAAGGGAGAGCCTGTTGTTTCTCCGTTTGTAGACAGTGAATCTCCAATAAATTAACAAAAAGTAATACTAGTATTTTCTCAACAATTATCAATCACTTTCAATTATCTATCACTTTCGCAATTTGTCGTGTTTACACGACCTTACCCGGACCGCATGGACAGTTTCTCGTCTTCCGAATCCAGCGCCCGATCGTCCTCTTCTCTTCGTACTTCTCGTGGCACTCCTGATGGTTCCCAGTCAGGACCGCAGATCACTCGAGAGAGGTCTCTTCGGAACCAGTGAAGTTCGGATGATCGGCTGTCAGACGGGGGTCTATCGGACAGGGTACCTTCCGATCGTTGCAGTCGTTCACTCTGTCGTCGGGACCTCTCCCACTGGATCCACGAGTCGCTGATGGGCCCCACGTTTGGGACGCCAATTGTTAAAAAGGGTTCCAAAGACAACCGGTAACCAAAGACCCTTTTATGTTGCCCGGCGGTATCGCCTCTATGACCCACCAATATTAATCAATGAAGAAGCAGGCGCTGGAGACTGGAAGGCAGGAAACGAGGATTTTATTTTCTCCGGAGGAGAACACATCAATTCAGACAGCAAGTATCGTCACGAGGTGCTCTAACCACATCTCTGAGGCCTGGCCTCTTATACTAGGGTTTATGACCTTTATTGCACATAACACATTCTCGCAATACTTTAGTACTTGAAAGAACATCCTCGGAATCTCCCCTTCAGACCCGTTCCCACATACATTTACAGTTGGATTCCCCACCCCGGTCACAACAGGTGATGGTTGCCGCACAGCAGGGCATTCCGCCGATTCACGGAATGCATGGGGTTGGTCGGATCTCATGGGGTGGGGGCTTTGATCGATTCGGGGGTCTTTTGATGGGGAGGGGAAGCTTCCTACTGTACGGGGTAATAAACAGTATCCGCAGGGCCAGGTGGCGACCTGGGAACAAGGAAGACAAACGGGGACACAGGAAAAGGGGGTTTGCATCAAAAGGGTCTGAGGCCATGAAAGGAATGAGGGGAGGTGTCGCGCTGGGAACAGGATGGGATTCCGTGGTGAAGCTGCACTGAAGAGGAGTTTATGACCCAAGGCATGAGAGAGCGGGGGTTGTCAGCGTGCGGGGGAATGCTTGCGAGGTTAAGAGAGAGAGAGAGACGCGCTGGCTATCAGCGAGGGGCAGGGAGGCCATGGTGCTCAAAATGGCTGCCGCTTACGCGCACGAATGGGCTTGGAAAGGGGCAAGATGGCGCCGATAATGTTCACCAAGTTTGTATTTATTTTCCACAACCCCTATTCCGATCCCCTCGTCTTCCCAGTAAACGATGGTCCAATTGTACCGTGAGGTCTATCAGCTCATCGCAGGTTGCTGGTAGCTGGACTACTTGGGAAAGATCATCTTTCAGTTTGCCTCTCAGGCCCTGGTAAAACAAGGAGGTTCTCTTTTCCTGAGGCCAGTCTGTTTCAACCACGAGTCGGTTGAAGGACGTTATGTATGATAACAGGTCCTGTGACCCTTGGCGCAGAGTAAGAAGTTCCTTATCCAGGGTCATCATGTGGGACTTGCGGTCAAACAATTTCCTCATTGCGGAACAGAAGTCGGTGAACTGGTGTAACACAGGATCGTTCTTTTCCATCAGGGGTATCGTCCAGCTTGCAGCGTTCCCACCCATGTACGACATCATAAAAGCGGTTTTCGCAGCATCATCTTGGAACAGAGCGGGTTTACAAAGAAAGTGGAGTCTACACTGACTCAGAAATGTCTCAAATTTCTTGGGAACCCCATAGAACCGTTCTGAGGGGCTAGAGGTATACCAGTATTTTGTATCACATGTGCTGTTGGCGTATGGTCAGTGGAGGTCGGGGGAATGGCAGTAGAAGTAAAGAACCCACCTCCTGATGCAATCGGGGATGAGGGAAGGGGTGCTGTGTGTCCTGGTGGAGGAAGCGTAGCCTCCCTAATATACGACCCCGCTCCGGGGCCTTTGCGCACTATGCCTGCAACTTCTCTGCGCATGGTATTCATGCCTTTTTTCAGCTCTTGGTTTTCTACCCTAGATGCATGCACTTCCTGCTGTAGTGCGTTAAAGCTCTCAAGCAGTGAGGCTAATACCGCACCGGTGTCCATGGTCCAGGCTAGGCGTCTAACTTGGGCTTGTCAATCTGTCAAGGTTAGCAGACGATTAGTAGCCCAAACGAGTAACGCACATGCCACTAACCTGCTTTCTTCTAGCCAGCGGGGACCACAGCTTGGAGAGAGGCCTCCCAGTTCCCGCAAGTGCCAACACTCCCAATGTGAGAAACACACTTAGGACAGATCGCACTCCGGGGAAAAGGGAAGGGGACAAAATAAGAAAAGACACTGTCGATAGGGCACCCGTCTAGGTCTGGTCTATTGTATGGGATTCTTCTTGGCACAGCGTAGCTATGAAGACAAAAGGAAAACTGGTTACCCAGGTCTGTAGGCTGACCTATACAGTTACATACTAGAGTAATTCGGGGAATACTCACAAGATGCCCCGCAATGTTAAAGTCAGGAACCGTCTCAGCGGTAATATGGTCCGTAGTATGAATACCCCTCACGATCCTTCGGCTGTTAATTCACAGAACCCGAAAGGAAGCAATGTCTTTGTGCATTTTGCAGGGCTTCCTGGGTTAATAGGGCAATCACCACAGGGAAGGCAATGTCTGCTTGCAAAGCGGTAGGTATCTTAGGTAAGGTAAAGACTTCAAGTACAAGAAGAGCAAAATAAACGATACGAACGAAAAGAGCACTTTAGATAGCACGGCCGCGCTATCGCCCTAGATCCTACCTCTGAAAGCGGGAAGGAGAGCATCCGCGGAACCCCGCAGCGTCGTCCTCTGGCAGCGGGAAAGAAAGCGGCCGCGGAACCCAGCAGCGTCGTCCTATGGAAGCGGGAAGGAAAGCGTTTGCGGAACCCAGCAGCATCGTCCTCTGAAAGCGGGAAGGAAAGCGTCCGCGGAACCCAGCAGCGTCGTCCTCTGAAAGCGGGAAGGAAAGCGTCCGCGGAACCCAGCAGCGTCGTCCTCTGAAAGCGGGAAGGAAAGCGTCCGCGGAAACCAGCAGTGTCGGCGTTTATACGAAGAACGGGCTCAGTCAAGGAATCGGGTAGGATTGACAAGCACCTAGCCCTTCCTGGGAGGTGCTTATATACCAGCACCTGATTGCTAGTTCCGGACCGCTAGAGCCCAGGGCGTTCTGGGAGATGTAGTGCTGCAGCTAATACAATGCCCTGCCCTGTGATGGTATTTGTTGCTCGAAATCGCTACACCCGTCAAGGGGAGGCCTGGGCGGTGAACTCTGCTCCGTTCAATGAGTTTGCAGAGTTTTCTGCTCCACAGAGTTTTTTCCTTGCTTGGACTCGCAAACATCAAGCTGTTGAGCGTGAGTGAGGAAAATCCACCACCCCGCGATGAAGGTGGTCGCAGATGGTCGCAAACGCTCGAGTTGAGAAACCTTCTATTGAGAAAGCTGCCTTGTAATAATTTAGCCCAACAAAGCACAATGCGCTTTATGCTGTTTTGCACATTGTATAAAGATACTAGGGTATGCTTTATTAAGCCTCTGTTAAAGGAAATTCACCCTTGTTCTTATCAAGAAAATTTATATTATTTACGATCTTTGTCCACTGCTGCTATCTGCAGCACTGTGCTCAATTTTATTAAAACTGCATTAGTAATTAGGAAATGTTATGAGCTGTGACAGGGACATTGGGCCCTGAGTGGTTTTAGGTTTTAAATCTGCCACATATCCTTTTATACATTGAGGAAATGTTGAACATTATTAAAATCTGTTAAAATTCGTATTAACATTTTAAACTGTGAAATAATATATGCATTTACCCAATTGTTGTATAGAAAGTCCTAAGTTTCATCCTACTATTTTATGTATGTATAGTATAATTTTATGATTCATATGAATTGAATAAAGTTATTTGAACTGAACTGAGACCCGTCAGCTTATCGCAAATACTTAGAAAATTCGATCAAACAGTTGGACCTGACCGAATTATGGGCCTTCAACATGTCATACAACATTTTCAAAAGGGCAGTAAACAAAGCTGTAAAACTGCCCTCGAGCCTGGCAGATAAAAATCAACCCAGGGCTCGATGGTGATTAACAGCTATGGCGCCCTGGAACCAGCAACTTACCTATGTACCCCCTTCCCAGCCCACATAAAGCACAGATTATTGGCCCTCTGCCTTGGCCGTATACTTGCACTGGCGAGTCGGCCAACATGGGAGTACAGCGAACCCACAGAATGCAGACTTTATCCACCTAGTCTGTACTTGTCCTAATTTGTGTACCCTGCAATCAATGTTATAAAAAAAGATTCTAATGCCAGAGGTATTCGATCACACAGAGTAGCTATAATGCCCAGCATCAAGCCTGACGACCCACACTTTAATTGTAATCTAGTTAAATTCTTAACAATGGCTCCCATCTGATACATCTTTAAGTAATTGACCGCCATAGTCCCCGCGATTGAGGAATTAATGTCAGTGATTTGGATGATCGATTGGGAGGTCTGCCTCATTTAACTTGATGTGACTCTTTTAGCAATTACTTTTAACCATTATTTATAAAAGAAGTATGAACCTGCAGGCTATCATGTACACTTGCACTTTCATCTTATTTTTTTAAAATTGCATTTGTAATAAAAAACATTGTTATTGTCTTAATGAACTAAAACAATACATTTTGAAAGTTTGATATAATTATTTGCTATCATTCATTTTGTTACACTACACTAACTCCTACTTTCAGAAATGTCGATTCCTCAGTTCATTTTAGGAATCATGTCAGAATTATAACTACAGACTACTGCAGTTACTATATTTTACTTTGTAAAACCTGTGCAGAAAGAGGAATTTTATAGCAACCATTCATTTGCTATACTTCATGTCAGATATTGGCACATCACTTCCTTCAGAAATCCTTTTGAACCACTGCATTCCTTCTAGCTATTTCGTCACTTGCTTAAGATTCTCATTCAAGTCGTCCCCCTTTACCTGTGTGCCCTTCCCAGATGTCAATGTTACCTAGCATGACAAGGTGCAATGATTTTCCACCAAGTGATTGAGTCACATTGTGAGGTACCACCAGATTTCAACAGGAATTTTAACACTTTGTAAAATGCCATTTATGCACTCGATTACACACCTTGTCCTCAGAGGTACTGAGTTATAGAGCTCCTAATTGGCAGTAGTTGGGTTCAGGAAGGCAGTCGTGAGTCACGACTGAATTTCATGTGCAATGTCACCTTTATGGGCTCCTGAATGGAAGACCAGTTTTTACAGATTTTTACAGATAAATACAGACAGAAAACCATTTGTTTTCTTGTCTGTATTTATTTTTAAATGTAGATAAAAACGGAAATTGGGCGTTTTTTGAGTGATTGTAAATACACTTTGCCATGACTGCCGGGCCAATAACTGTGTGGATTGATAGGTAAGGGTGGTAAGCAAGAAATAAATATTAGTAAAGAGGCTTAAACAGCAGTAGCTATGCACAAGTCTGATTTCTGAAATGTGTATATTTTCATAGAAGTGCATTGATTTATCTTCTGTGGATGTTCATATCACTGAAACCTGTGGCAGGCATTCAAGCATGACTGCATATTTATTGGTTAAATAAATGTGGAAGTATACCAGTTTCAGCTCTACTTTTTTCACAAAACCCATAATAAATATGGATAAATGCAGATAAAGTTGACACAAAATTAATATGGATAAATACAGACCGAAATGACAAAAAAATACTGTCAAACCGGAAGCCCTACTTAGAATGATCTGTTTGTGGTGCAGGATATGACCTAGTTCTCTCCTAGAAAGCAGTTTTTTGATGCCACTACACTTGACCATGCATGACTCGTGTGATACCAGGTAACCTTGCAGCTAATTTTGCAACAATATCATGACTCGCTGAGTATTGCTGACAGGGCTGGACTGGGGAACCAAAAGCAACCCTGGGAAAAATGCTCACATAAGCCCACTCCCTTCGGCACCACACACAATCTTTCTTTCTCTCTGTCATGCTCTCCTCTCTACTCTTCTCGCTCTCTGATCCATTTCTCTTATCTTTCCCCTCCCTCCCACTCTCTCTCCCTCTTGAAGCCTCCCCTTGCCTGTTGTAAGTAACCTCAGGGCCCTGGGGAAAGTGAGAGAGGCACTATGAAAACTGGCCTCCATGGGTTCTAGCCCACCGGGGAAATACACGATGGAATCAAAAGTCTACCCAGCCTGGTTGCTGATAATTTCTATTCCTGTCTGCATTCCTAGTCCTGTCTGCAAGAAATTGGAGTGTTAGTTGAAGGAGGGGTTAGAACCCACCTCAAACAATTATCAAAATCCTTGCCAGGGTGAACCAGAAGTGTCACTAAATAAACCAGTGCTTAACCCTCTGATAGCGTGGCACAAAGCAGTCAGGTTTAGCCTAGAGGTAATGTGCAAAGTATTTATGCAGAACTCAAACAGTAATAAATTGAAACACAGCACAAGAAAAATCCCAAACCCATTCAAAAAAAGTGAGAACATTTTAATAAATAAAATTGGACCAAAAATAAAATAAATCAATAAATAGAAGCGGAGATCTGAATTTTTTAATTTAAATTAAAAAAAATCATCAAAAAGCACAAAGCGCCAACCGCGGTTATCCTGTCAGGCTACACCTGGCTAAAGTAAAAAGTTAAGGCTGACAGCTATGGATTGCCAGTCTATACAGGGACTAGGTTCATCCTGCTGGAAAGTTTACCTTCGGGCTGAAAGTTTTAAGGAGAAAAAGTGGTCGTCGACAAGTTGTCTGCTGCAAGTTGCATCCAAAACAGGGCTCGCCTTTGGCGGATAGGTGAAGAGCAGAGCTTCAGTGTATCGTAGACAAAGGCGTAAAAGTGAAGGGGTGAAGTCCAAAGTACATGCCCACGCACATTGACTACTTGGTGTCACTACTGATGAAGCTGTCTAAGTTTGGACTTACTTTTCGGAAGTAAGATCTCCTTCAGGGGGGCAAGCTGAGGCCAACTGGTAATTTGACATTGTGGGCTGCGGCTTCGATGGCAACCCTAATCTCCATCCGTTCTCCAGGAAAAAAGTAGGTAAAGGTTTTTGAGTCCGACTTCCTGCAGTTTGGGCACAGGAGGAGTACATTCTAACACCAGCCAAGAGTTCATGATCTGGGGGTTAGGTCTCCCATTTCAACACAGGCCATCAGCAGGGTCCAGGGCAGGTCCAGTTGGAACTGGTCATCTGGGAAGTTGCAGGGCGGGAGAGAGGATTCTGGAAGTTTGTTGTGTCCCTTTAGCTTAAACAGGAGGTTAACTAACTTAGGGTTTAGGAATAAGACAAGAGTAGGTTCTGTTATCACCGGCTTCACGCACAGAACTGCTGCGTATCTGCTAATTTGCACAACTTATTGCATGGTATCATTTTAAAGTTTTTAGAAATCTGTTGCACATGTTTGCATATGCCACTTTATGCTAGCAATTTTAACAAAACCTTTACTGAGACAAAAAGGTACATTGAACTGATTTGTACCTGTCATACCCAACTCCTCGGTCCGCCGCGGGAATTCCTGATTGTGCGGAGGGAGTGCTGGGCTATTCAGAGAGCGGAGAGACGCCATCTTGGGAAGAGAGGGGTCTCGCTCTAGCTGTTCACCACTTCCGGGGAGAGCGGATTTAAATCCATGCTCGGCATGGATTTAGGAATGCAGCGTTTAGGAACATGACACCAGTAGGTTCTGTTATCACCGGCTTCACGCACAGAACTGCCGCGTATCTGCTAATTTGCACAACTTATTGCATGGTATCATTTTAAAATTTTTAGAAATCTGTTGCACATGTTTGCATATGTCACTTTATGCCAGCAATTTTTAAAAAACCTTTACTGAGACAAAAAGGTAAATTGAACTGAATTGTACCTGTCATACCCAACTCCTCGGTCCGTCCCGGGAAGTCCCAATTGTGCGGAGGGAGTGCTGGGCTATTCAGAGAGCGGAGAGACGCCTTCTTGGGAGGAAAGGGGTCACGCTCTAGCTGTTCTCCACTTCCGGGGAGAGTGGATTTAAATCCATGCTCGGCCGGACGCACAGCGTTTAGAAACCAGACACGAGTAGGTTTTGTTACCCCGGCTTCACTCACAGAACTGCAGCGTATCTGCTAATTTGCACAACTTATAGCATGGTATCATTTTTAAGTTTTTAGAAATCTGCTGCACATGTTTGCAAATGTCACTTAATGCCAGCAATTTTTAAGAAACCTTTTACTGAGACTAAAAGGTCAATTGAACTGAATTGTACCTGTCATACCCAACTCCTAGGTCCGCCACAGGAAGTCCCGATTGTGCGGCTGGAGTGCTGGGCTATTCAGAGAGTGGAGAGACGCCATCATGGGAGGAGAGGGGTCGCGCTCTAGCTGTTTGCCACTTCCGGGGAGAGCGGATTTAAATCCATGCTCGGGCGGAAGCGCAGCGGACGCTTGCAGTGGACGCGCCGCTGGCGCTCCAAAGGCAAGCCCGTCTGCGCCCGTCCGTGCCCAGCTGGGACCAGGTGCCAGTACCCCTGCACAAATTCCACAGATTACCTACACCAGAGAGGAATTGTAGTGGTATAATAATAAAGCAAGTAGTGATGGGGAGAAACCCGAAGACCCTTCCATAACTGCAGGCATAGGCTTATTAGGGAAGTGTGAAACATACACACTTAGGCAAATAACAAACCAGAACACAGAAAGGAAATCCAATACATCATCAAAGAGCGCTATACATGGTTAGAACTTAGGGTTGATTAATAGTAGATCATTACCAAAGCATACAACAGATATTCGAATTTTAATAGAGGACACTAAACTTGATGCACTATTTATAACAGAAAGCTGGCTAAAAGAAGACTCCCTGCCTGATATAGTCATGGCCCTCCCGCCAGAGTATGAAATCCATAGACTAGACAGGATTGGACAGTTAGGGGGGGAGTCGCTATTTTGATTAAAAAGGGCTATAAGTGCATCACAGAACCTTTGGCGGTGGCAGGTTTTGAATGTTTGTTCTTCTCAATCTCCCTCTATCCAAACCTAACATTATCTGGCCTGCTAATATATCGTCCAACAGGCCTACACAGGGAATTCCTAGAAGAATTGCCCGAAGTTTTGACTAGTCTTTTACTTAAAAAATCCATATCTTGGTTCTTGGAGACCTGAATTTGCATCTAGAAAATAAGGAACTCGCTAGGTCAAAACGCGCCCTTTCAAACCTGGAAATGCTACAATTGACTCAATTAGTAGCATCAGCCACTCACAATAAAGGTCATACCGTAGATCTGGTAATCACAAATAACCCATATTTGAAAGTAGCCTTGCCAACACCAGTCCCCTGGTCAGATCACTTCTTTATCCCAATAGAATTAAGAAAGCCAGGAAGACATAACAATGAAAGATTAGCCCCAAAAAAGATGGAAGAAAGATGCTGGGCAAAGATTAATCAGCCAGAATGGGAAAGAATACTAACAAACACAGCCAGTCGAGATATAGGTGAACTACGATCCGTGGAAGAAGTGTATTTAAGATGGGAAGCATGGATCGACAAATCTCTGGACCGAGTAGTTCCTAAATTAATGACAAAACTCAATACTAGAACAAGAGCCGAGGAATGGTTCAACACTCAGCTCCTTGAATTAAAAATGCAGTGCCAAAGGCTTGAAAGGGAATGGAGGAAAACCTACGATCCATCACTAAAAGTCGAATACAAAAAGGCTATCAGAAACTATCACCAGAATATTAAACTTAGCCAAGCAAGATTCTTCGAGGAAAAAATAAATAACGCCCAGAATTCCTCAAAAGAACTAGTCTGAGTAATTAAATTACTATCTAATATAAATCCCACCTCTAGTCCCACCGAAACATCGGTAGAGAGATGGAATAAGCTGGCTACATACTTTCTCTTGAAATTAACGAACATATATAGTAATTTCAAGAACGTGGGAGACATAGCCTCAGAGGAGGATGAAGACATAGAGTCAACACCACAGTTCTCCCTTATGGAACTGCAGGAGGTTATAGCACTGATGGAAAAGGTGAAATCTGGCTCTCCGCTAGACCCAGCCTCACCAAAATTTCTTAAGCCCGTCACACCCATCATCACACCAAAGCTATTGAGAATACTGAATCAATCCCTAGAGTCAGGTGAAGTCCCAGGAACATGGAAACATGCAGTAAAAAAACCCTATTAAAGAAAGCTAATGCAGATCCAGGACAGTTGGGAAATTTTTAGGCCTGGGCGGTAAATTCCGTTCCGTTCGTGGAATTTGCGGAATTTGGGTAATTTCGCGTTCCTCGGAAAACGTGAAATTGCCCAAAATTCTGCGATCTGCGACTTCGCGAAATTTTTTGCTTGTTCACATTTTCAAAATGCGTGCTCGCGAGATATTTCCCCCCGAGCACGCAAACAGCGATTGCGAACAGGAAAAAAGCATTGTGAACAAGCAATTCCGCGTGTTTGCGGAATTTCTGCGTGTTCGCAGAGATTTTTGACCGTTTCTCGGAGATTTGCGTAATGCGATTACGCAAATTCCACCCACCCCTAGAAATTTTCTACCAATATCCCAATTACAATATGCAGGCAAACTGCTAGAAAAACACGTGAACAGAATTTTTGTCCAATTTTCTGGAGAGCAATCAATGTCTGCAACCAACCCAGATGGGCTTCTGAGCACCGCACAGTACGGAATTTGCACTCCAGGTAGTGGTAGAGGAACTGAGACAAACTTTAGACCAGGGGAAATCCGCGGTGCTCCTCCTGTTGGATTTGAGCGCCGCTTTTGATACGGTGGATCATCATATACTAGGTAGAAGGTTAGCCAATATCGGGATACAGGGTAATGCTCTTAAGTGGCTGCGATCATTCCTGAACAAAAGAACTTTCCAAGTTCAGGAAAACTCTACCCTCTAGGAAACCATGAGCCTAGAGTGTGTGGTGCCACAGGGATCAACCCTGAGCCCTAGCCTTTTTAATGTTTATATGGAACCCCTGGCAGAGATCGTACAAGAGTTCAACATATTAATGACCTCGGACGCCGATGATACCCAATTAGTGATATCAATAGACCCAAAAAACAGCAGAGACGGGGAGAAGCTGTCTCCCTGCTTGATTATAGTCAAAGCGTGGATAACAAAAAGCTGTTTGAAGCTAAATGGGGAAAAACAGAGATATTATATCTTGGGAATAAATTAACACCCAGCCCCATGTTAGGTTGACTAGATAGCTTAGGTAAGATACCCAGGCCAACAAATACAATCAAAAGCCTAGGTTTCTGATTGGAACCCAATATATCTTTGCGAACACAATCAAGTTTTGGCCTACTAAGAAGTATCAGGAAAATCTTGGATAGAGTACCAACCCACTTAAGGAAGACAGTGATCCTTTCTCTAGTCACCTCCCGACTTCACTATGGAAACTCTCTATTCCTTGGTGCACCCAAAGAGGTTACACAAAAGCTGCAGACCGTGCAGAATGCAGCGGTTAGACTGCTCTATAACATCCCCATTCGGGAACCGGTAAAAAATACATCTAGTAAATTTGCACTGGCTCACAATAGAGCCAAGAATAAAATTCAAAACGCTAATTATCACATACAGAGCACGTCACGATAAAGGACCAGGGAAGATCAAGAAGCTTATCTCGCCATATATACCACACAGACAGCTGAGGTCCAGAACAGCAGACCGTCTAACACAAACAAAGGTCAAAAGAGAAAGATGGGGGGGAGAGCTTTTTTACATCTAGCTCCCAAACTTTGGAACTCCATTCCATCAGAATGTTGAAAACTAGATAATGAACTACAATTTCGGAAGCATATCAAAGGTGCTGTTCAGGCAATATCTTTGAACCACCTACTCTGCTCTTGTAACTGATCAGGTAGCACGCGGAAGCCTCAGGGCAGCCATGCGCTTTACAAATCCGCCATAATAACTGACCGCGTCAACCAAACCGGAGGAGGCATCGCAATCGTCCACAAAAACACCATCCGCATCACGACCAACTCCGACTACACCCTGACCGCCGCCGAGCACCTCCACTTCCAGATTCACACCGACCCTAAGACCACCCTCAGAGGCACCCTCATCTACAGACCCCCGGGACCACGCACACAATTCAGCAAAGCCATCGCAGACTTCGTCAGTCCGCACGCCCTCCTCTCCACAGACTACATCCTCCTTGGGGAGCTCAACTTCCACCTGGAGAACAACAAGGACTGCAACACCGCCGCCCTACTGGATAACCTCGCCAACCTGGAACTCAAGCAACTGGTGAACACCCCCACCCACTACACCGGACACACGCTTGATCCCATCTTCTCCTCCAGCAAGCACATCTCCTTCAGCCACTCCACCGGACTACACTGGACAGATCACAGCTGCGTCCACTTCAACTTCAGGAGAACCACGACCCACCACCACCCGCAACAGGTTCCCCACAGAAGCTGGAGCAAGATCACCGCCGACCAGCTCACCACCGCCCTCAGCCAAAACCCACCACCAACTCGACGGACCCCATCCAAGAAGCCCTCAACCTCACACAGTGGCTCACCAACTGCACCGACTAAATCGCACCAATGAAGAATCCTCCCAACAGACCAGGCAACAGGAAAGCCTCCTGGTTCACCAATGACCTCAAAAACTCCATGAAAACCTGCCGCACCCTCGAGAAAGCCTGGCGCCACGACCAGACAGCAGAGAACATGACAGCGCTCAAGAACGCCACCCGCAAACACCACCAACTGATCCGCACCACCAAGAAGACAACATACAAAGATCGGCTAGACAACAACACCCACAACAACAAGGAACTCTTCAGCATCGTCAAAGAGCTCTCCAACCCCAGTGCCTGCAACAACGACATCACACCCTCGCAAGAACTCTGAGACTCACTCGTCTCATTCTTTCACCGCAAGATCGCCGACATACACAACAGCTTCGGCGCACAGACCACGCACCCAACCACCAAACGAGAGCCCCCCACCTACACCCTTCGCACCTGGACCCCTGTCAGCACCGAAGACACCACCCGCCTGATGAACACCATCGACTCCGGCTCCCCTACCGACCCCTGCCCACATTACATCTTCAACAAAGCCAACTCCATCATCGCACCCCAACTCCGGAACATCATCAACAGCTCCTTCGCATCCGCCACCTTCCCGGAGAGCTGGAAACATGCCGAGCTGAGCGCCCTCCTGAAAAAACCCACCGCGGACCCCACAGACCTCAAAAACTTCCGCCCCTTCTCGCCCCTCCCTTTTCCATCCAAAGTCATCGAAAAGACCGTCAACAGACAACTCTCCGCCTTCCTCGAGACCAACGGATCACTCAACCACTCACAGTCCGGTTTCCAAGCAAACCACAGCACCGAAACCGCCCTCATCGCAGCCACTGACGACATCAAGTCCCTGCTCGACAACGGGGAAACTGCTGCCCTCATCCTCCTAGACCTCTCGGCGGCCTTCGACACCGTATGCCACCGCACCCTGATACAGCGCCTTAGCAATACCAGAATCCAAGGAGCGGCCCTGGAGTGGATCACCTCGTTCCTCGCCGGAAGAACCCAGAGAGTCTGCCTCCCCCCGTTCCGATCCGCGGCCACCGAAGTCATCTGCGGCGTCCCGCAAGGATCCTCACTCAGCCCCACCCTCTTCAAGGTCTACATGAGCCCCCTCGCAGCCATTGCTCGCCAACACAACCTCAACATCATCTCCTAGGCTGACGACACTCAGCTGATCCTCTCTCTCACCAACGACCCCGCCACCACCAGAGCCAACCTCCAGGAAGGAATGAAAGACGTCGCAGATTGGATGAAGATCAGCCGCCTGAAACTGAACTCAGACAAGATGGAAGTCCTCATCCTGGGACCATCCCCCTTTGCCTGGGACGACTCTTGGTGGCCCCCTGCTCTGGGCACTGCCCCCAAGCCAACGGACCACGCACGCAACCTGGGCTTCATCCTGGACTCCTCCCTCACGATGACCAAGCAAGTCAACGCCGTCTCATCATCCTGCTTCAACACCCTGCGCATGCTCCAAAAGATCTTCTGATGGATCCCCACCGAAATCAGGAAATCGGTCACCCAGGCCCTCGTCACCAGCCGCCTGGACTACGGGAACACACTCTACGCTGGAACCACAGCCAAACTCCAGAAAAGACTGCAGCGCATTCAGAACGCCTCAGCACGACTCATCCTGGACATCCCACGCCACAACCACATCTCCGCCCACCTGAAACACCTGCACTGGCTCCCCGTCAACAAGAGGATCACGTTCAGACTCCTCACCCACGCACACAAGGCTCTCCACGACACGGGCCCAAATTACCTCAACAGCCACCTCACCTTCTACCCACTCACCCGCCAGCTCCGCTCCACCAGCCTCGTCCTCGCCTCCGTCCCACGCATTCGCAAATCCACCATCGGAGGAAGATCCTTCTCCTACCTGGCAGCCAAGACATGGAACTCCCTCCCCACTCACCTTCGACTGACCCTGGACCATCTCAACTCAACTAAAGACCTGGTTGTTCGAGCAGTAGCGACCCCTCCCCCCATCGCCTTGAGACCCTTACGGGTGAGTAGCGCGCTTTACAAATTTGTTGATTGATTGATTGATTGACCCTTGGAGTAATTTCCGTAGTCCTGGGTTCAAGAGAAGACGGTCCAGTGTTCCTCCAGGTTCTTCAGACGTCAGGGAAGTCCTTCATCTGATTCTTCACATGTCCATGAGTGTTCTGAGGAGAGTACTGTGGGGTCTATTTACATGCCCAATGCCAGACTGCAAGTGGAGGGAACGCCTCTGTCCACCCCTAAATCTGTCCCAGCCATTTCCTCCACTGGGTTTGGTGCCAGCCTGAGTAGAGAGACAAATGTGATGCAGGCTTGGATGTGAGCTTCATTTGCCAGTGACAATGTAGGCATCCTTTGAAGTTCAGCAAGTTGGTTGAGCTCAGCGCTCCTGCCATTCTGTCATGCCCAGAACCCTTTGTCTACTGACTGTCTAGGAGCAATATACATCTCACCACAGGGAAGCCCAGGGGCATGACAAAGGCCCCTGCGGTGCTGGGGGACCCCCAGGCTTATACATACTGGAGGGGGCTCCCTCAGCCCCTACTGATGTGAGTTTGAGGGACCCCGTCAGTGTATCTTGCAGGGGGCCCACTCACGTTTTGTTACGCCACTGCGGGAACCATGAAGAACCAGGTGATAGCTTCACAAAGGCAGGGAAGCCTTTTGGTTTTTGGCTGGAGAATGACAACTTATTAAAATAGTATAATTTCCACAATAGTAATATAAAATCCGACTTGAACATAAAGTTGGATTTTAAATTTCTATTAAAATGAGTTCTAATAATCTAAAGTAGTATTAACCTATACGAGATCAGCCTTTCCACACAGAAAATGACTTGATATTTTTCACTGCCAGGACACCTAAAACATTATGGGCCGAATTCTGAGTTTGGCGGTGTGGGAGTGGACTACCATGCAGCGGCCCACACTGCCAAACCTGTGGTCGGGCCAGTTGCCAAATCACATGTCTGGTGGGCTGTTTTTGGGCGTTCCCATAGCGGAGTAACTCCAAAAAAGGACACTGCAATCAGAATACCAAAAACAGTTTCTGCATAGCATGGACAGTAAAATCCATGCTGTGCAGGAACTGGGGTGCATGCTCACAGGGGGCACATGTTGTAGCCCCCTGCATGCATCCACATGGCGTGAGGCACAAGGGATTCCTCTCTGCCATGGTTTTCATGGTGGTGGAACCGCCATGAAAACCCATGGCGGAAAGGAAACTTGTAATATGCCTGGCGGGACCGTGGCGCTCCTGCCAAGCATATTGCAGCTTCAAAACCACTGCGCCACTGCCAGGGAATGGCGGTTCCCTGGCGGTGGTGGTCCCAGGACAGTCAGACTGCCTAACTCGTAATGAGGCAGTCAAACTGCTGGTGCAGCGGTGGCTGGACCACCACCGCTGCTACACCATGAGTCTGGTGGTCATTGGAACACCAGATACGTTATTAGGGCCTAAATGTACATATCCTACTCCGGTCCTTTGCTGCTGGTGAGCCGGCCTCCGGGTCTCTTCCGGGTCATGGAGCGTCTTCCTGGAGCCTGGCTGTGAGGAAGTCACGCTGTGTTTGCTCCTGATTGTCTGCCCGGCCCTGGCATGGTTCCTGTGGTGCGACTTGGGCTGGTGCAAGGGGGGGGGGGCCCTTGTTGGCATTGTGGAGTGGGTTGCACCGGCCTCCCTCCCGGGTAAGTCCCGTGTAGCAGTTTTCTTTGCTTTTCCATACTGTGTGATACGGTTTCCCGCTGTTGGTGCCTGCTGCGTTTTTTTGGCAGCTACCGTTGTTACAGCTTCCTGTGGCTTTGGTGTGGCTGGCCCCTGCACTGCATGGGTTCCGGTCCCGGCTCCGGCTCCTTTCTTGGTCTTGAGCTCCACTTTCCTCCGTGGCATGGATCTGTGTTGTGTTGCAGGTCCCTGTCCGGCGGGGGTTCTACCAACTGGATTGCATGTTAGTATTTCTGTGCCTCTGATGGCTCAGGACAAGGGTTCAGCTCCTGTCTGTGCTGTTGCGATATTCTGTGAACAGTGGGCCCGATTCACAGAATGAACTTAAGACTCAATCCTAAACTTACTACTATTTTGGTATTCACAGAATGCACTTACTACTTTTGGCATTCACAGAATGCACTTAGTACTTTTGGTATTCACAGAATGAACTTACTACTTTTAGTATTCACAGAAGTTAGGATTTTGTCTTAAGTCTGTCTTAAGTCTGTCTTAAGTTTGTCTTAAGTCTGTCTTAAGTCTGTCTTAAGACAAACTTAAGACAAAATCCTAACTTCTGTGAATACCAAAAGTAGTAAGTTCATTCTGTGAATGCCAAAAGTAGTAAGTGCATTCTGTGAATGCCAAAAGTAGTAAGTGCATTCTGTGAATACCAAAATAGTAGTAAATTTAGAATTGAGTCTTAAGTTCATTCTGTGAATCGGGCCCAGTGTACGGTTCCGATGGGGCTCTCTTCTCTGTTTCAGTGGCTTGGTGTCATTCTTCCTGGCTCTTCTGGTTGTTGGGCTGAGGGAGTCTCCTGGGGATGCCAGGGTTTGAAACCTGGACCTCATGCTTGCGCTGCATGCGCTCTGCCTCTGAGCTACATCCCAGTCGGTGCACTCCTGGCTTCCCCTCTGTGCTGATGCTGTGCTACTGGTTTGCTCTTCGCTTGGGCTGCCCGGCTCCGGTGGTGTTGGGGTGCGTGGCTCCTTGCTCTGCCTTCAGCCGGTTTACCGGCTGTGTGTCCGGGTCCTTCTCCTTCTGCCAGGGTTTGTGCCAATGGCGGTGGGGCGCTCCTTCTGGCTCCTGCCTTGCAGCTTGGCTGCCAGTTTATTTGCTGGCTTTCCGGGTTGGGGCCTGGCATCGGCTTTCTGTGCCTTCTGCCGGCCTCACTTGGGGTGCTTCCTGCTGGGACTGGTCTGCTCCTCGTGGGTGGCTTGCTACGGTCTTCGGGGTTTGCTGCCCTGGTCGGTTGCTCCTTGGTGGGGGCTGTGCTTCTGTGGGTGCGTTTCCTGCTTGCACTGCTCTTCTCGGGGAGCGTCCTGTCGGGGCTGCTCTCCCCCTCCTTCTTTGTTCGCATGCTGCGGGCTCCTCTCCCTCGCGCAGCTCCTGGCATGCTCTGCCCGGTTCAGGTGCGCCATTGGCTGGGGCTGTGCTTCTCTGTTCTGCCTGGTTCCTCCGGGCTCCAGCCTCTGTCCCCCGCTTGTGGTGTGTGGTCTGGGGGGTGGTCGCGTTTTTTTCCATGGTTGCTGGCAGCCCTTGGTCAGGTGGCTTGTGTGGTGTGGCCCGCCGCTACCTCTTCCAGCTCCGCTTCTCTGCTATCCTCCCGTGGTCTGAGTGGTGGGTGTTTTCTGTTTCCACCGCAGGCATTCTTCCTTTGGGTCGCTGCCTTTGGGTGGTGCCCTTACTCCTGGCCTCGCGGGCTTTTGCGTTTTGTTCCGGGCCTTTTTGGGTGTTTCTCCTCTCTGTTGAGTTTGTTTGCTGCTTCTCTGGGCTGTTGGCATTCAGTCTTCTATTTGGTGGCCTGCCTCGGGTTGGCATTAATTCCTGTCACCTCTGTGCTGGCTGGTTCCTTTTTTTGCTGACTCTGTCTGTGCTTGCTCCTGGGGTTCCCTGTGTTGCTGAGGTCTCCCTGCCTGCTTGTCTCCACCTTGCCCTCTGCTGCTCTTGTGTCGGTGTCCCCTCTCGCTTCCTCGGTGGCGGCCTGTTGGGGTTGCGCTTCTGTTTCCCCCTTCTTTAGGCTCCTCTGTGGCTCCCTGCCCCCGGCTGGTGGTGAGTAGGTGTTCCGGCTCCTGGGGGGGCTGTATATGGGGAGGGTAATGTTGGGTCCCCTGGGTTCCTGTTTGCCTGCTGCTGGTTTTCCCCACCTTTTTTTTCTGTCCCTCTGCGTCCCCTCTTCTCAGGGTGTCGCGGGGCGGGTGTTGTGGCCTGGCGTTGGTTGTGCTGCGTCTGCCCCTTTTTTTGGGTGGCCTTGCCTCCGCTGCGGGCTGGCTGTGTTGTGGCCTTAGCTCCGCTTGCGTTTCTGGTTGTGTGCCTCCGCTTCCTGGCTTCGGCTTGGTTGGTCGGGTTTTGGGGTGTGGGGGCTCCTGGTTCCTGGCTTTGTTCCTCCCGTCCCTTGGGCGGCGCTTGGTCCCTCTTGCGGCTTCCTGGTGTCATGCCTGGTGCTCTCTTGGGCACTCTGCCTGCGCCTGGGTGGTTCGTACTGCCTTGGGTGAGCCTGTTTGGTCAGTTCTCCTTTACTCCAGGCCTGAGGCTTCGGGTGTTGTCCCGGGGCCTTCTGTGTGCTTGGTTGCTTCTGGGGTCTGGCTGCTTCTGTTCTTGTTTGCTCCTGCCCTGGCACATCCTGTGCTTGCCTTTGGCTTGCTTCGGGTATTCCTGCCTGCCCCACCTGGTTCTGCCAGTGTTCCTGCCTGGTTTGTTCCCGGTTGGGGCCTCCAGTAGGGGCCAGGTGCGGCTTCTCTGGCTGGGGTTGTTGGGCGCCTGCTTTTCTTTTCCGTGGCACCCCCCCAGGTTGTGTTTCCCCTGGGGTTCGTGCCGCTGCTGTTTGGGCCTGGCTGTCTTTTGCTGCTACTGTGTGCTTGGCGGGGCGCCTGTTTTCCCTCTTCTGTAGGTTTGCCAGGTGCTACAGGCTTTGTCTGCGCCCTGGTGTGTTTGTTCTCTGGAGGGTTCTGGTCTCATCTGGGTCCTGTACTGGGTGCCTGGCTGGATGTCTGCTGGGGCTTTCCGCTCCTTCATTTTGGTCTTCTTTTTGGGCTCTGCGTCCTTGCCTGGGCTCTCTTTTGTGTCCTGGCGGGGCGCTCTGCATTTGTGGCTGCCTCCTGGTGGGTCCTTCGGGGCCTTTCCCCTGCCGGCAGTTTGCTTCCCGGGCTCGTTTCGCCTGTGTTGGGCCTGTGTGGGATCCTGTGGCTCTGGGTCTGCCGGCTTCCTGCTGGTTCTGGTTGTCCTTGGGCCATGCCTCCTGGGCCTCCTGGGCCTCCTGGCTGTTTCGGCCTGCTCTTTGGGGCGTTTCCTGGTTGGGGTGTCCTGGTTCACTTCTGCCCCCTTGCTTCTCCGGGCTTTGTTCCCGGTGTAGATCTGTTTGGGTGCCCCCCCCCGCTCTGGTTGGGGTGCAGTTCCGTGGTGCTCTTGCATGGTTGAGGTCCTCCCTCCTGGCTGCGAGTTGTCTGTGGTTTACTGCTGCCTGGCCCTCGGCCTTCTCTGCTTCCTCTGTTTCCTCTGTTTCCTTCCGGCCGTCTGTGTGGTCCAGCAGTGGTGTGTTGGGGGCTCCCTGTTCCTCCCTGCCTCTGCTTTTGTCCACCCTAAGCGTGGAAGGGTATACTCAGATGTGAGTCCCTTGCTCATTGCACCATCAGGATTCAAGCAAGCCGGGCCGATGACGGCTGAAATGCCAGAAACCGGTCCCCGGAAGCTTGTTTCCTTCCCAGTGTAAGAATTGGCTTGGTAGTTTGGTTTGCCCTGTTCCCATCATGCACTGGGACAGGAACAGACTAATTTGCATATAGCCAGGTTCTGAGCTGGGATGGTGCAGTGAGCTAAAAAACGGTGTTGGATCTAGCCCCGATCTCTTGACTGGGTGAGAGTATTCTGCTTAATTCAGAAACTCTGTCCATCACCACCCCTTGTTGTTAAATATTTTGTCCACCCTAAGCGTGGAAGGGTATACTCAGATGTGAGTCCCTTGCTCATTGCACCATCAGGATTCAAGCAAGCCGGGCCGATGACGGCTGAAATGCCAGAAACCGGTCCCCGGAAGCTTGTTTCCTTCCCAGTGTAAGAATTGGCTTGGTAGTTTGGTTTGCCCTGTTCCCATCATGCACTGGGGCAGGAACAGACTAATTTGCATATAGCCAGGTTCTGAGCTGGGATGGTGCAGTGAGCTAAAAAACGGTGTTGGATCTAGCCCTGATCTCTTGACTGGGTGAGAGTATTCTGCTTAATTCAGAAACTCTGTCCATCACCACCCCTTGTTGTTAAATATTTTGTCCACCCTAAGCGTGGAAGGGTATACTCAGATGTGAGTCCCTTGCTCATTGCACCATCAGGATTCAAGCAAGCCGGGCCGATGACGGCTGAAATGCCAGAAACCGGTCCCCGGAAGCTTGTTTCCTTCCCAGTGTAAGAATTGGCTTGGTAGTTTGGTTTGCCCTGTTCCCATCATGCACTGGGACAGGAACAGACTAATTTGCATATAGCCAGGTTCTGAGCTGGGATGGTGCAGTGAGCTAAAAAACGGTGTTGGATCTAGCCCTGATCTCTTGACTGGGTGAGAGTATTCTGCTTAATTCAGAAACTCTGTCCATCACCACCCCTTGTTGTTAAATATCTTGCTATGGCCTGGGCACTGCGTGGGCTCCTTCTGGGGTTTGGTTGGGCTTTTGGTCTGGGTGCTTTGCGCTCTGGGGCTGTTTCTTTTTTTGGCTGCTCCTGCCCTTACTGCTTGCTTGGCCTGGGTGTGGGGTTCCTGTATGGGCCTCTGCAGTGTTGGAACCTTTTTGTTTCTTCCCTCTGTGCCTGGTGTTGGGGCTGCTGGGTGTTCCCGGTTGCTCTGGACTCTGGTCCTGCTTTGTTTTCCCTCCCTTTTAGGGTTGGGGATTTTCTGGGGGTTGTGTTCTGTGGCTCTGTTCTCAACCTTATTGGGCTTGTTCATTATGGGTTTCCAGTCTTGTTGGCCTCTCCTTTGTTGGTCGTCTTTCGGCTGGTGCTTCCGGGGGCGTCTCTGGCCTGTGGTCTTTGGGTTGGCCTCCTCTACCCCTGCTGTTCTGGGTTTGTTGGCCTTCCTGGTTTGGTTGGTGGCCTCCTTCCCTGTGGGGTTTTCGGCCTCCTGGGTTTTTCAGTGTCTTTCCCCTTCCCTGTATTTTCCGTTTGGTTGGAGTTTCGCTCCTGTTCGGCCCCTACTCTGGTCTCTCTGGGGGCGCGTCGCTAGGTTTGGTGGGGTGGGCCGCTTTATGGCCTGTGCTTTCCTCCTTCCTTGTTGGACTGGGTGCTTGTGCCTGCGCTCTGTTGGCCGGTCTTGACTTCTTTCTTTGGCCTTCTTCGGGGCGGTCGCGGTTTGCTCCTAGTCTTTGTGGTTGACATGTCCTGTGTGCCTTCCCGTTCTGGGCTGGGCGGCCTTGTCTGGTGGGTTGCTTGGCCGTGTCCTTTGGGTCTTGCTTCCGGTTGCTCTGTCTCCGGTTTCTCTGGTTGGTGGCCTACTTGTTGGGGCCCTGGCCTTCTGTTTTTTGGGTTGTCTCCGGTCCTTGTTTTGGCCCTGCTGTCCTGGACTGCGGCTCGGTTGTGTCCTGCGGTTCCCTTCCCTCCTTCTCAGTGCTACCTTGGGTTGCTGCTTTTGTTGTGGTTTCCTGGGTGTGCTTGTGGATGCGGAAGGCCGGTTTTCTTCTTTGGTATTCTCCAATATGTTATTGAATGGGACGAGGACATAAGGGACCTGGGGTAATGCACTATTATTTTCCAGTAATCTTCATTACCCCAGGTCCTGTTGTACTCGTCCCATTCATTCGCTCTTCCCTCTCTCCTGGGCGGCCGGCCTTCCTGTCTAGGCTTGGTTGTACAGACGGGATGCTGGGTAAGTACTGCTTATCTACTCCCGGTGGGAGGGGCAGTATTAGGGTCCCAGCATGCCTCTGCTCTTTTTTTCTGTCTGGAGATGGGTATCTCCAATATGTTAATGAATGGGACTAGGACAACGGGCCCTGGTGTAATGAAGATTACCGGTAAGTAATAGAGCATTCCTTTGATTGTCCCCCCATGTAACTACTTGCCTCTATTCTCATGTTGATAGTGTACTCCTGCCACTCATAATGCCACAGCACTACGTAGCTGCACTAGCCGTGCGGTGTTACCAGATACAGTTTAGTGATTTTCTTTCCCTTGCATTACACATATTGGCTACTCCTCTACAGATAAGGGTGTTCTCTCTGATTTTGGGTATGCATCCTATTTTTTCCATCTTTCCCAACAACCTCCACACTACAGTGGGTCCTGCTGCTAGAAAAATGCTCATACATGCATGATGGAGTGTATCATTTCGTGCACTTATTGCCATTGCTTCTTATTGTATTCTGTGCTACTTGTGGTGCTTCGTTTTTAAATGCCATTAAAGAGATTTTTTTTTTAAATACTCGCTTCACATAGCTATTTTTTGTGATTTTTTTAGGCATTCTCATGGATATCTGTTAATTTGTGGGTGTATCTACTCACTGCCACTTTTAAGAATGTGCTCCAATGTGAAGCACTCTGCAACCCTATGGGGTTTGCTATTTAAAAACTGATAATAATTATAGATAAATAAATATTTGGCATCACTCGTCCTATTACAAAGAGACATTGGCTCTGTCAGACAAGCCCTAGTCAACATACTGTACCTCAGCAGGTGGGTCAGCAAGTTGAAGTGTGCTTTTATTTGTTAGCCCATTCTTCAGGAACTGGTACAAGAATGTGACATAGCACCCTCCGAAACACCACCCTCAATGCACTGGGTGCCTGTTACCTCCCTTGGATAGTATAGGTGCTGGCACCGCCTCCTTACGGTGAGTGGGGAGTGACTGGCCACTTTCTTTTTTTTTTCAGCCCTTCACGGAATCAAGTATTTTGCCTTCTGATGAGGTCATATAGGCATTATGTTTTACTGCACAGTTGTGGTCAGAGTCGGATTGGTAAGGCAGGCATTCAGGCAACGGGCATGAACTGGTATCTGAGTTGCAGCTGTGGGCCCATTAGTGGCTGCTACTGGACTCGGGTGGTGGGGCAGGGACAGGGGCGGCAAAAAAACTTTTTTAAAACCCACTTACATGTAACGGCTGGCCGGCCGCTGCCTCTCCTTTGTCCTCTTCTTCCTGCTCCAGTCCTGCAACAGGATACAGACAGGAGCAGGAAGCACCTGGCTCCCAGGCTCCCGATAGCCAATCATGCTCCAGTCCTGCAACAGGATACAGACAGGAGCAGGAAGCACCTGGCTCCCAGGCTCCCGATAGCCAATCACAACACTGCAGTGCAGCGTTGTGATTGGTCTGAGTGCAGTGGATCGGCGCTAAGTCAGGGAATGGGGGTTTGGGCATGTTCTCCTTGCAGGCTGTAAGGATGCCTGCAGGGAGAATATGGGAAGTGCGCATGACTGTTTTGGGCGACCCGAGAGGACTGACCAAACGGTCATGTGCACTTAGGAGTGGGCAAACCACTCCTCCCTCACTTCTTTCTCCTCTAGCAGACCCACCCATGAAGCTGCCACTTCAGAAGGAAACATAAAATGATAGTAACACAAGTTATGATCATTTTATGTTTCCGGCTGCGAAGCAGAGGGGCGAAGCTCCTCCGCCTTAGCAGAGGAGCTGTCACTGTGTGGGCTGCTTTTCTAGGCAGCATGGAGGCCCATTTGGTCTGTGTCTATGCTGTTTAGATACCGCCAGTAACCGGGGCCTTAAGCAGCCTTATCGGTTGCAGACGGCCTCTATTACCTCCATTTTACCAAGAAGGCAGAGGTGTCATTCCCACTCTCTCGCTGGGCCGGCCCATTAATGTTTGCAGATAAAACAGGGGCATGGGGCCTGAGCAGAAGGGCCTCACTTATATTTTGGTATGGTTCGCCAGTGTGAAGTTACTGGTGCACAAAGAGCCCTGGCAGCATTTTTTTAAAATCTCAGTGAAGTTAAGGAAACATGCCTCTTTTAGACAACCCCCCGATTCTTTTCATAATACTTAAAACACTAAGGCATAGATTCATCAAGGTAAAATCAGCTCGCAAAAGGGCAGATTCTCAGAATCGGTATTTTTGCGTTTGGGATGATGCATCCCAAATGCAAAAATCGCAAATTAAGAAATCGCAAAATTGCGATTACTTGCATTTAAGGAATCTCAAATTGAGATTCCTTAAATGCAATGCATTAAAGTTTAAAAAAATTGCGATTTCGCTAATAGGGCTCGCAAATTACCATGAAGTTGAACTTCATTGTAATTGCAAAAACTTTGAAAAATGCACTAAAGTGCATTTTTCAAAGTTTCATGTTGCGCACACACATGCCCTAAGGGCATGTGTGTGGGCAACATATGTGCACAGATCAATTTCAGGGGTGCAACAGGGTGTCCTTTGGACACCCCTGCACCCTTGAAATCGCATTCTCAATTTGCAATTCGCTAATTGCGATTCGCAAATTGAGAATTTCTTCCCATTCATTCCTATGGGCCTTTAGGTCCATAGCAATGAATGGGGAGGTATTCCTTAATTGCGACTCGCAATTTGCGAGTCGCAATTAAGGAATTTTAAGAAATCGCTATTTTTTTGTGATTTCTTCACGCATTGCATTTTGCTATTCCTTAATAGCGAATCGTTATTTTTCGCTATTAAGGAATAGCAAAATGGGTTCTCGATGCATCTGGTGGTAAAGCAGTGTTTTGCGAAAATGCGCAATTTGCAAATGTGGGCCTCTTTTTTTTTAGTGATTCTGGGCCTATTTTGCATCCCACTCCAGCCCTGGTTGTGGTTACATGGCTTTGTGGGTACTAATTTGATTTCAGTTTGTGTGAAAGGTGTCTCTCCTGGCCTTCGGGCGCTTCGGGGTGTTTGCATTTTCTTCTGCTCTCCGGAAATCACAAAAATGTCATTTACTACATACAGTCAGTCTCATGCGTACTCTTGAAAGAGCGCTGTATCACACGGTAACCGTAGAAAAATAATACTTCTGTGGGTCACCATTATATGTGCTGACGTTTTTTTTACTGATTATAACCGGTCGTTGCAAATCCGATTTTGCAGATTTGTGAAACTGTTCTCATTAACTGTTCTGAAAATAAACGTTTTATTACTCATTCTATATAATTTGCTGCAGCGTGAAATCGCACACATTCAAGTGTGAGCTTTTTTGCCATGGTACATTGTATACACGTGGGAATGCATCTTTAGACACCCCACAAATCAGTTCGCAATGAAACCTATGGCCTTTTCCATTGGAGGTATTCAGTAACATGTTTATATGGCTGACATTTTGTCCCACTTTTCCAGTAAAGCAGGATGATCTGTTTATAGAGTCAAAAACGTAGCTAATTTAGAACTAACATGCTAACAGTGTACATTAATGTTTCGTTTTACACAGGGAAGCCCTCGGGAGAAGCAAACATTCAGGAAATTGTGTGTCACTCTGATGGAAAACAAATGAAAACTCAGCTGCATTTAAAAGTCAGCCACCTAATATAAAATGTACCCACAATGCCATGCCAATGTGCTTTGTGGCACTATGGGGAGCAGGGCACCGTGAGAACAAAGGCTCCTTCCATTGCATGCTTCGCCACATCTTGAGCCCCTTTTCGCATTTCGTTTGAATACTAACTATAAACGTCTAAAGATCTTAATGCTTTTCAGTGCTTTAAAGACAAACATAATTATGTTTTTTTGTTTTTTTATGCAAGCATTTGATCCAAACCTCAGAAGTTTAATACATGCAACTGGGATTTTACAATCCCTTGAAGCTAAACGAGTGATATAGATTATTTTTATTGAATATTTTTATTGTAACATTTTCAGAGCACAGTCCACAGTTGGAGATAAAAGACTATTGCCTTGAGATTATAGAAAGTAGGATGTGTGGAAACAGCATAGCATGTGAAACCAGGCATTGGTAGGTCTTTTATTAAAGGTCCTGATTGTGAGGGCCCCGATGGGCACTGTGATATTTCGGTCACCCGATAGAACCAGATACTACAGGGTTCGAAATTTAACAGATACGATAAAAAGCACCGATTTTTTTTTGCAGAGTTTTATATAGCGCGAACTGGACCCGAATCTGGTATCAAAGCGCTTTACATAGCACCAGTTACGTTACATGAGGACACGATTACAAGTTGAGCCTTCAAAATCCGGGTTGCTTTCCTCCCACAAGTCTGCATGTTTCGGTATTTATAGGCCTTCTACCCCTTTTAAATTTACCCCTGTTAAACCTGTTGAAAAGTGTCAGGAAAAAAGCGAAAGTTGCAGCCTTTATAGCACCCAGTAATACCTAGATGTGATAACCATTCCATCACTTGTAATTGTGAACCCTGTTCGCACAAGTATCACTAATTAACAAGGCATTCCTAATTGAGCCCTAAATCTCCATAGCACAATTCGTATGGTCCACCTGAGGTGGCAGAATATGGACACGTGATAAAGACTTAAAACAAGTTGTTTTCCATAAAAGACTCCCCTTGCAGTGTTTTTTTTATGTGATGATTACAGTTATGAGGGACATGTTCGTCCTACTGGCAACGCAATCCACTGCATATTGTGTTTGTCTCGCATAGAGACAACACCAGCTGCCCCGTTGGCAAACATACTTATTATATTTACTACGGACTTAGAGGACCCTTTGGGTTTGCCCCTTCTTTATGATTCAGTGGCATTCTTGCCTACCTCCGTTTCCTGCTCCTGATTTAGGGGCTTCCCTCTGAGTTTTTGTGTTTGTTTCACCAAATGATCATTTCAGCCTCTCTGTGCAGTGAATGATTATGTATAGGGAGCTATTTGTTCTCCCTCCTTTTGGACCCCTGCTACCTCTGCCTCCCTATGTACAAATGGTCCCCACCCTCTCTACACCCACTTAGACCCCAGAGTCCATTGTCAATGACATGCTCTTCCCAACTACTGCCAGTCCACTGTTCATCTTAATCGTCTGGCTGTCATCTTTTAATGGTATTGAAAAATACTGTCTTGAACAACCTTTTGTTTTAATGTCCACAAAACCCATTACAAGATGACTGCCATGTATGTATGGGTGCAGATATACAGTGGCCATCTTGGAATTCAGATTATTACATTGAAAACTAAAGCATTCTAAGATGTAAACAAATGCATGCACATGCCGTGCAAACGGCTTAGAAACCTTTTTCGTTTTCTTTAGTAAAACCGATTCCAAGATGGCAACTGGCACATTAACCATCTTGGAATGGGTATTGTTAAAAATGCAACACATTACACAGTAGCAAAGCCATTAGGTATGCGTCCTGTGCTACACAAGAGGCCTATTGCCTTTGTCAATGCTTTGTAGTAAGTTAATTTAAGAAATGGTGCATGGCTAAAATATCGGACTAAAATTATTTGCCTAAATGTGTGGGAGCATAGACATACATTGTTAAATGTATTTTATTATTAGCTAAAGTTACCACAATCTAAGTTATTTTGAAGTTTATAACTTCTTTTCCCAATATATGCGTTTTTTTTTATAACAATACAACATCAGCTTTCAATTTGGCCAAATGAGCCAGTACCCTTTGTCGTTTTTTAGGAGAACCTAAACCCTTAACAGTCCCTGAAAAAACTCACAATGCCATATAAAAGTAATTATAAAATAAGTAACGTGTTAAATGGAAACAATGTGCATAATTAACACCACCATATAGGCAATTGAATGTTGCCGCTCGGAGTCACTGTCAGAGGAGAAGAAGTGCTGCTTGCCATAACGGGACACAGGATACCCTTTTCACCTGTTCCACGAACGGAGTAGCTGGGGCCAATCCATCGGGTGTGTAGAACTACAGGCGGACTGCGAGTCCCAGGAGCCGCGGCGTTCTTGGAGCCGCACCTGGGGTTCCTGGAGGACCACGCCTCCCGCCACCTGGGTGCTACTTAACGACGTGCTACTTAACGACTCGCGGCCCCCGCTTCGCGGGAGCCGCTCGGAGTCACTGTCAGAGGAGAAGAAGTGCTGCTTGCCATAACGGGACACAGGATACCCTTTTCACCTGTTCCACGAACGGAGTAGCTGGGGCCAATCCATTGGGTGTGTAGAACTACAGGCGGACTGCGAGTCCCAGGAGCCGCGGCGTTCTTGGAGCCGCACCTGGGGCTCTTCCGCCTGACCACGCCTCCCGCCCCCTGGGTGCCACGCCTCCTTCCTACCAATAACAGAGGGACATTGGCCGCGTATCGCGGGACGCGCGCGGGCCAAAGCTCGGGGCGAAGACCGGGCAAAGAGCGGGCCGTTTGAGGCCGTTCGAGGACCGGAGAGACTGGACTGGGCCACTCCCCCTGGCCGTCTATCCCACACGAAGAACGGAGCAACCAGCTATTGCAATGTGCACCACCGAGACCAGGAGTAAATCTTCCATGGCTGCGGCTGGAGCTGCTAAAGGTACCATTGACAATTACTTTGTTAAAGCTGGGTCACTTCTGATTGAGGAAATTTAAGTACTCGAGAGACGAATTTCCCAGGAAATAGACTGGGTTAGGAGATCATCGATGGGGCCAATGGCCCAAGCTAGAACTCCGGATGGGAGGCTAGAAATCACGAACTGTGAACTGGGGGAGCGAGGGGCAAATCAGCTACCTAGTCAATCATCCACTAACCCAGATTTCACAATTGAGGCCCCTAGTGATCTTGAGGATATGAGTCTAATGGCTCTGCCCACAGGCCAAATACCCCAAATTCCATCTGAAACGCCGCTCCCAACCCTCGAATTTAATACAGTTGTAGTTAATGACAATGAGAATAGCTCCGACTTAACAAGGAGAGCTAGGGAAGGTGCTATTCAAAAAAGGAGGAAGGGGGGTCACAATAAGGGAGGTAGTAAGACAAAACCCCCCAAATTAAATCCACCCAGGGAAAAGGGTGCTAAAGGCAGTATCACTGATACTAATGCGGATAAGGTCAGTGTATTAATTTCACCACCAGTCACCATTCCTATGGCCATACCATCTGGTTCAAACAACATCTCCATGGAAAATTCTAGTGACGACATCACACTGGCAGATATAGGCACACTTTTTAGGTCCCTTCTGAGTCCCCTTGAGGCTCGTCTGATTAAGATCGAAGCTAGGTTGGTTAACATCGAAAAATCTACAGTCCAACTAGCAGATTCCATGAAACTCGAATTGAAAGGAGCCTAAGGGGACATGGATCCAAAGCCCAAAAGGGGAACCGAGTCTACTACAACCCTGAAGAAAAAGGGCCCGGTTACTGCCACCCAAGACCCACAACCCAAATAGAACCAAAATAAGATCCGCCAACCCTAATACAAATACTGTCCCTCCAAAAACCCAGCACGTATCGATCCCATCTCCAACTACTACTGCACGACCAAAAGACACTGCTACAATCCCGACTGTAACACAGAGCGAATTAACATCCCCAGGGAAAAAACAAAACATCGCCCGTAAAACTAAACCTGTGAACTTACCACCAGAGGCGTCCCCCTACACGGTGATCCTGGCAGGGGTCCGTGAACTAAAGCCTATGGCAATAGAATCAATCCCTTCCCTCAAAAATAAAGTCATTAGCTGGCTGTCTATATATAGACCGCTCCCACAAGGTACAACTAGTGACATCATTATGGTCAGACGGGTCACCTGGGTGGGATACACTAGAAAATCAATCAGAGGAGATTGTGTCCTGGTTACTTTTAGAGAGCCTAGCACAGCCTCCTACATCTGCACTTGGGGCCCAGACGACCAAGACAGTAACATCCAAGCCCTTCCTCTCTCGTTCTTCTACCCTTTGAATTTATATACTTCAGAAGATCAGAGATGGGGGAAACATCAGGAAATGATGGAAGATTGGGGGAGCAGCCGTAGGGAGAGAAGGGATCAATATCAATACAGGAGCAGAGTCCCTGAATTCTTCTTACCGTATGGTGAAGGAGAAGGATGGGAGTCCAACATCAGGAGGAGGGGCAGAGGGGGGGTGGTATGAGAGGAGTTTTGGGGCCCCATAGAATGCTTATCCAGCCTACCTCCCAACCCACAACAGATATAGCAGCCTCGAAATGGTTGATTGACAGTCTGAGTCACAAGGGAGAGATCACTTCCAATTCCATCGGATAGATGACAAGATACCCCTTGAACAAGTGCAGGTTCCATCGGTACAGAGAAAACTAGCACTTTATCAAGATCTAGGGCATCCCTTAGTGGACTCACCTGATATTAATACCAATACAGGGTCGGTTCAGGGCCAATTGTCCCCCCACCCCATGGTCAACCATGAGACTCTCGAATCTAACCTCCCCAATATAGGGCCACCTCCTACCAGACCCCAATCCTCGACTCTGACTTCATGGAATGTGGCTGGGTTGGCCAACAAAATCAACTGTCAGGAATGGGTTTCCTTTATTAACTCGAAAAGTGTATGCCTTTTTCAAGAGACTTGGGCACGAGAAGAACTCACACTCCAGGGGTTTGCAGTATTTTCTAAACCAGCTAAGTGGGGGGGACGGGGTAGACCATCTGGAGGACTGGCAACTTGGGTAGCATCCGATTTGGGCTGTCATGCCAGCTGTCTAACGACAGACTCAGATGACATACTAGCTGTCCTCTTAGAGTGGCCAAATTCCTCGAAATTGGTGGTAGTAAACGTGTACTCGAGACCTGTACCCACGTCACGTGAATCAAACACCATAGAGGAACTTTCTGCTTTTCTAAGTGACATTCCAGGGGAACTTCACTATGTGGTGGGAGGTGATTTAAATTCAGATTATGAGCCGCTACCAGGCCTCCGTGATGGACCCTCCTTCGAGGAGGATTCACGGTGGCTGGTTCCGGTCACGGCGGCACCCCCACCAAGAGCTTGGACTTCCCTAGCTCTTCAGATAACTGCCCTTACTTTAAACCAAGGCCTAAGGGCCTGTAATGGGCGATGTAAATCAGACATCCCAAGCAAATGCACTTACAATAAAGCTGGAAGCGAATCAAGACTAGATTACATTCTCGTTAAACTGTGACTGTGGTCACATATCATCGACTTCAAGGTTATTGATAGACGGGATAGTGACCACAATGCCCTGGAGCTCGAATATGCCCTACCAGGCAACGAGGATACGGGCCGGGGTATTCATAGCGATAAGTCAGGCCTGCTCCTGGAAAACAATCGGAGGAGAGTAAGGTGGGCGAAACTGGCCACTAGCGGTGATAAGCCACCCAAATTGTACGCCAGAATTACTCCGTTTTTAGAGAGGGCCTTTACCACTGGGGAGGAATTAAGTGAAGGGGGAAATAGAGACCTGTTAGGGCAGATTCATGCAGACTTAATCAACACCATGGAGTCAGACCTGTTTACAAAAGAGGGGGGGTAAAACCAGTCTAATATCCAAGAGAACGTGGTATAATGCCACATGCAGGGACTCCAAAAGTGAACTGCTATCAGCAATAAAGGCGCGCAAATGCAGGGAAGAGATTCAATCCAGGAGAAGGGCACATAGGAAGCTCCTGGTGAACGCTAAGGCTGAATGGGACCAACAATACTGGGAGGAACTTTCCAGGGCACTCGCCACCAGAGACTCCAGCAAATTCTGGCGTATAGTGTCTAATGGAATGGAGGAACTATCCTCGGCAATTGAGCCTAACATAGCCCCCAGTATATGGCAAAATTATTTTCAGTCACTGTACGCCACAGAGGAAGGGGTCCTGAATGAATCCCATAATATGATGGCGACTGATTCCGAAGGAGAACTTTTTACAGAAAAAGAGGTGAGGGCGGCCATAGCCGGGTTGTCAACAGGGAAAGCCCCAGGGCTCGACGGGGTACCAGGTGACTTATTCAAGCAGGAACCAGGGATATGGGCTCCCTACATAATGTTGATATTTAACGCTGTTTTTGGGGGGATGGAGGTCCCGGATACTTGGCTGGGAGCAGAGGTGGTTCCTATCTTTAAAAAGGGATCCCCTCTGCTCCCAGCCAACTATCGCCCGATAAGCCTCATTGACGTATCCCAAAAGCTTTTTGGTAGGCTGATCCTAGACCGGTTACAGAATTGGCTGGAGGAGACTGACATCCTGACCCCCTACCAGGCGGGATTTAGGCGAGGGGTGTCCACAATTGACCAAATTTTTAGGCTGAATTTAATATATTGGAGGACAGCATTAATCGAGGGCGGCACCTTGTACACGGTGTTCGTGGACCTGCGTGCTGCCTTCGATTTGGTCCCAAGAGCAAAATTGTGGCAGGTCATGGAGGAGATGAACGTCCCGAGAGACATTTTGGCAATCCTGGTGCGATTACATCATAACAACTTTGCGCGCGTCAGGTGCGGTAGAGGTGGCAATTTAACCGAAAGGTTCCCCGTTCGCAAAGGGGTAAGACAGGGCTGTGTGCTCGCACCGACCCTGTTCTGCCTCTTTGTGAACGGGGTTATCGTGCACCTCACCAGGATTGCCAACACTGATGCCCCAAAATTGACTGGCAGCAGGGTGCCCGCAATCATGTTTGCGGATGACACCCTGCTGTTGTCCAAATCCCCGATGGGCATACAACGAGTCTTGGACGGTTTTCTGGAGTTCTGCACAGAAAGGGGACTCGAAATCAATTCCCAGAAAACCAAATTTATGATTCTCAACCCCATGCCCCTTAGCCGCCCACCCCCCTCCTGGGTACAGTCCGACTGGAACGGGTCCACACAATCGAGTATCTGGGGATAACCCTCAATGAAAACTTAACGTGGTCGGCACACCAGTCAAAAGCAAACATCAAATTGGCACAGTTGGCGGGTGGTACTATGAGAATAGCGATCAAATCACCTTACCGACCACTCACCCCTGTAATCCAAATCTATAAGGCACAGGCCCGGGGGGGTGTCATATATGGGGGCGAGTTGTGGGGTCATATTCCATCGCCAAAACTGTTGTCCACTGAGAATAAATTCCTGAGGCAGATCACTGCTCTTCCGTTGAGTACTCCAATTCTGCCCCTAAGGCTGGATATGGGACTCAGGCCCATAACGGAGGAGCTGGGGCTTAAAACCTTAGCATTCTGGCGTCGCCTTTGGAGCAGTCCAGACCTCTCAACTTATAGAGCTGAGCTACAGGAATTTCTATTGTTGCCCAACGCCACTAGAACACCTTGGCTAAACTATATTAAGAGAACCTCCGAGGCAATTGGTTTCCCTGAACTATGGTCGGATCCAGTAAATACAAGTAACAGGACTCCCAGAAAGGTGTTATCTAGAGCCTATTACGACTTAATGCTCTCCCGAGCTGTGGAAGGTACCCGTGATGGATCACTGTCCAATCAATTTATAAAAATCAAAGACTCCTACCAACTCGAAAGTGTCCTAGATGGCATGACTCCGGTGCTAACTAGGAAATTATTCCTGCAATGGAGATATGGGACTCTTCCCTTGGCATCTTTTACTGCAACATGGTCTTGTCGCCCTCCCACAGAACTCTGCCCCGCATGTGCCCACACAAAGGAGAATGACGTACATGTGGTCTTTTTCTGTCGAGCCTATGAGAAAAGCAGGAAATACTGGCTCGTCCCTTTGCTTAAAAATATGGGATTTAGAACATTTCTACCCGCTTACAGAGTTTTAAAGACAGATTTAGCCCCAACTACTGTATTTGCTCTATCCAAATTTTTAACTGCAATGTGGTATGCCCGAAATCGCTGCATTAAGAGACTTGGCGACTTTCGACAGACTTGAATCCCCGACACACCACTATCTATTTTGATCACCAATGCTGTTTAATGTGTTTTTACTAATCACAGAATGAAATTCTTTGTATTTTTTAAAATTGTGATGCTATGTATATCTTTTATGATCATGTGATCGAAATAAAGATTTTCTGAAATGGAATGTTGCATATATTAAGCAGTAAAAATAGAAATAAAAGAGTGTATGAAGAAGAGATAGATGAATTGAAGAGATGATAATTAAATAAAGATGAGCATAAAGAGAAAAGGGCCAGAAAAAGGAAGAAAGTGAAAAAACATAAATGACAGAATAACAAAAAATAACAAGTGAATAACAAAAAAGACTTACCTACATAACAAACACATTTTTGAGGGTAATGTCTGGAGTCCAGAACAGCCGATGTGAAATGTACTATCTGGTATAACAGATTAAATAACAAGAAAAGATAGGATAAGACCTAAATAATCTACAAAATGTATGTGATGTTAAATCTTGAAGTGCTTGTTCCTTCATCTTTACAGCTATTGAGAAATATTAGCAAAAGAGAAGGATCTTCATATGCTGCAGTCTTATTTTTATATGTCACCATAAAGGAATTAGAGAGAAAAAGACCAAATCTGGCATTCAAAGAACGAGGAGCTGGTTGCACATCGAGGAATCTCTTCCATCTGTCAACAGTAGAAGAAATACAACTTTTGCTTTTGGCTACGTTAATAACTTTGAGGAGATGAATGTATTTTTTTTTAATTATCACCCCTCTGGGTTTCTGAAAACACGAGGATTGAGAAGAAATATGATCAAGTCTGTTTGCCCATTGCATATATAATAAAGTGGATCCTGGCATATCCAGACATTTAGGAATAAAAGATTTGAAGAAAGAGATGGGGTCTGCCTCTTCCACGCCTTCTGCCAGACCATAAAAATGAAGGTTGTTTTGTCTATGTCGATTTTCTAAATCACCACTGTATTTTTTTTAAGTGTGCTACTTCAGATTTTAAGTGCTTAAGAGCTTGAGTAGGATCTTGAAGATCAATGAAACTTTGTTCCACTTGCATAACTCTGTCATTTATGTGAGTCGAATTGTCATCTAAAAGTTGGATTTTGTTAATGGTTTAATCCATCCTGGATTTAAGTGCTTCTCTCTGTTCAAGTAAAAGATGAAATAGATGCAGTGGTCTTTTTGGGAGAAAAAGGATCTCTTTGTAGCTTATTGATTTGTTGGGAGAGTTGTTGCCGTATTAGTTTTGGAAGCCACTTTAAGAATAGTAGTTAGTATGATACCTGCTGAGAAAAAAGAAGGAGAATCTTGGAATGAGCCTGCATGTCCCTCCATGACATGTTCTAAGGAAGTGAGGGGATCAGAATTATAAACTGTAAATTTTTGTGGTGCAACAGGTGCCTGAAATTTCAAGTGGCAAGTATTCCCTATAGATGAAATATTTGATAAATAATATGCAATATGTACAAAGCTTTCCAGAGAGGCAGCAGTTACATAGCATACATGTATTTATATTATACTTATGTAATTGCCAAGGGATGCCAGATCTGTTTTTTAATCAAAAGGAGTAACAATAACTTGTGAAAATACAAGGTAAATGGAAAAAGTTAACCGCTATGGAACACAGTGCCCTGAGAAGCCGTTGTGGCTTCAGAAACAATAACGGCGGGTAAGACATCTCAGTCAGCACATCCGCCGTTGGACAGAGAAAAACCTTCAAGAAGTGGGAACCCGGTTTTCAAAAGTGAGCTTTGTGGAGCAGCAAACTTTCCCCCTGCTTTTCCACAACCTTCAGGAATCTCCAGCATTCCTGCTACAGCCAGCAGCCCGACTCCCTTCACCAGTGGCACAGGAGCTCTTCCAATGGCAGCCATCCCCATCCAGCATCTGACCGGGCCCCCTACTGTTGGTTTTAAAATCCCTTTATTCTTGTCTTTATATTTTTTTGAAATCTGTTTTCTGCCTCTCTGTATGATCTATCAATATGTTTCTTGTTAATGTATACAGTAGGGGAATCATTAAACAATGATAGTTAGTGGCATAAATAATTTAGGTTCCCGGTGCTGTTCTGTGTTTTTGGCACTATATCCTCTTCTTCAAACACATTTAATACAAAGAGCAATGAATAATGTTTCCTTGGCATACCTTGTCAACAGTAAAATAGAAAAAAACACAGTATCTTATAGAGGCATCTATTTGTATTGTGTTTTTAAACTAGTTATGCTGTTATTTTGAAACTTCAACAAACTCAATTAGTGTGCTATCATCAGATGTCACATCACTTCCTGAGAAGGTTTGCAGTCAAAGGTCAAGTAATGGCACTTCCTGTGGTGCCACTGAAGTCAAGGAGTGTTATGCCACTTCTCCTACCCCTGGAATTTTTGGGAATCAGCATCCGTGGTGGAACCAAGGTAATACTTAGTACTGTGTTTTTTTTCCTCGTTCTCACACCTCTCTCAAAGAATGGAAATCCACATATTGTCTACATTCTAGCTTAGTGACTCTCTGTCTTCTCGCCACTCCAACCCTCATCACCCCTTGCAGATCCTCCCCACATCCTTCCAGCATACTAAGAGACAGCCAGACCCAAATGGACACACCCACCCTTAGAAAACTCAGACCTATTCCATCTCCTAAAGGGTTATGCAGCATCAAATTCCACTACCCCCTCCTCCCATCTCCTTGGCTGCCCCATTTCCATGATCATCTCTGGCGGCATTAAAACTCATATGCACCATCCCAGTGCACTCTCATCCCCTCTTAACTTGATACAAATCCCAACTACCCTCCCAGAACAACCAAGTCAAAAAGACAACAGCTTCTCCGTGAATTGCATGATAACACAATTGTCAATCTGCAGTCAAACAGTGCCCATAGTTATAAGACTCGATCATGACCCTTAATCTTGACATCTTGATCCACATGGAAACATGGTTCAATGCCACATCTAACCATGCTCTATACCTTCCTATTCCTTCCAACTACTCCATTTGGTTCTCGACCGGGAAGATAGACACGGCGGAGGTCTTGCATAAGCATGGGTGGAAAATCCGTTCCGCTCGCGGATTTCCCGGAATTTCGGTAAATTCGCAATCCGCGAGATTCGCGAATTTCCCGCAAAATCCGCAAGCGGAACGGATTGGGTCAAAAGTTCAAGCTGACTTTTGTAACTCTTTTAGAATGGCGCCGGCAAGCTGCCAGAGCCATTCGAAAATAGTTACAAAAGTCAGCTTCAACAGGAAGCTCTAATAGATAAAGTGAAGCAGGTGCTGCTCAAATTCAGTTACACAATCATTAATCACCCCAAACTTGGGGTGATTAATGATTGTGTAACTTAATTTGACCTTCAACTGGAGCACCTGCTTTACTTTATCTATTAGTGCTTCCTGTTGAAGCTATTTCTAGCTATTTTAGAATGGCGCTGGCAGCTTGCCGGCGCCATTCTAAGTGGGGCTGAGGGCAGAAGGGGACAAAAAATGAGTGGGGCAGAGGGCAGAAGGGCACAGAAACGAGTGGTACAGAGGGCAGATGGGCATAAAAAACGAGAGGGTGGCAGTGATTAAGCAGGCAAAAAAAAAACCCGCGAAATTGCAAAGCGCCTCGCAAACACCCGCAAACACGCAAAGCGCCTCGCGAACACCAGCGAACACGCAAAAATGAAAAAATCCGCAAATTCGCGCAAATTCGGGAATTTTGCGGATTGCCAATTCGCAAATCCGCAAATTCGCGAATTGCGAATTCGCAAAATTCGCCCATGCTTAGTCTTGCACTCATTCTCCGAAACTCTTTGAGTTACCGAATCCTCCCAATAACTTTCAGTCTTTCTAATGCATGTCGGTGGAACTGACCACATCCACTACCTCCAACCTCAGATTGAATGTGATTTACCACCCACCAGGGCAAAACAACACCTTCATCGAGGAACGAATGGATTTCTTCACCTTTCAACTTATCAACTCTGATAGCAATTTCTTCCTTGGTGACTTCAACATCTACTGGGGATATGTGGGCAACAGTTATTTGGACACTTTTACCTGCTTTCTTAAGGCCAGCGATCTCCAACAATCCTGCCATAAACCTACACACCACAAAGCCACCATTCTGGATCTGATAATCTCCAATTCCCCCTACCTAAAGACATATGACCCGATCCCAGTCAAGGTCTGATCACATGCAGATCTCGTTCTCTCTAACCGACTCTTACACCAAAATATAAGGGCAATCCAGGAAAGAGAAAACATTGTTTAGAGACATATCCAACCTTGACCCAGAAGCCATGGCCATCATGGCATCTCTGACCCTAATTGTGAAAACATCTCATCTTGACATTAACAAGGCTATCGACAAGTACAACTCCTGCATGGAATCCCTCATTGACAAATGTGCACCCCTGAAGTGCAAATTATCCAGACAAAAACCCTCTACACCCCGGTTCTCAGAAGAGCTTTATGAAGAACGAAAGCTTATCAGAAAATGCGAGAAAAAATGAAAACAAGCACCACCTCACCCAAGTATGACTTAGGTTCGCAAGGTGAGAAAGCAATGCAAAGACCATATCCTCATGGCCAAATCCTCCCATATCAGAGCCCTTGCGAATTCTGCAAAGAATAGACCGAAGCGCCTGTTCGAGGTCATTGCACAGTCTACTAATAATCCCTCTATCACTTTAGTTTCTAAGTCATCCATGGACTTCATAAATTTCTTTGATAAAAAAGTTAGAGACATCCCTATTTTGCTTCCCATCAATGACTCCCTTGAAATGGTTGAGTCTCTACAATGCAAGGTACTACAATGAACTATCTCCAAAGTAAAACCTCCAAACAATCATAAGGACGCTATTCCAGGCTTTATCAGCAAATCTCTTGCCACAAACCTACTCCCCATTTTGACCACCTTGGTAAATTCCTCTCATAAACAGGGCTTCTTCTCAGGATCAAAAAAATGGGTCAAATCACTACGCTCTTGAAAATACAAGCTCTTGATACAGAACAACAACCGCCCAGTCTCCACACTCCCTTTTTCAGGCAAAGGCATTGAAAGATGTGTAGCATCCCAACTGGCTTCACACATTTGAACAAACAACCTCCTAGGCATTCTCCAGTCAGGTTTCCACTAGGGTCACAGTACAGAAAGTGCAATCCTCCAAATAGCTGATGACTCCCTTAAAATCCTCTTCTCTGGCAATTCTTGCCCAAAGGTCCTCTTGGATTTATCTGCCTCATTTGGCACCGTCAACCACCTTGACCTCCTATGTATTCTCTAACTAAGCATGGGATGTGAAGGCATTGTCCTCAACTGGTTCTCTTACGTAGCTAACCGTTCCCAAATTGTGAAAATGGGCAACTTGTTCTCTAGACTAGTCAGAGTGCACCAAGGGGTCCCTCAAGGTTGAATCTTTTCCTCATCCCTCTTCAACCTCTTCCTAGAACCACTATGTGAGATTCTCAGAAGTTCTGGGATTCTCTTCCACCTCTATGCCGACGATACCCCAATGTACTTGAAATCTCATCCCCAGAAGACTTTGCCCTGCTTTTAAATACACTCTTAAAGATTTAAAACTTGATGTCCATTCACCATTTAAAACACCCCAACTAAAATGGAAATGTTTTTGATCTCACCTCCGAAAGCAAAAACTCCTGTTAAAGATTGGATTGCCAACTTTCCACCCTGGATGGCTGCCCAGCCATTCCTTCTAGTGCCAGAGCACTCAGCATCACCCTTGATAATCGTCTCAATATTCACAGCCACCTAGCAGCCATGGCCAATAGAGCATGACACCAATCTAGGCAGCTTTGGGGCATCCGACAATTGATTGCGGAACAAGACCTCAAAGCAGTGTTTCAGACCCTCATTCTCTTAAGACTAGACTATGGAATTGCCCTTCTCTCAGGCATTCCCACAGTTCATCTAGGCCCACTGAGAGCAACTCCATAGTCTGCAGCATGCTTTGTCTTAGGTCTCAAGGAACTTGACCACATTTGCCCTGCTAACCCTCCAATGGCTCTCCATTGAATCTCGGACCAATTCTAAATCGCTTGCATTGCCCACAGAGCGCTGCACTCCTTCTCACCCTCCTATCTAAATGAGAAACCGAAAATCACCTGAGCAAATAGGAGTTCCAGAAATGCCCAATCCCTTCTCCAGGAAACCCCCCACCTTAAGTATAGAATTATACATGAACCAGTCTTTCTCTGGTAGAGCTACTAGAATCTGGAACTCTCTGCCTCCCTCATTCCATCTAACCACCTGCTTAGCAACCTTCAAAAATGCCCTCAAGCTCCTCCTATTTGACAGACATCTTGATTAATTCACCCTGGACCAGACTTAAGTACACAGCGCCCTGATCTGCCTTGTTTAAATGTGTAGGTCCTCTGCCCAATTGTTGTAACTGTCTCTTGTGGTAACTCCTGTACACATCCATCGATGTAAACATTTGAGTTTAACTGTTATTACTGTTACCCTGTATCATGTGTGTTGTAAATTGCTCTGATGCCTTCGAGCCATGTCTGTGCAATATAGTTAATTGGAAAAAATAATTCCCAATTAAGCTGGTAAAAGGATTTAACAGACGTCAGGAATTTAAAGTGTCGGGGCATGGCTGGAAGCCTAATCGGGATGGCTGCTTTTGTCTGAAGCTCTGGAGTGGTCACGGGGAGAAGACAGGCTGTGGCATGCACACGGACGCCTTTTCCATGAAAATGGTCTATTATCGATGAGGGAACTTCTGCTGACTAAGAAGCTGTGTTGCAAGGTCAATACCTTGCATAATTATGGAAATGTTGTCCTAAAATTGGCAGGTGCGCTGAGGGGAAGCTCGCACCCACCATTTTGTTTTTCACTTCATGCATGTGAGCGGTGTTTTTCGCAACCTTTCCCACTAAAAGTACTTATTTTCCTCAGCAACTTTAAATTTCATGAAGCAGAATTTAACCTGGAACCATTATTTTTTTCTTGGTTTTTATGGAACTATTGGTAATTTTGATGGACATGATACCGTCAGTGATAAACTTTCTACTTCTTTCTCCTGAAAACATTATTATTCCTGCTTATAAAGTTGAGAGATGATGATAACATCTACGATATCTCATTCAACAGCTCTTTGCATATGTATTCACCAACAGTTTTGGTAGTCTGCGCGGATGACTCAATTGTAACTCTGTCATAACTTACGGATTGCTTACATATATATATATATATATAATTTGCTATTGTTCAGTGCTTTATTGTTGAGCCTGTTTCACTACTATATGCTAATAACTCCAAGCCTGGGAAAGACCAGAAACCTCAAACTGCAAGCTCCTATACCACCGGTTGCCAAGTTCTCCATTAAAGTGGATAATTGTAATTCCTTTTCAGTGCTTGAGTATACGGAAGAGACTGAAGGTAACATCCAGGATCTTTTGGCTACTTCTTCATACTTGTCTGGAGCTGCATCTTCATCTTCCACCAAAATGGCAACTAAACTTCCTTTATCTTCTACTGCTGCAACCAAAAAGGGCAAAAGATTATCCTCCCTCCCTCATAAAATCTGCCACAGCAATCTTGATGGAACTTCTTCTTGAGGAAATTAGGGCACTTACGCCTTACACAGAAGACACAAACAAACAGCTTCAACATCTAGAGGATAAATGGTCTCATGTAGAGAACAGAGTCAGTTAGATGGAACGGAGAGTTGAGAATCTAGGAGTTTCAATGCAGACTGTCACAGTATTGCAATCCAAATTGATGTCTGTAAAAAAGCATATTGAAGACTTAGAGAACCATACCAGGAGAAATAATTTCTGTATTTACAGTCTGGTTGAAGAAGTGGAATGTTCTGACCCCACTTCTTTCTTCAAATAATTTCTTCCCAAAATCCTGGATCTTCCTGTTTTACCCCCTTTAAACATTCAACGGCACATTGACTTGGTCATCGTGCTTGCACTGCTTCAACTTCGCAGAAACTCATATGAGCTATCATCTATTTCCTAGAATATATTGATCTTCGGAAAGTCAACAAAGCGGCTAAAGCTAAAGGTCACATTTTGTTGTCTGGTTCTACTTAATTTTTTATGCTGGATTTTGTCAAATTCAAAGCGGACAGAAATAATTTCGTCCAGATTTTCTTTCTCTAAATGCTAGATTTGACCTTTTTCATCCTTGTTTATTCAAAGTAACTTATAACAAGAAGACTACTACTTATTAGAACATTGGAATGTTGGGAGCTCCATTGCAGATAATGGAGTGCTCCCTGCTTCTACGGGCCAGTAAAGGCCAGCAGAGCAACATTCCAATGTTCTACAAAGGCTTCTCGAAGTTCGAGGGGATTTATATCCCCTCGAGCTTCGAGAACCCTTTGTTTAATTTGTTAGCACATTCTGCCCTCTAGTGGCAGAATGTTCTAATAGCCCTTCGTAGCAGGGCTATACCGGCAATTAAAGTCCCGCTGTCTCGTTAAAGTCCCTCGCCTTCGGCTCGGGCCTTTAACGATTCAGCGGGCCTTTAATAGCCAGTATAGCCCGCTATGGCGGGCTATAAGGCTATATTAAGATCCTTCTCTTCTTCAGAAAATGATTGATAGCTGCAGAGGATTGACAGTGGAAATTTCCAACTCGAACATCACCTTATTTATATGCCTTCAACTATTTTTCTTATAGACTATGCATAAAACTTTGACTTGTTATTTTTCTAGTTCCTGTTCGTTATGTACTCTGATCATTGTTTTTTACTTGTATTTCATGTAATTTGCTTTTAATATGTTTGCCTTACTTCCCTTAAGACATGTTCTGTGTGTCTGGAAGTATTCATTGAAGTATTCTATGTGGTCTGGTCCTTTCTCCCATGTCAACTGCTTCGAGGTTCAGTTGTGTCATTAGTTGTCTGCTATACAGGTAAGTTATTTTTATTGTTTGTAGCCTATTTGTTATTTTGTTTTGCTCTCTCCTTTTTTCCCCATTCCTTTTTTCTTGAATCTATTTTTCTCTCTCTCGTGCTGTCCTTCTGAAATCTCACTTTCCTTCTTATAATATCATTCTATTTGCTTTTATCATTGCTTCTTTCTATAATTATCTCATTATATCAAATGTTTTCATAACATTTGATAGTTATTACAGTATGCAAAATGTTTTAGATGATTTGCTACTATTTAAATGGTGTTAAGAGTTATTTCATGGAACTTAAAGGTTTGGGCTCCTGTAAAATGTCAAAGGGTTTTAGCCCATGTCTCAAAATTAAAATGGGACACTGTTTTATTGAAAGAAATTCATGCAGTAGAAACAGAAGTTGTTAAACATAAAAACCAGTGGGCATATGTTTTCTTCTCTAGGTACAGGAATGGCTGTGGTTTGTAATACAACTTTGGATATTCAGGTTAAACCCCAAGTTCTGGATTGTTGTTTCAATCACTATCAATGAAATACCTGTTACAACTTTTAACGTGTATGCTCCCACACAATTAGATACATCTTTTTGTCTTGCAATTGTATCTAAGTTAATGAATCTCATTGATAATTGCTTGATTTTTGGAGATGACTGCAACCTGGTTTTATATTCCTTTATTGATCAACACTCCAATTCCAAATTCATCCCATCATGCATGCATTCTCAATTTACCTCTGCTATAAAACAAAGATCATTAATTGATATTTGGAGAATCTGTTACAACTACTAACTATTTATTTATTTAGTGTTTTCTATAGCGCGAACATGACCCTGTGTAGGGTATCAGAGCACTTTATAGTTGTATTTCCACAAACAGAACCTTATAAGTTACCAAGTCATCAGTTAAATTACCATGACTAGATCAAAACATTAAGCTTCAAGGAAAACATATATACAAGCATGAGAAGTTTGTAGACAATAGCTATACTGTATTTTGCTTCCTTTTTGAATGCCGCGATGGGTGGGATTCTTCTAATGTTAGGAGGGCGAGCATTACAGATCCTCGGCGCCGCCCTGGAGAATGCTCGGACATAAGTTCCTTTCTTACAATAACGAGCCGGTTTCAGTAGTAGGTCTGCATGGCTCCTGGAAACCTGGCACCCTCCTGATAGCGTGAGTTTCTGGGCTAGGTAAACTGGTGTTTTGTAGTTTATCGCTTTGTGAGTGATACATGCCAACTTGAATTGAATTCTTGCTTCGAAGGGCAACCAGTTGAGTGCTTTCAAATGAGGGGAGATATGGTTGAATTTTTTGGATCCAGATATTAGTCTTGTGGCTGCATTAAGACATGCTTTCAGTGGGGCTGTTGAGATCTTGGGGAGCCCCGCCAGAGTTGGTCAACCATTAAACCATACTCTTTCCTTGATATGACCAGTGCCTGAACTTCTGTTTTGAGATCTGTTTTATTTAGGAATGGTTTTAGTTTTCTCAGGTAGCTTAAATGGAAACGGCCATTTTTTGCCATATGTTGAAATGTGCTAACATGTTCAGATTTTTGTCCAGAATAATTCCCAGAGATTTAGTAAAGTCAACAATCTTCGGAGTACACTTTAGAGCCGTGATTAGGTGGGTCCATTCTACTATATTTGAATTGCTTTTCTGGGGTTAATCATCAGGAATTCGGTTTTCTGAGGGTTTAGCTTCCTGTGGTTGATGGTTAGCCATTGGAAGGTTCTCGTTAGTGCCTGGTTCATGGTCTTTATCTCTTCTGTCGATGCAACCTTGATGTACAGCTGAGTGTCATCTGCGTACATGTGGAAAGAAATGTTCGCTTTTTGTAATATATATCCGTGAGTGGTTCTACACATAAATTAAATAACGCCGGAGATAGTGTTGACCCTTGCGGAACTCTGATTGTATTTCTGGTTGGGTCTGATAGAGCTTGGTTGACAACAAATTTTTGCGATCTATTCTCAAGAAACCATTTTAGGATTGTTCCCTCTAGCCCCATTCTGTTTTTCGTGTGATCTAGGGCCATATGTATGAACACATTTTCCCATAGAGACAGAATGGGTAAATCCCTTTGATACATCTGGCCCCTAGTATTTTGGCGTGGTTTACCATGTCGCAAGCCGACGAAAGGTCCAGCAGGATTAGGAGACATGTTTTGTTGTGGTCGAGAGCAAGTAAAGCGTAATCCACGATGTGCAGAATTGCTGTTACTGTACTATGGTTTGGTCTGAATCCTGATTGGGAATCATTTAACAGATTGAATTCCGAAATATGAAGACTCAATTGTTGTTGGACACATTTTTCCAGTACTTTGGCTAGCATGGGAATGTTTGTTACTGGTCTGAAATTATTGGGATCAGAGGGGTTCTCTGTTGGTTTTTTTAAGAGTGGAATGACTTGACCAGTTTTTAGGCAGACCGGTATTTGGCCTTGTGTCAATTAAGCATTTATTCCCTTTGTCCATGACGCGATTAGCAGGTGGTTTATAGAAGACCAGCACTTTGCTGGTAAAGGATCGTTATAGTGATTGTTAGATTTAGTGGTCGACATGATCTTTGCAATGTCTAGTTCACTGACCGACTTAAATCCTGATCATCGAGCATTGTTTTTTTTTTCTAATTCTCGTTGAAACTGTTGTTCATCTAAAGTACCCTTATCGCTTTCAATGTCTTCTGCAGCTTTTTTTTAGCTCCCCTTCCAGTGAGTTTGCTTTGTAAAGAAAGAGGAGAAATCTTCACTATTTAAGATTGTTTTTGCAGTGGCTGGTGCCGATTTGGCAGATTTATTGGATTGTTCTTTTAGTAGATCGAAAAGTTTCCTTGGTCTGTTTACTGCATTATCCAGTTCTTTCCTGAAAAAGTCTTTTTTTTCATTTTAGAATGCTTTTATTATAGGCTTACCTTGACTGTCTCAGTTGAGTTAAGTGGGGCGAAGAAGGGTGTTGTCGCAATTTACGTTCTGAAAGTCTCAGTGACCTTCTTTCCTCATTAAGGGCACTATTGAACCATGGGTTTTTGTCTTTGTCAGTGATCCTTTTTAGTATTAAACGGGCTATGTCCTCAATAATGCTTGACATTGTATTGTTATAATGCATCGTGAGGTCACTGACGTCAACCATGCTCTTAGATGGTTGCAATTCTATTTCACAGCGAGCTGCTACGTTATCCATATTGATTCCTCTAGTGTCACGAGTCCATTTTTTGGGCTTAATAGGTTGTGAGGACGATTTGGTTTTTATGAAGGGAATTTCGAATGTAATTATGTGGTGATCAGACCTATCGCAGGGGGTGATTACATTTTTTACGATCACTTTCTCTTTAGCTATGATCCAATCTAAGGTGGTATATAGTAGAAAAGGTTCAGGGTTGGCCTGAGAAGGTCCAGTCGCATAAAGCTTAATTTGTTAAATGAGCAAATCAATTCAGGGAGCACATTTTTCAGGGCAACAGGTGGATATTTAATAGAAGACAATAAAATGATAGTTACTAGCGCTCACATAAGTGACAGGTGTGCGTAATGTGACTGAGTGAGGGTGACATTACAAAACATATCACACATAACAAAACATCTAAATCCTAGACAATATGTACAAGGGGAGAATTTTCAACAGGGGGTCGACGACGTTTCGATCTTTTTAAATTTTAGATCATCATCAGGACTGTGTGAGCATTTCTGAAATAAATTAGGAAATATCCTGCTTCTGTATAAGGACCTTTCTGCAAGGGAAGGCATCTACATCTTAAATAATTTGGTCTTTCTTGCTTCGTATTTGTTACCTCTTAGTGATGTAGGCTTGTAGTTTGAGCGGGTAATGAGAAAAGTATTATTGAGCTTGGCTCTTGCTTCAATTGGTATAATTTTAATGAAGTACGGGACAGGGAAGGCGTGCTTGGTTTTTACCAGCGTATCTTATGGCAATCTGTTCAACTGGAGATAGTAGATGTACACTATTGGTATGATTCGGGGTACAGGGATGTTCGAGCAATCATCAGACTATCCGGAGACTTCCGGGTGCAGATAGCGGAGTCCGGGTTGTGTTGATTCAAAACTAGCCGGAGACTTTGACATCCAGCGGGATGGCTATAATTAGCAACTTATTCGGTGGGCAGCCTGTATTTAGGGGAAGTTCAATCATACCATCATCGAACTTGAACAAGAATGATGCCTTGTTTTTACTTCCTGGTGCTTAGAAGGCCTCGCGGCTGCTCACGCTGTTTCTAAGGTGGAGCCTTTGGAGTGGGTAGGTAGATGACATCCTTTACCAACGAGTGCTCTTCCAGGAAGGCTTAGATAAGGGTGATCTGACTGTCAGTATGATCCTCCCAGTGAAGATTAAAGTCTCTTAAGAAAATATCATTAGACTGCAGATTAGAGTTGGCAGTGATGATTTCTATCATCTGGTCTATGAACTTGGTCTTTGTACCCGGGGGGTGGTAGAGTGTGTGGAGTTTACAGTTTTGGTTATCAGCCGATCTTAAAGACATGCCCAGATATTCACAAGACTCTAAAGGGTCAGATTGTATTTTTGTGATGATAATGTCTGATCTCTGCTCATTTTTCTCAATCTACAATTGATTGCCTGTTTATCTCACAATCCCTTGCATATTTTGCAATTTGAAATTGGTCCCATATTAATTTCTGATCATGGCCCAGTTACTCTAAATTTAGATTGTATTCCACATATAATATTAGCTGAAGATGTAATAATTTTCATCTCCTAGATACCAATTTCACTCACCTTTTTGAAGAATTTCCATCAAATTTTTCAGTGATAATTAAATAACTGATGTTTTTCCACAGATTGTTTGGGATACTTTTAAGGCTGCCTCTAGAGATTTTATCATTTACTTAATCGCCTCAAATAAAATGTCAACCTCAAAACTATTACATCAAAATATGAATCGGATTATGCAATTAGAACATAAATACTATACTACTAAATCAAAAGCATGTTTAGATTAATTGATGCAAGCCAATTTTACCTTTAATAAGAATTCAACAGAAATAGGTAATTCTTATCTTCTTAAATCTTTACCTAAATATTATGGAGGACAAAAATAGTCTGGGAAATTACTTGCTAATTATCTTAAAATTAAAAAGGATCACATTAAAATGCAATTTAACCTATCTTCTTCTAACTCTCTTGTTCATAAAAATGAAGATATCCTATTTGAATTCACTAAGTATTTTAATAATCTTTATACTCCTGAAACCCAGTTTTCTCATGAAAATATTCTACAATATTTAGCTCCCATCAAACCACCTCAATCACCTGATATAGATTTCTCTTCACTGGATAAAAAAATTCTTCTTGAAGATATACTTTCAGCTATGCATTTGATCAAGAAGAGGAAAGCTCCCGCGCCAGATGACTTCTCTATAGATTTCTAATTGCATTTTTCCAAATTTTTAACTCCCAAATGACACCATCTTTTTTCTCATTTTATTTCTTCTCAGTCTGCTGGAGGTTCATTCCAGGAAGCTTTAATATGTCTGATTGCCAAAGAACATAAAGGTCCAAAATTGAGCACAAATAATAGGCCCATTTCCCATGTTAATCTAGATTATAAATTATTTTATAAAGTTCTGGCCCTTCGACTGGATCCTTTACTCCCTCAATTAATAGGTAGGGAGCAATCAGAATTTATTAAAGGAAAATACCTCTTGGGAAACACTAGGCTATTATTTAATTAGCTAAGTAAATCCAAGTCATATAAACAATCATTGCGGTCTATTGCATTAGATGCCAAAAAAATATTTGATCATGTACGTTGGCCCTTTATTTTGTTCACCCTTACTTGGTTTGGTTTCAGTCTGGAATGTATTCATCTAATTTCTTTACTATACTCTTACTCCAAGGACTCCATCATTGTATCCTTCCCATTTTCTCTTCATCGAGGTGTTTGCCAAGGCTTCCCCCTGTCTCCACTTTTATTTCTTCTCAATCTAGAGTCCTATCTAATGAAAATTAATTCACTCCAAGACATTCATTGTTTTCAATATGGAGATAAACAGTTGACATTTTCTGCATATACAGATTATATTTTAATGTTCATGTTAAATCCACAATTTTCTTTACCAGCCTTTTTAACAGCGGTAGCATGTTTTTCTTCTGCCTCAGGATATAAGTTAAATGAAGATAAATGCAGAATACTTCCTTTGAATAGACTGTGTTTTAATGCTGATTTCATATCTTCCACTTTTCACAGCAACCAGGATAAAATTAAATACCTTGGCCTTTGGTTTAATTTGTCCATCAAAAAATAGTTAAATCTTCTATTTTTACCTTGGTGGGGTATATTAGATTTCTTAAAGATTATGTTAGTTCCTATAATTTTATTCTATTTATTTAACATTCCTAACACTAGGATGTACTCAATATTGTCTAACTTTTTATGGAATAACAGAAAAGCAAGTATGTCCCTTCAAAGGCTTAAATGCCCCAAACATTTGGGAGTAATGCATTTTCCAGACTTTCATTCATACCATACTGCTTTCTTGCTGAGACAAGCTTCTTTTTTCTATAAATGAGGGCAAGTCTAACCCATCCCCCTTTGGGTTGATATTGAAAAATTTTTATCTATCCATTTCTCTCTGCGTGAATTCAAATCTTTCTTTTTGAACCCCGTTCTATGTCTTTTTGGATTTTAAAAATAACTTCTAAACTTTAACGTCCTATTCTTGTCCTCCATAATAATACTATGGTCCAGTTTGTTCATTCTATGATTTGGCATAATGAATATGTTAAAATGAATCATAAAACTATTTTTGGGAAAACCTGGCATATGAAAGAATTAAAATGGTTTCACCAACTTTATGAAAACGGTTCTTACCTTTCTTTTACACAAGCAAAAGACACACACATGATGAACGGAATGTGGAATAAATCAAACATTCACCCCCAGTCAAGAAATCTGGGTTAAATCCATCATTCTTTCAACCTTTAGTAAGTTGCCAAATGGTACCATTTCTATTGCTCCTATCCTTCAATTGGCAGATTCCTTGCTATTCTTTTACTCAGCAGCCACACGTTTACAATAAACCGACTGCTTATCCAGAGAGTAGGGACAAGACAGAGGTGGAATTACAGTGGAAGTGTGACTTGAGCTCATTTTTCCCAATCCCCTTATGGAAAAAGATTTGGCTCAAATTACGGAAATCCGCAATACCATCCAAACATAATTTTTTGTTTATAACAGAATACAGATTACTCCTGCTACTTTACATAAAATTAATCACGCTCTTGCCCCTTCCTGCTGGTCTTGCAATGTCTCTCATCCAGACCTCAAGCATATGCATTTAGAATGTGTCCTTACCCATCAAATTTCATTGAGGGTTTGGAAGCAGAGAAATATTATTTTTAATACACAAACTCATTTTACTACCAACAATATATTTTTAAGTTCACTCTCAGAAGATTGGCCTTCTCAACAAGATTAAATTGGTATAGTGAAACTACCCCTTGAAGTTGCATTGCAACAACTCACTAAAACATGGAAGCATTCTTCTTGTTTAACATTTCAAGCATGGTGGTATAGTGTTTCTATAATCACAGATTGGAAAGAGCATATGTTAACCCAATATCTCTTGCATTAGAAGAGTTATGCTTTGGTTACCTGCGAAAAGCTACCTAGACTCTGCTGCACATTTGGCTATCACACATGATTGTAGGATTGAAGAGGTGACCAAACCTCCATGATTTCTATTTGCATTTAATATTTTCAAATAGTTCTATATGTTGATATTAATGTATCTTTTTACTTTCATATTTTAACAATGATAATGAACCGGGACGGACTGGGATCGCAAACCAGCCCTGATAATTACGTCCAACCGCCCTCCCCGGGGGGTGGGGCTGGCGCAAACACTGCTGTTGTGCTGTTACAATTGGCTGATTTTGCAGCACTGTGCCCGCTACGGCCAGTCCCTGATACTGTATCCAGATATTTATCCGTGGGACGTTTATTTGATTATCTTATATTTTTTCTGATATCACAGGTTGTTTTATAGTTATATTATTTCTTAATTAAACTGTTTTACCTGATTGTATTGATTAATTTTATTAAACTTTATCTATTAAACTTAAAAAAAAGGAATTAAGTGTCGACATTCCCATTTGTTTTTACTCAAGGGATTGTGAATTGTGCAGGTGAAAACAGACATGGTAATGAAGAATAACATAGCGGACACACTGATTAGTGTTGTTAGTCCCCATTAAAGCATGCACATCTCGTAAGGGCCACAATATTCCTGCATTCCAGATCCTTTCAGGTACTGGAATACCGTTGCAGGAGTCCTGCATTACTTGAACAAATGAATGCATGAATGTGGCACTTTGTAATTGCAACAATCTGATAATAGGCATCTTGGTGCTAAAATGAGAGTACTCACGTGTAGCATATGAGAAGACAAAATAACTACCAAGGTAAAATTTTATTCTAGTATAGAATTATTCAATATAATTGGGGCCTCATGTACTAATTTTGGCGTAGGGCAAGACCACATGTCTACTTTCTGTGCTGGAGTCAAGCTATTCTGGCTGATGAAGGCTGATAGCCAAAAACCGGTCCTAGGATGCTTGATTCCGGTCCAGGGAAGATATGGCTTGGCAGTTCGTGCTGGACTGTTCCCATGAGGCACAGGGTCAAGACTGATTTCCATATGGCCATGTCTGAACTGGGGTGGCTTGGTGAGCAAAATAACGATGGATTAAAACCAGATTTGTGACTGGGGTGAATGTTTTGCAATTGTGCAACATTCCGTCCATCATCTTGTGTGTTTTGCTGTTCACCCTATGTGGGAAGGGTATGCCCAGATGTGGGTCCCGTGCTCACTATGCCACTGGAATCAAGCTATCCTGGCTGATGAAGGCTGATAGCCAGAAATCGGTCCTAGGATGCTTAATTCCGGTCCAGGGAAGACATGGCTTGGCAGTTCGGGCTGGACTGTTCCCATGAGGCACAGGGTCAAGACTGATTTGCATATGGCCAGGTCTGAACTGGGGTGACTTGGTGAGCAAAATAATGATGATTAAACTCAGATCTGTGACTGGGGGTGAATGTTTTGCCATTGTGCAACATTTCATCCATCATCTTGTGTGTTTTGCTGTTCACCCTATGTGGTAAGGGTATGCCCAGACGTGGGTCCCGTGCTCACTACGCCACTGGAGTCAAGCTATACTGGCTGATGAAGGCTGATCGCCAGAAAATAGTCCTAGGATGCTTGCTTCCGGTCCATGCAAGACATGGCTTGGCAGATCGGGCTGGACTGTTCCCATGAGGCACAGGGTCAGGACTGATTTGCATATGGCCATGTCTGAACTGGGGTGGCTTGGTAGCAAAATAACAATGGATTAAACCCAGATCTGTGACTGGCGGTGAATGTTTTGTCATTGTAAAACATTCCGTCCATCATCTTGTGTATTTTGCTGTTCACCCTATGTGGGAAGGGTATGCCCAGACGTGGGTCCCGTGCTCACTACGCCACTGGAGTCAAGCTATCCTGGCTGATGAAGGCTGATAGCCAGAAACCGGTCTTAGGATGATTGATTCCGGTCCAGGGAAGATATGGTTTGGCAGTTCGCTCTGGACTGTTCCCATGAGGCACAGGGTCAAGACTGATTTGCATATGGCCATGTCTGAACTGGGGTGGCTTGGTGAGCAAAATAACGATCAATTAAACTCAGATCTGTGACTGGGGGTGAATGTTTTGCCATTGTGCAACATTCCGTCCATCATCTTGTGTGTTTTGCTGTTCACCCTATGTGGGAAGGGTATGCCCAGACGTGGGTCCCGTGCTCGCTATGCCACTGGAGTCAAGCTATCCTGGCTGATGATAGCTGATAGCCAGAAACCGGTCCTAGGATGCTTGATTCCGGTCCAGGGAAGACATGGCTTGGCAGTTCGGGCTGGACTGTTCCCATGAGGCACAGTGTCAAGACTGATTTGCATATGGCAATGTCTGAACTGGGGTGGCTTGGTGAGCAAAATAATGATGGATTAAACCCAGATCTGTGACTGGGGGTGAATGTTTTGCCATTGTGCAACATTCCATCCATCATCTTGTGTATTTTGCTGTTCACCCTATGTGGGAAGGGTGTGCCCAGACGTGGGTCCCGTGCTCACTACGCCACTGGAGTCAAGCTATCCTGGCTGATGGAGGCTGATAGCCAGAAACCGGTCCTAGGATGCTTGATTTCGGTCCAGGGAAGACATGGCTTGGCAGTTCGGGCTGGACTGTTCCCATGAGGCACATGGTCAAGACTGATTTGCAGTGGACATGTCTGAACTGGGGTGGCTTGGTGAGCAATATAACAATGCATTAAACCCGGATCTGTGACTGGGGGTGAATGTTTTGCCATTGTGCAACATTCCGTCCATCATCTTGTGTGTTTTGCTGTATTAATGAAATACAGCACATTCCTCTCCGCTCTGCATGCGCCGGCTCGCAAAGTGGTGCCTAGCGCCAACGCATGTAACCTTGCACCATCTGCATTGTTGGCACGGTTGTTATTGTGCAAGAAGCAACACCTTCTTGCACAAAAGCAATCAATGAAGGTGTTTTCCTCTTTCTATGTGTGTTGCTGAATGCAGTACACATAGAAAGAGGAAACAATGAGAAGAAATAAAGTTATTTCTCCTCATTATGCCTTCCCCGGGGAGATGTACAGTTTTGACTCATTACCAGGTTTACAGATCCTTGTAAATCTGGGAATGTATCAAAACCCATGGGTATTGCTAGGGAAAACCCACAGCAATGTTCATGAAACACCTCCTTGATGTAGAGTAAGGCATTGATGCGCTGTATGCTGCCTTGCCTTACTTCATGGCCCAGATTCACAAAGGTTTAGCGTGACACTAATCCTATTTGGAGATTAACAAACCAACACTTATTTTTATTAACGTTGGTTTGTATGGAAAATTATCACAAAGCAGAGTGAAACGCTTCTTTGCATTCATTGGCATCAACGGGCCATTACATGGGTAGCACATTGGCATTCCCATGCAGCCATTCATGCCTTTTGACTCAAAACCCTATCTACTAACATTAGCAGATAGGGTTTAGCACCAAAATGAATGCCGTTATAAAGCAAGCTTGAAAAGGAAAGATATTTTCATTTTTCATTTTTCATTTTTTTCCGACTTTGAATGCATGCTGCACTGTACAGCACACATACAAAGTAGGAAAAGCTTTGAAATGTGTCTAGGCATAGTATTTTGTACAGGAAGGGTACCTTTACTGTTCAAAACCTATGCTAGACTCAGGCGCGAACCGGAGCACTATAATCCTAAAGTGTGTGCCTGACTCACGGCAGCTGAATTCAGCGCTGGTGCTAGGGAGAGGGGAGAAGAGTGCCATATCTCTGTCAATATGGTGGTCTCCTGCCAGGGGCAGCTCCTCCGCTAAGGCAGAGGACTGCCGCCCCACTGAAGAAAAGGATAAATAACATGATAATACCAATTGTTATTATCATGTTATTTTTCCTATAGCTGTCAATGGATCTCGGGCGGAGGGGGGCTGGCCAGAGTAGAGGAGTGGGGTGCACTCCCTATCTGTAATGTAATGTAATGTAAAATCACACTTATATAGCGCTGCTATCGCTCCAAGGAGCATCTTGGCGCTCACATCCAACCCCGCTGGAAAAGGTTGGTGGACAGAAGGCAACTTCAACGTATTGCAAGCTCTACACTAATGCCCTACAAGCCGCATCCGAAAGTGAGAAGATCCAAGTCTTCAAAGATTTCCTAAATTCGCTCTCCTTGGCTGTACGCCGAAGATGAGCTGGCAATTTATTCCAAGCTCTTGCTCCTAATCCAAAAAGAGATTTCCCCCCTTTGGTGGCCAATCTGAATCTGGGAGTTACCAAGAAGTTTTGATTGGCAGCGTGCTGGCAGATAGCGTTTGAAGCCATTAGACAGATATCTTGGTCCTTGGAGCTGGAAGGCTCTAAAGGTGATGACAAGCACCTTAAATAGGACACGCTTATGGATGGGTAACCAATGTAGGATCTTAAGCGCAGCCGAGGCAGATGATCTTCTCGGCCAGCGAAGTACCAGGCGGGCAGCAGCATGCTGGACTATCTGCAGCCTATGGAATACTGCTTTGTTGGTACCTGCATATAGGCTGTTGCAGTAGTCCAGTCTAGATGTTATCAATGCTACTGCCACTGTTTTCCTGGCTGCAAGAGGAAGAAGATCAAAGAACTTTCTCAATGATTTAATGATCTGGAAGCAGGAGCTAGCCACACCTACCGCTTGCTGCTTAAATGATAATTGGTCATCAAATTTGATGCCCAGATTTCGTGCAGAGGAGATGGTACTAGGGGGAGCTTCGGCGTCTTCATGCCACCATTGTTTAGGGGAGAACAGATTTTGAGATCCAAAGGGTAGTATTTCTGTCTTCCCTGAGTTACAGTTGAGGTGATTGTTATTCATCCACTCAAATGTCGCCGTAAGACAGCTCTTCAGGATTTCCTCAGCGCCAGACCGCTCCCTATCCAACACTAGGATCAGCTGAGTATCGTCAGCGTACGATATGGTATTAATCTGGTAAGAGGCGATTAGCTTGATTAGGGGTACCATATAAACGTTAAAGAGTACAGGGCTCAGGCTTGAGCCCTGCGGGACTCCTGAGCTGATAACTTTTTCTTCAGATTTGAAGTCGCCTAATACTGTAACCTGACGTCTCTGGGTGAGGAAATTTTTAAGCCATGCCAGTACCACTCCTCCAATACCTGCTTTACCCAGACGGTCAACCAAGATAGAGTGTGAGACCATTTCGAAGGCCGCCGATAGATCGAGTAAAATCAGGACGGCCTTCTTCCCTTGGTCCAGAGCCATTCGTAGTGTCTCCGCCGTAAACAAAAGGGCAGATTCCGTCGAATGTTTGAATCGAAACCCTGATTGATTGGAGTGCAGGATATTATTCTCCTCCAGAAAACTCGTAAGGTGTTTATTAACGAATTTCTCCGTCAGCTTGAATACCATAGGGAGTAGGGAAATAGGGCGCAGGTTGGACAGGGTGGTTGGATCTGATAGGGCTTTTTTCTGAAGTGGCATGACCGCTGCGCACTTCCAGTCACCTAGAATTTCTGCCGTAGCCAGTGAAGAATTACTATTGATGGATGGATTTATCTCCTCAACCAAAGTCCGCAGAACCATAGGCGGGCAGGGATCAAATGGAGATCCAGATTTTATTGAGGAAATGGCCTGATGTGAGTCCTCCAGGGAAATGGGCGAGAATGAATCAAAACGTGGGAAGTTAATTGCCTCAGAGCCTATCCTCGTTGTTTCTACGTTTGTCGGAGTAGATGGCATAGAAGGGAAATCCTTAACAATATCAGAGATTTTCTTCTCAAAATAATCAGCTATGGCATTACAGAGCGGGAGAGAGGGGGACATTTTCTGAGAGAATGCTGTGGTGTTGGTGAAGCTGTTAACTATCTTAAAGATCTCTTTCTGTCCCTTGTCAGAGGAAGAAATGACCTCTAAGTAGTGTGTCTTTTTTGCCAGCTTGATTTCGGCATGATAGTTCCTTCGTGCAGATTTATATATATCACGGGCAGCCGCCTCGTAATTTCTTCGCCACTTCCGCTCAAGTGATCTCACTTCATCTAACTCAATTTTTAAGGCTAATGAAAACCATGGAGCACTCTTTCTGGTTTTGGTGCAGCTTGAGTTATTGTGCTTCTTCAATATGTCCAAGGACGCACCAAAAGTTGCCAGCCACTCACAGTATTGCTGATTATCTGTTAGAGTGTGACCTGTTAATGCGGGTTTACTAACTCTGAATTCCTCTTGGGCCAACCAAACAGTTCATGCGCACTTTGCATATTCCTGCCAGGCTGGTCAGGAACATACACAGGCTCCCTGTTCCAGTAGGAGCACCGATCCACAGCACTCAGACCAATCGCAAAGCTGCATTGCATTGCAAAGCTGTGATTGGCTCAGGGGAGCCTTTGTGCCGGGTGCTTTCTGCTGCTGGCCGGGAGTCTGTAGGAAGATGACGGAGGACGCAGGAGAAGTGGCAGGCAGTCGGTGGGCCAACCATTCCAGGTAGGTGGGCTTTTTATTTTAAATTTTTCGTTCTGACCTTCAGGCCTCCTTCCGTCCCACCACCCTTGTCCAGTAGCAGCTGCTATTGTCTCCTGCTCTCTCCCTATCATGCAACGCAGAGCAGCCTCTTAGGGGGCTGCGCAGCATTTAGTAACAGTTTTCAGAATCTGAAGCCATGCAAAGCCATGCATGGTTGGTCTGGATCGCTTAATAGAAAGAATTGAGAGGCCTGCGCCACCGGAGCATCTTAAAAAATGACGCTCTGGTGGCGCAGGTCTCTTGTAAATGAGGCCCTTAGTTTGATCCTTCCAAACTTTCAATCACTTGTAACTGGGCCAATAATTTCCAAAGTTTGTTGCCTTGATACAGCTGCATGAAAATTATTACATGGAGACAATCTTGTGATACGTATATCCTTGTCGAATTCTAAAAAACATAGTTTTTGAAGAAAATATGCTTTACACCTAACAGTGCTCTTCTCCGGGTAGCCATTATTTCATAACAATCTTCAAAAAATGTAAGCTTGGAACAAAACATTATGCAGATATTTTAGAGCATGGAATTGTAATCCGACTACTAAAAGAGCGCAAATCATTCACAATGGGTTGTGCTTGACTTGGCTTGGGTCTGAAAAGTAATTTGCTATGTAAATTAAAAAAAGTTAAAAAACGTTCCACTAGCTAAAATAGAGAAAACCCAAACAACTTGGTTACTGTTGCCGATGGGGAACATGGAGGCAAAAAGAACAATTGATGGATAGAATTCCAAACAATGTCATTCATTCACCCCAGTACAGAGATCTGGGCTTAAATCCATAGTTTTTTGCTCACCATGCCATCCCAGTTTGGACCCAGCCATATGCAATTCAGTCTTGACCCTGCGCCCAATGGGAACAGCCCAGCCCGAACTGCCAGGCCAGTTCCTCCCTGAACTGGAAACAAGCATCCTAGGACCGGTTTCGGGCTTTCAGCCCTCATCAGCTAGGATAGCTTGACTCCAGTGGCATGGAGAGCACGGGCCCACGTCTGGGCATACCCTTTCCACTCGGGGTAACAAATGCAAAAAGAACAATTGATGGACAGAATGCAGAACAATGTCATACATTCACCCCAGTACAGAGATCTGGGGCTAAATCCATTGTTTGTTTGCTCACCATTCCATTGCAGTTGGACCCAGCCATATGCAAATCAGTCTTGACCCTGCGCTCAATGGGAACAGTCCTGTCCGAACTGCCAGGCCAGGTCCTCCCTGAACTGGAAACAAGCATCCTAGGGCCAGTTTCAGCCCTCATCAGCCAGGATAGCTTGACTCCAGTGGCATGGAGAGCACGGGACCCACGTCTGGGCACACCGTCCCACTGGGGGTGACAAATGCAAAAAGAACAATTGATGAACAGATGCAGAACAATATCATACATTCACCCCAGTACAGAGATCTGGGCCTAAATCTATCGCTTTTTAGCTTACCATGCCATTCCAGTTTGGATCCAGCCATATGCAAATCAGTCTTGACCATGCGCCCAATGGGAACAGTCCAGCTCGAACTGCCAGGCCAGGTCCTCCCTGAACTGGAAACAAGAATCCTAGGACCGGTTTTGGGCTTTCAGCCCTCATCAGCCAGGATAGCTTGACTCCAGTGGAATGGAGAGCACAGAAACCACGTCTGGGCATACCCGTCCCACTCAAGGTGACAAATGCAAAAAGAACAATTGATGGACAGAATGCAGAACAATGTCATACATGCACCCCAGAACTGAGATCTGGGCCTAAATCCATTGTTGTGTTGCTCACTGTGCCATTCCAGTTTGGACCCAGCCATATGTAAATCAGTCATGACCCTGTGCCCAATGGAAACAGTCCATCCCGAACTGCCAGGCCAGGTCCTTCCTGAACTGGAAACAAGCATCCTAGGACCGGTTTCTGGCTTTCAGCCCTCATCGGCCAGGATAGCTTCACTCCAGTGGCATGGAGGGCATGGGACCCATGTCTGGGCATACCGTTCCCACTCGGGAAGACAAATGCTAAAAGAACAATTGATTGACAGAATGCAGAACAATGTCATACATTCACCACAGTACAGAGATCTGGGCCTAAATCCATAGTTTTTTTGCTCACCATGCCATTCCAGTTAGGACCCAGCCATATGCAAATCAGTCTTGCCCCTGCACCCAATGGGAACAGTCCAGCCTGAACTGCCAGGTCAGGTTCTCCCTGAACTGGAAACAAGCATCCTTGGACCGGTTTCGGGCTTTCAGCCCTCATCAGCCAGGATAGCTTGACTCCAGTGGCATGGAGAGCACGGGACCCAGCCATATGCAAATCAGTCTTTACCCTGCGCTCAATGGGAAGAGTCCAGCCTGAACTCCCAGGCCATATCCACACTGAACTGGAATCAAGCATCCTAGGACCGGTTTCGTGCTTTCAGCCCTCATCAGCCAGGATAGCTTGATTCCAGTGGCATGGAGAGCACGGGACCCACGTCTGGGTATACCCGTTTCCACTCGGAGTGACAAATGCAAAAAGAACAATTGATGGCCAGAATGAAGAACAATGTCATACATTCACCCCAGTACAGAGATCTGGGCGTAAATCCGTCATTTTTTTGCTCACCATGCCATTCCAGTTTGGACCCAGCCATATGCAAATCAGTCTTGACCCTGCGCCCAATGGGATCAGTCCAGCCCGAACTGCCAGGCCAGGTCCTCCCTGAACTGGAAACATGCATCCTAGGACCAGTTTTGGGCTTTCAGCACCCATCAGCCAGGATAGCTTGACTCCATTGGCATGGGATATTTCATAGACATTTGTAAGCAAAAAACTTTTCACACCCTTAATTTTTGTAGGAGCCATCAACTTGAGTCTGTAATTTACGAGTTTATGCTGCTATATGTGTAATCCTGAGATCACAAATTTCAGTCCATAACACTAACCTAGCCTTTTATCTTTCCGAGGTTGATTTTTCGTGCCCCGCTAAATAGAAGAATAGTTACACCACTATTTAAACGCTAAGACCCTATTTAAATCACGTTTAGATACTCATTTGAAGTGTGTCAGTGATGGGGAGGTAATACTGCGCAGTGTAAAGACCACAGCCTGCTTTGCCAGTATTTCACTGGGCAGTATAACCCCACCTAAATAATGCCAACGTGGAATGAGGGTGTTCCATACGGCAAAAATAGACTCACTTTGAATTGCTTAGCCAGTTCTTGAACTTTAACTTTAACGTGTTCTAGAATGTTTCAAATAACGTGTATTTTATTTCTACAAATTTAAATATCACTAATTTCTCCTAATGGAATCAGAGTGTTTTTCATGAGCACCAGATGACTGTACATAAAGTTAGATTGATTTTTTTTCATGCACGGGGCGATAAAGCGACTTTCCCAAAATTACAAGCTATTGAGAGGGCGCCGGGATTCGAACCTGGACCCTCAGTACCTAAGAGGGCAGATTTGGTCTTTGGGCACATCGCCTCCTTTAACTCGGCTCTTTCCATGTTACCTCCACTACTGTGTTTTAACTTTCCATTTAGTTTCTAAAATGAATTGTTCGGATTTACTCTCACTACTCAATGTATTTGGTATTGATGTTATGCATTTACGATAGCTGGAATATGTTGTAGACACATAGTCACCCACTCTAGTTTGCTCTTGTAGTACATGATGGGCGAGTAAGCACAGAGGCTGGGGGGATTTTCGAATACCTCTGAACCGAGCAAAGAAAGGCACGTGGGAGCATTTATGAGAAATGGGACATTAAGCTGATAACATTTTACTGCTGATAAATGAATACGGTAAGCCTGGTTGCCAGTATTTATGATTAATAACCAAATAGCATGCTGTGTTAGAGAACAATAGTAATCTAGCTTTTTATAGGAAAAAAAGACGTTTTTCAGCAATCAACTTGTGTCAATAAATCGCTTATTCGCAGACATGTCAATTAGGTGATTCATAAACCAGATGACTCTCCCCTTCCATTTGACTGAGTTAAATGCCTGAAGTGTTTACTCTTTATGACCAGTGGCGGGTCTGGTCTCAGTCAAGCTTGGATATGCCTGACATGTTTGCCTCTAGTATTGCTCATGTGGTAAAGTAGAGCTAATTATCAGATTTCAGAAGAAATGCCAAATTAGCCGAGGGTATTCAACAACAGTTAAAGCGACTTGCTCTGTTACTGTATATTAAAAACATCAAACAGATTGAAATTCACCTCGCAGAATATTGTATTATTAGATAAACGTGTTTCCTGCCTTCAGGAATTCGATAGAGCATTGTAAACAAAAGCGTTCTATTGCATTAGTGTAACGACTGCAATGCAAATTATTGTTTGTGCTTCTTAGAGGTGTGATTAAAATGCTTTGAATACCGGGTACTGATATTACTATTATTGGAAGCTCGTTTGACAGTATCACAAAGTGCCCCTTAAGGGTGATTTTCCACCTAAAAAATGTGGAAGTACTCCAGTAAACCGGAATTGTGATAGAACGATTCCCCCTTCCTAAATGAAACACTTGGCACGTCTTTCATCTGGAGAGGATGTTTTTAAATTTGAATAATTCGTTCAGACCCACATTCCCAGCTCAGCATTACTACCATGGTGTAATACCATTTGGGGGTGTAGGGACCTTCCCAACCTGGGAGCATGAAAAGGAATACCCCACACACGGAGCTCTGGATTGTACGTTCTTATTCCTCAGCGTACAATCACTTTATGTTATAACCGTTAATTCCCACACCTTGACACTTCCTAACTGCCCAGAACCACAAGGGTCCGAGCATATGGGGAAGCAGGGATTCTCATCTAGATTTTCCTACCAATCTCTAGTATCCCAGGTCTGGTCGACTGAACCTTTTTCTCTGTCATAGAAGCGTAAAGGAAAGATTTTCATAAACAGATCTCATATCAACTTCATAAGGCCAATCCAAATTAGACTCAAAGGACCACTGACTACGAACTGAAATTTAGAAGATTTATTACAAAGCCAAAAATAGTTGGACACACAGACATCTCAACAATAAATTGAAGAAATAGACTGGCACTAATACAAAGGTAATCCTACGCAAGAGTCTTAACCGACTCAGAATAAAAATCAGGGTTAATTTGAGAAGCATTAAACACACCATTACCGACAAAGTAGAAAGTTGCGACTGCATTTACAAAAAGGAAAGAATTTCCGTTAATCTGTCTCTACTCTAACTCTAAGGTGACATCCCTACTTAACATTCCTCCCAGGCGAGAGAAAGGTGTCAGCCGTGAAGACTTCCAAAGAAGTACATTCACTTGCAATAGGTGACTTTTTACTGAGCTCGGTGTAAGATGCTCCTTGCTACACCCTACTCTGCCTCAAGTTCACCACTATCTACATCTTGCCTTTCCCAAGCCTAACTCCTAGACTGCTGTCTACTCTCTGCTCTCTGCTCCGGACTGCCTCTCCACCCTCGGGTGTTATCCCTAATACAAAACCCCAAAAACAGTTGACACACCTTCAGACACGCCCCTCTGGCAGGTGTAGCTCTACAGAGTTTTCCACTAAGGCACCTCTCCATCCAGCATCCGTTGGAGTGTCCTTTGGTCCCAGGCACCTTCTCCGCTGAATGTTGCACTCCCAAATTCTTTGGCAGCATCTCTGCGTTCGCGCCTACTATCCTAACTTCTAAACAATGGACTTTTCTACCTAACGAGCCTTGTGGCCTTGCACCTGCAGGCTAAAATACGTGAGACCATCCTTGCAACATTCGGAATTACAATTTTTAATATTTGCTGAGTACAGCCTTTCCCAGGTGAGAGAAATCATTTCTTTCCGACTAAGGCTAACCAAGGGAAAAATACAGTTAGGCCTCTACTGGCTTCCGCATGTCCCAGGCCTTTGCACCTTTAAACACATTTGTAACACAACATTACATTACATTTCATCACTTTCAAATAAATTCTACAAGGAATATCTTTCACATTAAACTCTATGTTAATCCACTCGTTAATAAACACATGTATCATTTCATTAAAGCACAGCATTGTTAACACGACATTTCACATAAGATTCTTTTCTACGTTATGCAACATCACATTTTCTAATTAAGGCACTACATTAATCTATGATTAATAAACACACCACTCATATTGCACTGATCCCCGGCCTACCATTACATTTTTAAGCTACATTAGTTAAGTTCCTCTAAATATGTTGGTGCTGACTACTTGGGATTATAATGCACCCCTACACAATTTCAAAATACCACAATTTCATAATAACATGGCGCTCTCTCAGTCCCCCCTTTGATGACCTGTGTCATCACATACTACACAATCCTCAGGAAAGAACTGACTTAAACAGAGCTCGTTGCCACTTTCCCTCTCTTGAGCAATTCCATGTTTTTCAGACTTCGATATTGACTGTCCTGCAGTCTCTCCATTCGCCTCTCTTACATTCTCATTGACCTCTCCAGTCTTCTCGACTTGTACAACTTGTAGGCTCTTATCAAACCCCACAATCCGATCACACAACACACCACAATGATAACTGGCTTAAGGATATAACCAAGAATCCCTTTTCCAAGGTTTGCAAACCAACTGCCAACCTTCCCAAATCCCTTTCCAAAATCTTCCCACACTGTTTCTTCAGTCAAATCCTCAGTCTCATAATGAATCGCAGTAATGTTGCTTATATATTTCTCCAGATCCTTGCTGGTGTCTGGAATATAAGTTAAACATTCTTGAACCTTTAAAAGCTTACAGACTCCTCCCTTTTTAGCTAGAAGGACGTCTAAAACAAGACGGGTTTGTAAAACCATAGTCCTTATCGATAACATCTCACCCTCAACCAACACTAAGGACTTAGCTGTACTCATAGAAAACTCGTCCACAACAGTCGCCAATCTCCTAATCTTCACATCATTCAAAATCACTCCCAGAGTTGGTATCATTGCTCCACAGCATCTCCAACTATGGCTCCTGCACTTAACCCTCGCTTCACTCTCACATGTTGTCCTCCTTCTAGAAGATCAAAATCCTCTGTATGATAAATCTTGGGGAAAAGGATCGCTAAATAGCACATTCCATACCATTTCTCAGGAAATCACACATAAGCATTCATCCCACAGACAAAATACACAGTCGGAATCACTTGTACGACACTTTCCAGGAAATCTTTTGCATAATACTCTAAAGTAAACGTATGCTCACACGTAGTGTGACCTACATTGATATTCTCATAATAAGTCTGTGGTCGGTGAACGCACAATTTCCCCTTCTGTACTTCATCCAAAGCTATTGGACCAAAACTCCCTCTAGACTTGTGCAACTTCTCTTCATCTGTCCAATCCACCCTACCCTGTCCAGAATCTCGTAACTGCTTTTGTTTACGATATCTGTCTTCTACCTGATCAATTAATTTCTTCTCTGTATCTGACAACAAGCAAGTCAGATTGTGACAATGTGCATAAGCTGTATCCAACTCCTGTGTCGGAATATAATACGTTCCAAGCCTGTCCTCAGACTTATAATAATCATACTTGTTCTAATGCTTATAGGCAGGCACTTCAGGAAGCACTGCATCATAGTTCGAAAAGAAATATTCAAAATGATTGCGACCATAAAATATGCTAAGCAGCAAACTACATGAAATTCCATATGTCAATGGAAGGTGATGATACCTAATACCCTCATCTACAGAAGCCGGCAATTGCATACACACATAACAATCTTTCGCATCCATTGCATCAATAGACTCATACAACAACTTTGCATACGCGTTAAGCTTGAAATTACCTCTAGACAGATCTGCATGTAATCTACGACTCTCCTCTAGCAGCAAAGCTCTGTCATTTCCTACCTTAACTTCTTCTTTGCTAGGAGTAGTAGGTGTAGGTGTTCCCTTAACCTCCACTGCCTGCTCATGTGGTGCCAAATACGAAACTACAACCACTAAAATAATGAAGAGTATTACTCCTCCTACAAGTGTGACTATAATGCACCTAGCTCTACGATTCGGGTTTCCAGACTGCATGGTCTCAGGACTTGTCTCTTGAAACAGTTGTTCTGCAGCAATATTCAAAAGTCTCTTTCTTCCTTCTTTACAATTGAAACACTCGAACCACACCTCAGAGGCTGAAAGTCCCCTTTTTAATTTCAGTTCCCTATTTACAGCAACAACTGACAACCCTAGCCCTTCTCGTTCCTCTATGGGAAGTCCCTAAATTTCATCTTCTTCCTCTCGGACCTAGGTTATTTACAGTAAATATTTACAAAAGTCTCATTCATCAATAATAAGATTTGTTCCAACCGCTTCTAGCATATATTCCAAAAGTTCAAGACGAATAACAATGGACTCTTGAGCTGATATTTCAGGGCCAAATGTAGGAAAAAGCAACCTACTTAAAATTAGATGACGAATTCTGCTTAAAATCAGTGGATTTGGAACAGTGATGGTCAGTACACCTTCGATCTCAAGTCCCGGTACCAACAGCAGCACGTCCAATTTGATGTTTGGACTGTTACTGATCACTGTCACTACCCTCACCCTTCCCAATCTCAATACGCCTGGCATCAGTCACAGGATAGGTCCACTCTGGAGTTGCGTAGTTTTGACAATGCACCCTCTTTCTCCTGGACCTCCTCAATCCTCCACAAGCCAGTCCGTCTCCATCTCTGTCTGATTCAGAATCCTCAGACACAGGAGCAAGATCTCTTTCGGAAACCAACCTCAGGTTCAGTCGCCTCTGTCTTTCTGGCCACTGCTCCTCTGCTCTGCTGGTTCTCCTACCTTCTTACTCACTCTGCTCACAGTTTTCTTCAGCTGAGTTCGGCTTTGGCTCACTTTCACAGTCACTTCCCCTTTCTGAGGCAGTGTCAGCTTCACTTCCGTTGTGACTTTCCCCAGCTTGACTTAGTGAGCAACCAGCTTGATCAGACACCCTCACAGCTTGGCTTGTCCCCTCCTGTGGCTCCGCCACCTCAGCTGGATTTTCAGTTGGGAGAGGAGCTGTTTCTTCCAAGGGTGATGGAACTCGACGAGTGTGTGAAGCATGCAACCAATTCGGCAACCCTCCACACTTCACAGCAGTGTTCGTGAAAAGGATGACTTGATAGGGTCCCTTCCAACGAACAACCAAACAGCTCTTTCTCACATGCTTCCGAATCAGTACCCAGTCCCCTGGATTCAGGTCGTGGCAGAGATCACTGGAAGCCGGGACCACAGCAGCCTTCACCTGATGGGACACAGAAAGGATGACATCAGCGAGTCCCTTGCAATAATCAAGAATCAGATCATCTGTGATACTCAGTAAGGCTGTCGATAGCACCGCTGGTAACCTCATTGCCCTCCCCATCAGCACTTCATGAAGCGAGAGACCTGTTCTCCTGTCTGGGGTACAGCGCATACTCATCAGCACTAAAGGTAGAGCGTCCGGCAACACAGCTCTCCCATCAGTCGAGACCCAAATATCCACATCTCCTTTCACACAGCCTGAATTGATCCACACATTTTTCTTGTGGTCCGACACTTGTTCCTGCATGCACTTGAGCTCATCTCCATCATCATGTTCAACTCAGTTCTCTCCTGACATCCCTCTATGTCTTGTTCAGTGAAGGAATAGCCCTGTTCAGCACAGAAACGTGCAACCTTATCAGCGTATCTGTTTCCAAGTGACACAAAATCTGTCCCTTTACCATGGACTGTACACTTTACAACAGCGATCTCTTTGGGACATCGCAAAGCTTCCAAGAGCAACCTTACAGATTCCCCGTTCCTGATAGGGCATCCAGATGAGGTCATGTAACCTCTCTGAGGCCATAACTGCCCGAAGTCATGAACTACACCAAACCCTTACTGGCTGTCAGTGTAGATGGTGATCCGGATTTGATCTCTTGCCAAGCAAGCACGAGTTAGGGCAATGATCTCAGCCACCTGAGCGGAGTAGACTCCTTCCAGGCACGCAGCTTCAACAACTCCTGTGATATTACATACAGAAAATGCTGCTCTCAACTGGCCAACACTGTCTCTTATACATGAACCATCAACAAAGAAAATGTCATCAGGGTCAGTCAATGGTTCATCAACAATGTCAGGTCTCGGTTTGGTGCAAAGTTCAGTCACATCAAGACAATCATAATCCTCACAATTTTCATCAAGCGTTTTTGGCAACGGCATCAAGGTAGCAGGATTCAAAACATTCTCCACAGCAAGTATAACCTGCTCGTAGCGTGTGAGCCTGTTATTTGTCAAGTGCTGTGTCTTGGTCCTGGTCATCAATAGCTCAACAGAGTGCGGTACATGTACAATCAAAGGATGACCCATTACAATGCTCTCACACCTTTCAATGATGACACCTGTTGCAGCAACGGATTTGAGACATCCGGGCAACGCTGAAGCTAATGGATCTAAAGTATCTGAAAAATAGGCAACTGGTCTACGGACACCTCCATGATCCTGATCTAGGACTGCTAATGCACAACCTTCGTGTTCACAGCAGAACAGTGAAAAACATTTATTGTAGTCAGGCATTCCCATTGCCGGAGCACGACAAAGGTCCTCTCGCAACTCAAGGAACGCCTTCATACAGTCGTTGTCCCATGGTACCGGATCACTCACGTCCTTGTGTGTCAGTGTCTGTAAAGGCTTTGCTTTTAACGAGAAGTTGGTAATCCACTGGCGCCAGTAGCCAACCATCTCTAAGAACATCCTGACCTCTCACTGTGTTGAGGGCACCATCATGTTCATGATGGCCTCAATCCTGTTGGGTGACACCTTCCTTTTGCCCATCTCTATTCTGTGACCCAGATACTGCACCTCATTCAAGCAGTACTGTAACTTATTTGGTGACACCTTGTGTCAATTCTCTGCCAAATGATTCAATAAAGCGATGGTATCAATCCTGCACGCATCTTCTGTCTCTGACGCCACAAGGAGGTCGTCTGTATACTGGACGAGAACAGAGTTCTGCGGCAGTACTAGACTCTCCAGATTCTTTTTCAAAATCTGATTAAAGATCGATGGACTTTCTGTGTACCCCTGAGGGATATGACACCACGTTAAGACACGACTTTCCAGCTTGAAAGCGAACAAAAATTGTCTCTCTTCATGTAGAGGTAGCGAAAAGAAAGCCTGACAAAGGTCAATCACAGTAAACTACTCAGCTTGGCACGGTATCTGAAATAAGATTACAGATGGATTCGGTACCACTGGACAACAGGGAACAACTATGTTGTTCACCCGGTGCAGGTCCTGTACAATTCTAAACTTCCAGCTCAGTTTCTGCAATCCCATGATTGGCGAGTTACATGGACTCCCCAATATCTCCTTCAGTATTCCCTGTTTAATCATAGATTCAATCACAGGCTTTCTCCCTGCAATCGTTTCTGGGGTCAAATTGTACTGGGGTGTTCTGGGGAAATCAACATTCTCCTTGACCTGAATCTTAACTGGTTCAACACCCTTAATCAGGCCTATGTCTTTTCCGGTAAAGTCCCACACCACCTGTGAGACTGACTCTCTCAAATCAAAAGGAAGCTCCTCCACTGTTAAAGCAGGGTACATCTCTATGCACACATGCTGATTTTGCGACCTTAAAGGTAGCGTCATCCTCATTCGTCTGCAACTCCACTCATTTTGGGGGTGCAGTAAATGGTGCAAATAAGTGCATAGACCACAAATTGATGACTATCCCTGAACGTTCCTATCTTCACAGGAATCGGTTCTGTCAGAGGCTTTGTCAATTTCCTATTTGCAAGACCTACAACTTGGACTGTCTGTCCCGAGAGGGGTAGGTTGGGGACTACTGCAGATCTCATAGTAGAGCGGGTAGCACCAGTATCAACCAAAAAGGTGGTAGGATGACCATCCACATCAGCTTCAACAAATGGTCCCCTCTGGTCTACCTTCGAGACAACCCCAAGAGTACAGTCTTCCTCCCCCCTCAGGCACCGTCATGCCAACGGATCTAAGTAACAATCGTTGCTCTCATCAAAGAGAGGCATCTGCTGATAAGTCCGAGTTCCTGTCGATATCTTTGGCGGCTGAGGAACCTGGACTAGAGTAGCCGAAGTCCCCCCTTTTATCGACTTAGTCTTTGGTACTGCTGTTTTCATCATCTGGGGCACCTGCACCTGAGCCACTTCCTCCAGCTGCTCTTGATTTTTGGGATTATAGGGGCACTCGGATATCCAGTGTCCAATCTGATGACACTGGTGGCACTCAGTAGTCTTTTTCAAAGTCACCAAATCTACCCTCGGCTTAGAGTCATCTCCATTTCCCTTTTTCAGACCATTCTGTCTCCTCCCTAAAGTTCCATCTCCCGACTGGGCCTGACCTCCCTTGTCAGCTGATTGCATCGGGACCAGCATCAGCTTGTCCTTAAGCTTCTTGTGCTTTGAGTCGATTTCATCACTACAATACCTGGCATATCTCAAAATATCATCCAGCGGCTTGTTCTGCCAACAGATCAAGTGTTGCTGGATCATAAGACAGATATCAGGTCTCAACCCCAGAACGAACTTCTAAACAAATTGTCCCATGTCCTTAGGGTCCATCACATCTAGACCACTGTACTGCTTAAAGACCGGCACCAACCGTTCGTAATACTCATGTACTGTCTCTTTGGGTTCCTGAACTGTCCGATCTATCTTCACCCAGTCATTATCCTGTGGTGATACCTTAGATTTCAACCAAGTAATCACTTGTTCGTATTTCCTCATCACCAAAGGTAACGGGCCATTCGTGGCAGCATCCCTCTCTGGATCCACAGTGGACTATTTGACAGCAATCTTGCATGCTACCCACAAATCTCCTGGAACCACAATATCAAACAAGGTATTCAGGTCAATCCACAGTACTTTCGAGATCTTAACAAACCTCTCTACCTGCTTGTATCATTCAACTGAGCTCTCTCTCAGCTTTGGGAAATCATTTGTAAAGGCAGCCAAATCCCTGCGACTCCAGGGCACATTTCAAATCCTCCATTGGCCACCTCCAGTAAAGGATAGGTTCCTGCAACACTTAATCCTGGAGGGGATGTTTCTGCCGCATTCCTCCTAACACTCTTTTTCTTTGACCACCTTTCTTCCCATTTATCAAGTCTGCTCCAACCTTGTATCCCTATAATCAGTTCTCGAATATGAGTCTTTAGTCCAATCACCCTTTTCTCTTCCAGGTCCTGATCGGTATACTGCAGTCGGTGATTACCCTGCAGCATTTGTGTCCTAGACAGATCCACATCATATTTCTTTGCCAATTCCGTCAGTTTCGCATGCATCGATCTAGCTTTCCGAGTCACATCCTTCGCTACAAACAGCAACTCATCTGACTCATAAAGTTCAATTCTCTCTAAAGGTAAATTTCCTTCAATAATTTCATCCACTTCTGCTTTTAACCTCATGACATTAATCCTTTTTACCTTAATTTCTGCACTCAAGGTACCTCGACTAGATGACCACCTGATTCCCTACAATCACTGCTCGGTCCCCTATGCTAGGTTTTACCCACCTCTATACCAGTAACACTGCAAGAACGATGTATGGCCCAAACCTCTACCACAGCCCCAATGTAGCTCACAGGAAATAACACAATGAGCAAACAGGAGAGCACAGGGAGGGGGTGGGAGAGACAAAACGAGGATAAATGGAGAGAAAAACCGTGTAATCCGTAGAACCACCCAGGAGCCTAGATAGCTCTCTCGAAACAGCACCTATAGGAAAGGACAGAGGATTACTAATGGGGCACAATCATAAACAGGAAAAAAACCCTCCCAGCATACTGAAACCACTCTGCATCATACACAAAACAAAGGAATACTCATAGGGAAAAAAACCCTTACCATAAGTTGTGGTGATTAACTCCCCGAAGAGGGCTGGCTGTGGTAAACACGGAATGCTGTCTCCAAGTCAGATGCAAAAGAAGCCAAAAAACGCTCTCCCACCCGTTTCTTCAATATCCAATAGTAGGGGAAAAAGTCAAAGACATAAAACCCCCCACAAAGTCCAGTTCATTGCTAGGAGGACATGAATCCAATGAAAGAACAAAGAAAATGTACTTCGTGTATTGGCGCAGCAGCCGCTAACGCCGATCAGAACCAGGCTTCCTGAAAAGACCGGTAACCTCCTCTAACGATGTCGAGCGGTTACGCAAGATGCGGAAGTCCGTGATGCCAAATTACACGCATCCGCTTGTAGTTAATGAAAACAAACAGCAGAGCTGCGGGACGCGTGTACCGGTGTAGTACAACGCTCCAAACAGTGGCGATAATCCTAAAACGGAGATTACTGAGCCCAGCAACCCCCGTGACAAGGAACGCACGAGCAAAGAACAAATCCCAGGGAACAGGAACCAGAGTGTTAAAGAAATGCAAGGGAGCTCACTAACAATGCTCATGAGCCCGTGAGTAACGAACCAAAGTCTAAAGGAGACTTCCCAATCCTGGGGGAAGGAACCAAGACCTGGAGCACAAAAACCCAACAAGGAAAATAAACCAAGCAGGGAATCATGGGAGAACACCACATTTACCCATATCCAGTAAGTCATGTGACGATGCAGCATGGTGACAGAAAGGGGACTGACCTGATTCCTAACAGTACCTCCCCCCCAAGATCCTTCCTTCCTACCGGATGGGGCTTGGATGGTTGACGTAAATGAAACAACCGCACCAAACGCGGAGCATGCACTCCACCAGCCGGTTCCCATGTACGATCTTTGGGGGTATAGCCCTTCCAATCCACAAGGTAGTACAACCAACCCCTCCTTCTTCTGGAATCCAAAATAGCATGGACCTCAAATTTCTCCTGCCCATCAATTATCAAAGGAGCAGGGGGTGGCACCACTTGCTGAGACTGTACATAGGGCTTCAAAAGGGATGTGTGAAACACGGGATGAACCCGATATTCCCCAGGCAATTCAAGCTTCAAAGCCACAGGGTTAATGACCTGACTGATGGAAAAAGGGCCCACATACCTGGGCTGCAGTTTACGAGAACCCTGAATTCTAAGGTTTCGAGTGGCTAACCAGACTTGCTGTCTCACCTTATATGCTGGAGCTGGGGTTCTATGTTTATCGGCCTGCACCTTCATTGCTTCCTTAGCCTACTGCAACTTGTTCCGTGCAACTCCCCAGATGTTACTCAAGGTCTTACACATCTTGTCTATGGCTGGCACATGACCCGTAGGTTGAATAGCTAGTGCGTTAGGATGATAGCCCATAGAACAAAAGAAAGGAGTCAACCCCAAGGCGGAATGCAAGATGTTATTATAGGCAAACTCCGCAATGGGTAATGCCGTTAGCAAGTCACATGAAAGAGAAGACACCAGGCACCTAAGGTATTGCTCCATCGTCTGATTGGTCCGCTCTGTCTGCCCATCAGATTGGGGATGGTAAGCTGAAGACAACCTTATCTCCATCTTCAACACAGAACAGAGCTCCGTCCAGAAATGAGACACGAACTGTGTACCCCTATCCGTAACCACCGCTGTTGGTAAACCATGCAATCTCACTACCGAACTCATAAACTCTGTTGCCATCTCCTTAGCCATGGGAAGCTTAGACAGGGGGATGAAATGCGCCATCTTGGTGAATAAATCCACCACTACTAGAATGGTAGTATACCCTGACATAAGCGGAAGGTCTGTCACAAAGTCCATACTAACAGTATGCCATGGAGAAGGTGGTACCATCAGGGGATGCAACAACCCAACCGGCTTACAATGGGAAGGTTTACTCATGGCACAAACAGGACAGGCAGTCACATATCCCTGAATGTCACGGGTCATTGAGTCCCACCAAAACCACCGTGAACACATGTCCCTGGTCTTCTGAACACCAGGATGCGCCACCAAGGCCGACGAGTGACACCACTTTATAACCTCTTCTCTCAAATCAGGAGGAACAAATAGTCGCCCATCATGGTACAACATCCCATCCTAGAGAACTGAGGTTGAGACAACCAAGGGGCCATATCCATCTGCCTTATCCTGTTCCTTTCGGAAGACATGAACTCATCTGCTGATGTTACCCAATAATACGCTCTCCTGGAATCATAGATCTCATTTCCTTCACAGGCACCACCTCCATTTGCCCCACGTGTATGCGAGACAAAGCATCTGCTTCAACCTGCTGTGCTGCAGGCCGATAAGTAATAACAAAATCATATTCATTGAAGAACAGAACCCACCTCATCTGACGTGGGGTCAATGCGCGAGCAGACCTAAAGAATTCCAGATTTTTATGGTCTGTATAAATAGTGATGGTATGTCGTGCACCCCACAAGTAATGCCTCCACTCTTCAAACGATAGTTTAACAGCTAACAACTCCCGTTCAGCTACGGTATAGTTGCATTCAGCAGGCAACAAAGTCTTTGAAAAGAATGCAATGGGGTGTAAATGACCCATATCCACGTCCCTCTGCGATAGCACCCCTCCAACTGCACACAATGAGGCATCCGTCTCAACAAAGAACGGCAGGGCAGGATCAGGATGCACCAACACGGGTGCTGTTGTGAATCTCTCAATCAACTGCTGGAAAGCTGCCTGTGCTTCAGAAGACCACACAAAAGGAACCCCCTTTCTAAGCAACTGCGTCATGGGCGCTACAACATCAGAAAAGTGACAGATAAAACACCTGTAAAAGTTGGCGAACCCCAGAAGGACCTGTATATCTTTGGCCGTAGTTGGTATAGGCTAGGTAACAATAGACTCGATCTTTCGGGGGTCCATCTGAATGCCTCCAGCTGACACAATGAAACCCAAAAATTCCACTGAAAAGGCACTGAACTGACACTTTTCCAACTTAACCAGTAGATGGTATTCTTGCAACTTCTGCAGCACTTGAATCACATGTCTCTGATGCTCACCATCATTCTCCGAAAAGATCAATATATCATCGATATAAACTATAACGTTGACATTGAGATATTCCCTGAGGACTTCATTAATAAAAAACTGAAAGGCTGCAGGAGCATTGCACAAGCCAAATGGCATTACGCAATACTCGAACAGCCCAAACTTGGTCTTAAAAGCAGTCTTCCATTCGTCCCCAGGGTGTATTCGGATAAGATGATACGCGCCCCGCAGATCCAGTTTGGTAAACACGGTAGCTCTTTTCAATTAATCCAGTAACACTGGAATAAGAGGCAGGGGGTATTTGTTCTTAATGGTGACCTTGTTGAGGGCCCTATAATCCACACATGCCCTCAACGTACCCTCCTTCTTCGGAATGAAGAAGATCGCAGAGGACACCGGCGAATAAGACGGACGGATGAAACCCTTTCTCAGCATTTCATCAAGATAGTCCCGCAAATGCAGCTCTTCAGGTTCCGATAGTGCATACACACGACTACTAGGTAATATAGCACCTGGCACCAGATCTATCTTACAGTCGAACGAGCGATGCGGGGGAAGACCCTGAGCATGGTTTTCGTCAAAGACCGTCTGAAACTCTTTATACAGGGAGGGCAATGACACTACCCACCCGCAGCACAAGTCAAAGGCACAACCCAATCTGTCGCCACTTGATAACAGGTCTTCAAACAATGCGCGGAATCAAGGGTCACAGAACGACGCACCCAGTCTATCTTGGGGTTGTGCTTCTGCAGCCACGGTACTCCTAACACCAGTCCAAATGACGGGGCGTCGATCAGGTCAAAACAGACAGACTCAGAGTGTCCATTATCACACAACAAACACAACGGTTCCGTCTGTCGCGTAATCGACCCGGATGTTAACTCTGTCCCATCAATGGCACGGACTGGCTCTGGCTGCTCTTTACGTACACAAGGTATCTGCAACTTATCTGCTGAGGAGATGTCCATAAAGTTACCAGTGGCACCTGAATCCAGTAAGACGGATACCGTCACCCTGTTGCATTTTGACAGCAACAGACAAGCGGAGATTATGAAATGCCTAGGGACCCTTTCCTCTGCCCCCAGCACCTCATATGCAACTCTGGACTCCTCCGTAAACAAGGGACCGCCATCCTGAACACATGCCACTCCCTTACCATGAGGAACACTGGAAGGTTTTACCGGACATTCCCTCGCGTAATGACCACCCTGTCCACAATACAAAAACAGATTCTTTTCTCTTCTCCTCTTCTTCTCATCAGGGGTCAAGGAGCCTCGCACTCCTCCTATCTCCATTGGCTCATGGAGTGCCTTGTGCTCCACCACTGGTTTCACCTCAGGTCTTACATACCCCCCACGCGCATTCTGAAACCGAGTACGTTCCCCCCACCTCTCGGACAACCTATGATTCAGTTTTACCACCAGGTCAATAAACGCCGCACATTCGTCGGGGGGATCAACCAACTGGGGCACCACGTCCTTATGGTCTTCATTCAAGCCCTGGTAAAACAAGGACGTCCTTTTGGCCATAGGCCACTGAGTCTCAGACACCAGCCTATTGAAAGTAGAAATATAAGTTAGGAGATCCTGCCTGCCCTGCCATAACTTCAGCAGCTCAGCATCACTTGCCAGCATGAATGCATGCTTAGCAAACAGCCCCCTCATTAACTCCTTAAAAGCCGGATAACTATACAAAACCCGATCGTCATTGTCTACAAGGGTTATAGCCCACAACGCAGCCATACCAGCCAGATACGAGATGATAAAGGCAACCTTCGCTGAGTCATCTGGAAAGGCACTACACCTGCACATAAAGTGTAAATGGCACTGGTTCATAAAAGTGCTATACTTGTCACTATCTCCTGAAAACCTCTCAGGGGCAGCCAGGGGCACTTGAACAGGCGTAGTGACAGTCACCGCAATTGGGGACCCCCCACTACCACTAGAACCCGCCCCTCTCTCATACTGAAATGTTGCAGGCTGTACAACAGGACCTTGACCCCGGGTCTGCTCTCTTGCCTTTACAGACCCCAACTCCTGTCTTAACCCAATATTCTCCTGCCGTAGATCTTGCACCTGGGATTGTAAGGAGGCTATCGCTCCCATTAAGTCCTGCAAAGTAGGCGGACTTGCCGCCCCCCCTGAAGGGTTCAAGTGTTCATCCATACTCGTCCAGGCAGTGTATAAAATTGGTTTTCTGTTAGGTTTTACCCACCTCTATACCAGTAACACTGCAGGAACGAAGTATGGCCCAAACCTCTACCACAGCCCCAATGTAGCTCACAGGAAATAACACAATGAGCAAACAGGGGAGCACAGGGAGGGGGTGGGAGAGACAAAACAAGGATAAATGGAGAGAAAAACTGTGTAATCCGTAGAACCACCCAGGAGCCTAGATAGCACTCTCGAAACAGCACCTATAGGAAAGGACACAGGATTACTAATGGGGCACAATCATAAACAGGAAAAAAAACCCTCCCAGCGTAATGAAACCACACTGCATCATACACAAAACAAAGGAATACTCATAGGGAAAAAACCCCTTACCATACGTTGTGGTGATTAACTACCCGAAGAGGGCTGGCTGTGGTAAACACGGAATGCTGTCTCCAAGTCAGATGCAAAAGAAGCCAAAAAACGCTCTCCCACCCGTTTCTTCAATATCCAATAGTAGGGGGAAAAGTCAAAGACATAAAAACCCCCCACAAAGTCCAGTTCATTGCCAGGAGGACTTGAATCCAATGAAAGAACAAAGAAAATGTACTTCGTGTATTGGCGCAGCAGCCGCTAACGCCGATCAGAACCAGGCTTCGTGAAAAGACCCGTAACCGCCTCTAACGATGTCGAGCGGTTACGCAAGATGCGGAAGTCCGTGATGCCAAATTACACGCATCCGCGTGTAGTTAATGAAAACAAACAGCAGAGCTGCGGGACGCGTGTACCGGTGTAGTACAACGCTCCAAACAGTCTCGATAATCCTAAAAAAGAGATTACTGAGCCAAGCAATCCCTGTGACAAGGAACGCACGAGCAAAGGACAAATCCCAGGGAACAGGAACCAGAGTGTAAAGGAGACTTCCCAATCCTGGGGGCAGGAACCAAGACCTGGAGCACAAAAACCCAACAAGGAAAAGAAACCAAGCAGGGAATCATAGGAGAACACCACATTTACCCATATCCAGTAAGTCATGTGACGATGCAGCATGGTGACAGAAAGGGGACTGACCTGATTCCTAACACCCTACGCCTACTCTCTTCAGGGGTGTTGTGAGGAACCATCCTGCCTTCTGTACTTCCATGGTCCCAATCCTCCCTCGGCCTGTAGCTCTGAGCCCCTTCAAATGTCTTCTATGTTCTCAAGTCTGGCCTCAATTCCCGAAAGACTTTGGCCTTGGGCCCCTTAAATCCATCGGTCCTCTCGACGAGTCTGCAGTCGCTGGTAAAGGGGTACTTGATTCTACGGGCCTTGGCATTTGACTCAATCTGTCCACCACACTGTTACTCTCATAACTGATGCTCCCTTCCCTTCCCATCTGTGGTGGACGTACGCTACGCACCTGCTCTGGATTGTATACTGACACTATGGGACCAATGGTAACCGGTACTGTAAGAGCATCCGGCAACCTCTGAGAACTGACACCTTCTACATTATGTCCCTCTCCTGCCAAGAGCGTTCCCACTACTTCAGTTCTAGGAGGGACTTGCGATACCCTAACTTCCTCTACCGGGGCTGACTTCTCCTCCCCGACTCTGGGTTGTATGGAGGTGGTCTCTCAGATAACAGCCTTTCTATCAAGCTGTCATCCGTATCACTGTCGTCTTCCTCTGTATTCTTTTTCTGCGCCTCCCCTGTTTTAACTAACAGTGGGTACAACTTATCTCCCTCAATCGTCTGTACCCTCCATCTCTTTGCCAATGCATCCCACCTCACATCTTGAACTGCCCTAACTGACCTCTTCACTCTTTCCTCTCGCCTGTCCCTGTTTCTTTCACGCACCGCCCTGATCCACGCATTTAATGCCTCAAACTGTGTCGGTCTAGGCAGAGGTTGCAAAGAAGCCATAATCGATTTCAACTGATACAACACTTCCAATCTAAAAGTCCTACGAAAGGTCAACTCTTCATTTCCATCAGTCATCTTGCACCAATTCTCGAGCCACAATATAGTATGCAGCCCAACATTTGTAGCCATATAATGAGCTGGAGTACCCTCGGGCTGAACCTCTTCTCCCCCCAGGGTTCTAACTTTTTCTCTTTTCGGAACAAATCTCGTAAAACTTTAAAACATTTCATGATGAAAACCCAGCGTTTCTGCTCCCGCAGCGCTCTTCTACTTCCTGATGACATTTCACCAATCCCAGCGTGGCTTCACACCAACCGCCCTATTCCAGCGCGGCACCTTCTGATGTCACTCACCTCCGCTTTCGCAGCAGTTCCCCTCCTTTACAGTTCATCTCTCACTCACGCACACGTCCAATTCATACACTGAAATGATCACTTCCGACCAAGCAATCACTTCGCTGACTGTACGTCCACAATCTGACTGTACGTCCACAGTCGCGTAATTGTCACCAAACTGGCAACTGTCTGTCCGCGAAACGACCGGACAATCACCTCACTGATAGATTACAGACACACAGCAACTCACGACCAGCGTCAGTTACTCACCACTCACACATTCGTTCCCCCTATCTCGGTCCTGCGGGCGATCGATGGTACCTCATAATCCCATTAAAATAGTCGACAAATACTATGGGTGTTCGATACACCCGAACCACTTAAGCTACACCTTGAGCCTAAGATTTTCCCAGGCTGCGCGCGCTCACAGCCTGATCTCCTTTCATACAACAGGCATTCCAACTCCGCAAGACATTACAACACAAAACACAAAACATATAAACACCGCAATCTAGCAATATATAACCCTATTCATACTCACTCTCATACGAACTGCTGCTTTTCACCGCCACGTCACTCTCGTCAATCCCCATGGATCGCTGTCTTCCGCCGACAATCCACTGGGCAATCATCACCTAATTTCTATGGGCCTTGGGAACCTCTAATCCTAAGCTAGATCTTCCCTTGCTCTAGGGAAACATCAACTCTGCTACCAACTGGGGAAGCTGGGATTCTCATCTAGATTTTCCTACCAATCTCTAGAATCCCAGGTCTGGTTGACTGAACCTTTTTCCCTGTCATAGAAGCGTAAAGGGAAGATTTTCATAAACAGAGCTCATATCAACTTCATAAGGCCAATCCAAATTAGACTCAAAGGCTACGAACTGAAAATTTGAAGATTTATTACAAAGCCAAAAATAGTTGGACACACAGACATCTCAACAATAAATTCAAGAAATAGACTGGCACTAATACAAAGGTAATCCTACGCAAGAGTCTTAACCAACTCAGAATAAAAATCAGGGTTAATTTGAGACGCATTAAACACACCATTACCGATAAAGTAGAAAGTCGAGACTGCATTTACAAAAAGGAAAGAATTTCCGTTAATCTGTCCCTAATCTAACTCTAAGGTGACTTCCCTACTTAACATTCCTCCCAGGCGAGAGAAAGGTGTCAGCCGTGAAGACTTCCTAAGAAGTACTTTCACTTCCAATAGGTGACTTCAATACTGAGCTCGTTTAAGATGCTCCTTGCTACACCCTACTCTGCCTCAAGTTCACCACTATCTACATCTTGCTTTTCCCAAGCCTAACTCCTAGACTGTTGTCTGCTCTCTGCTATCTGCTCCGGACGGCCTCTCCACCCTCGGATGCTGTCTCTAATACAAAACCCCAAAAACAGTTGAGTGGTCGCTCCCCTGTGTCCCTCGAGGATATTGGTATCGTTGTGCCACGCTGCTTCGCATTACTGCATATTGATCTGCTGCCTGCTGCTTGCAAATTGCCGATTTCAGCCTGACTGCGCACTGTGCCGCTCTGCATTAATTTATGCATTGTTGTATCTGCCTGCTGCCTGCCTGATCGCCGCTGAGCTTTGCCTGAATTTCTGGGTGCTATTTACGCTGTTTTCACTGTGTTTTCTGCGCGTTTATTGTACTCCCCCCCCTCCGCCTCCATTTTGTTGTTGTTGTGGTAGTCTCGAGCCCGCCCCGCCTCCCAACTGAGACGCCCTCGCCCCTCCCCCTCCACTCTCCATATATGACAGTAGTTCCCGCGCGCAGCGTTTACGCGCAGCGACCGCGCCCACTCCGCGCCGAAGGTGCGCCAAAGGTAAGCCCGTCTACTTCCGTCCGCGCCTGGACCGCGCCCAGCGCCATACCCCCTGGCCCCCGTCCCTCCCAGCCCTCCCGCATTACCTACGATGCCTCCACCCTCCTAGCCCTTAACCCCGGTCGCGCCCCCAACTGCGTCCAAGCCGCTCCTGGACACACCCATGGACCTTTCTCTTGCTACTCCTGCAAATTCAGCGGCACCGACAACCACTCTGACTGCGCACTGTGCCGCTCTGCATTAATTTATGCATTGTTGTATCTGCCTGCTGCCTGCCTGATCGCCGCTGAGCTTTGCCTGAATTTCTGGGTGCTATTTACGCTGTTTTCACTGTGTTTTCTGCGCGTTTATTGTACTCCCCCCCCTCCGCCTCCATTTTGCTGTTGTTGTGGTAGTCTCGAGCCCGCCCCGCCTCCCAACTGAGACGCCCTCGCCCCTCCCCCTCCACTCTCCATATATGACAGTAGTTCCCGCGCGCAGCGTTTACGCGCAGCGACCGCGCCCAATCCGCGCCGAAGGTGCGCCAAAGGTAAGCCCGTCTACTTCCGTCCGCGCCTGGACCGCGCCCAGCGCCATACCCCCTGGCCCCCGTCCCTCCCAGCCCTCCCGCATTACCTACGATGCCTCCACCCTCCTAGCCCTTAACCCCGGTCGCGCCCCCAACTGCGTCCAAGCCGCTCCTGGACACACCCATGGACCTTTCTCTTGCTACTCCTGCAAATTCAGCGGCACCGACAACCACTCCGCTACGACCACTCCACAGACTACCGACCCCAACCACCTACAATGCATCCTTCTCAACACCCGCTCGGTCCACAGACACGCCATTGACCTATGGAATCTACTAGACACCATCTCTCCAGACGTCGCCTTCCTAACAGAAACATGGATGAACGCTTCCTCCGCCCCAGACATCACCATTGCCATCCCTGAAGACTATAAGATCACACGCAAGGACCGTACCGGCCACACAGGAGGAGGAATCGCTATCGTCCATAAGAAATCAATCCGCATTTCAACCAGCTCTGACGCCAACCTCGCCAACTCCGAACACCTTCACTTCCAAATCCACATCGACCCCAAGACCACACTCAGAGGCACCCTCCTCTACAGACCACCAGGACCCCGCGCAAAATTCAGTGAAGACATCACGGACTTCATCACTCCACACGCGCTCCCCTCCAAAGACTACATCCTTCTGGGAGACCTCAACTTTCACCTTGAAAAGATCAACGACCGCAACACCACCACCCTCTTGGACAACCTCGCCAACCTCGGACTTAAACAACTAGTCACTTCCCCCACCCACATCGCAGGTCACACACTCGACCCCATCTTCACCTCCAGCAATCATGTCTCCTTCAGACACACTACGGATCTCCTCTGGACTGACCACAGCTGCGTTCACTTCACCTACAACAAGCCAAAACCCACCAACCACCTCCAACCAACTCTGCAAAGAAACTGGAACAAAATCACCACCGACCAGATCTCCGCATCGCTCCTTCTAAACACCCCAGCCCACTCTTCTAACCCAAACCAAGCCGCCGCCAACCTCACCCTATGGCTATCCAACACCGCCGACACCTTAGCACCACTGAAAAAACGTCAAAGCAAACCTGGCAGCAAGAAGGCCTCATGGTTCAACGATGACCTTAAGAAGTCCAAGAAACTCTGCCGCTCCCTTGAAAAGGCCTGGAAAAAAGACCCAACCACTAGCACCAAGGACGCCTTCAAAAACGCCACCCGCACTCACCACCAACTAATCCGAAAGGACAAGAAAACAGCATTCAAGGATCGACTTGACAACAACGCCCACAACAGCAAAGAACTTTTCAACATCGTCAAGGAATTTTCCAATCCCTCGGCCAACTCCAACGACATCACCCCCTCTCAAGCCCTCTGCGACTCCCTAGCCACATTCTTCCACAACAAGATTGCAGACATCCACAACAGCTTCAACAACCAACCCGGAGACCAACCCACCCAACCATCTGCTGAACATTCTCCCCCCGTGAACACCCTTAACGTCTGGAACCCAATCTCCACTGAGGACACAATCCGCCTGATGAATTCCATCCACTCAGGATCCCCCACAGACCCTTGCCCTCACCACATCTTCAACAAAGCAGACTCTGTCATAGCACCGCACCTCCGAGACGTCATCAACTGCTCCTTCAACTCCGCCACCTTCCCGGAAGACTGGAAACACGCTGAACTCACCGCCCTGCTGAAAAAACCCACAGCGGACCCCACCGAACTCAAAAATTACCGCCCCATTTCGCTCCTTCCATTCCCGGCCAAAGTCATCGAGAAAGCTGTCAACAACCAGCTCGCCGCCTTCCTCGAAGCCAACAAATCCCTCGACTCCTCACAATCTGGCTTCCGAGCAAAACACAGCACTGAGACCGCCCTCATCGCAGCAACAGACGACATTCGAACTCTACTGGACAATGGAGACACAGTCGCCCTCATCCTCCTCGACCTCTCTGCAGCATTCGACACAGTCTGCCACAGCACCCTTCTACAACGCCTCAATAACACCGGAATACAAGGAAAAGCACTTGAATGGATCACCTCGTTCCTCACCGGAAGAACCCAGAGAGTCCGCCTTCCACCATTCAAGTCCGAGGCCACTGAAGTCATCTGTGGTGTACCACAAGGATCCTCACTCAGCCCCACCCTCTTCAACGTATACATGAGCCCCCTCGCGGCCATCGCCCGCCAACACAACCTCAACATCATCTCTTACGCGGATGACACTCAACTAATCCTTTCTCTCACCAATGACCCCAGCACCGCCAAAACTAACCTACACGAAGGAATGAAAGAAGTTGCCGAATGGATGAAACAAAGCCGTCTGAAACTGAACTCAGACAAAACAGAAGTCCTCATCTTAGGTACATCCCCCTCTGCATGGGACGACTCTTGGTGGCCGGAAGCCCTTGGAAAAGCACCCATCCCGACAGACCACGCACGGAACCTAGGCGTCATCCTGGATTCTTCACTCTCAATGAACAGACAAGTCAGCGCCGTATCCTCATCCTGCTTCAACATTCTTCGCATGCTCAAAAAAACATTTCGCTGGATCCCCACCGAAACAAGGAAAACAGTCACCCATGCTCTGGTCACGAGCCGACTGGACTACGGAAACACCCTCTACGCAGGTACTACCGCTAAACTCCAGAAGAAACTCCAACGAATCCAAAACGCCTCAGCCAGGATCATATTGGACATCCCGCGCAACGAACACATCTCTGGTCACCTGAAAGACCTCCACTGGCTACCCGTCAATAAGAGAATCACTTTCCGACTGCTAACCCACGCACACAAGTCACTCTACGACATCGGACCAGAATGCCTCAACTCACGACTGTCCTTCTACACCCCCTCCCGCCAACTACGTTCTTCCAGCCAAGCCCTCGCCACTGTACCTCGCATCAACAAGACCACCATGGGAGGTAGATCCTTCTCATACCTGGCTGCTAAAACATGGAACTCACTCCCCGCTTACCTTCGCCTTACCCAGAACCACCTAGCATTCAGAAAGCAACTTAAAACGTGGATATTTGACAAGTAATCCTCCTCCCCTCTCTAAGCGCCTTGAGACCCTCTGGGTATGTAGTGCGCTATATAAATTCTCTGACTTGACTTGACTTGACTTCGACACGGCCCTCTGGCAGGTGTAGCTCCACTGAGTTTTCCACTATGGCACCTCTCCATCCAGCATCCGTTAGAGTGTCCTTGGGTCCCAGGCACCTTCTCCGCTGAATGTTGCACTCCCAAATTCTTTGGCAGCATCTCTGCGTTCGCGCCTACTATCCTAACTTCTAAACAATGGACTTTTCTATCTAGCGAGCCTTGTGGCCTTGCACCTGCAAGCTAAAATACGTGAGACCATCCTTGCAACATTCGGAATTACAATTTTAATATTTGCTGAGGACAGCCTTTCCCAGGCGAGAGAAATAATTTCTTTCCGACTAAGGCTAACCAAGGAAAAAATACAGTTAGGCCTCTACTGGCTTCAGCATGTCCCAGGCCTTTGCACCTTTAAACACATTTGTAACACAACATTACATTACATTTCATCACTTTCAAATAAATTCTACAAGGAATATCTTTCACATTAAACTCTATGTTAATCCACTCGTTAATAAACACATCTATCATTTCATTAAAGCACAGCATTGTTAACACGACATTTCACATAAGATTATTTTCTACATTACATTAATCTATGATTAATAAACACACCACTCATATTGCACTGATCCCCGGCCTACCATTACATTTTTAAACTACATTGGTAAAGGTGCTCTAAATATGTTGGTGCTGACTACTTGGGATTATAATGCACCCTACACAATTTCAAAATAGCACAATTTCAAAATAACATGGCGCTCTCTCACACACATAGTCTCACAACACTACAACTCCAGCTTTGTTAAATAAAAAGTACTTACAACAATTCTATTTCTATAATGAGTCGTCGAGATGCTCGCTTAGTTGACCAGATCAAGTGACAGGGAGTGGTTGAGATGCACTCTGTTCAGGAAACCAATGGTTCAGGTTCTGATGCTTGATCACAAATATACCCGGTTTTGAACACCGCTACGCTTAATGGTAAAAGAAAGAGACCTTAAGAACACACGATTTTGAATGCTGCTACGCTTGGAAAAAGATATTTGAAGGCTCAGACATTGAATTAAAAGAGCTGCGCCTGTCCTGAGGGAAACAGCACTTCATAAGATTTAGGTCCAATCATAAATGATTCACGAATGACCGCACGAGACAACACTCCATCCGATCCAATAATTTGTTCAAAACATTAAGGCTGTTATCTGATTCGTTTTGAACAGAGGAGATCAGCTGATCTCAAAAATAGCTTTTGGTCCTGAAGAGAACCCTATGAATTGACAGTTGCGTTCGAAACACGTTGACTACTGATTGTCCAAACAAGTGTGATAAAAATAAATTATCCCTTGTTTTCACTTGTAGGAACACAGATGTGAATTAATGTTTTCCTTGTTTGATACACGTTGGGGATTTTGCGAATATTGCACTGTTTGGCCCTTACCCTTATGGAAAGTTGAAAACACTAGTCATACATTCTAACCTATTTGGGCAATATTGTCTTGTTAATTAATTGTTGTATGTTATAAGTGTTGTTTAGGTCATGTTGTGTTCTATTGTAAATGAAAATTTATGTTTGTAAACGTTTTTTCTTGAAAATTGTGGTTGTGGGTTTGTAATAGTTCTTTGTGATTTTTGTAGAAATTGATGATTTTTTGATGAAGAAATGAATTTTTTTTTCAAATAAAACAAAGTAGAAATTGAAACGGACGTTTCTGGGTCACATCGGGTTTTTTACGTGTGCCTTAATGAAAGATTGAGGAAAGGAATATCAGTATTGGCATGTTTTTTGTTGCATATCAATATTTGGCTCAACCTTACTGATTAAGGGCCAAAACCCTTTTTTGTTAGTTGGACTGTCAGGCAGGACAGCTTCATCGGTAGGTGAAGGAGCTGAAGATCGCAGGAGTATGTGTTTAAATGTGACAAGTCCTGTGTGTTGGACTGTGTGGGACAATGTGCAGTCACAATGTGTCCTTTGCATGTCACAACCCTCAGATGATCAACAGCAAATTAAGTGTCTGTTTGCCGCTTTCTCTTCTGCCTAACCAGGACTAAGTCACCTTCATTAAAGACTATCTCTTGGCCTCATCCAACACTGATCAACTTATTTCTTGATCTAGCACTTTTGAAAGAGTGTCAGGGACATGAACCTTGACCGAACTCAAGGACTGCTCTGTAGTCCATTGTGGTAGTTTGTTCCGATGGCTCTCCCAGACAGCTAGGAAGCAGGGCTTTCATCCGTTTGTGGAGTGAGGAGTTGAACGATAAGCACAAAGGGCTTCACACAGGGTGTGCTTCAATACAATCCCCTCAAAGGATGCTTGCTAAATAACCCTTTTGACAGTACCCATAAAACATTCCACAACACCCTTTCTTTGGGGCCACAGAGGTGTACTCTTTTGATGCTTGACATTTATTCTGACTAGGAACTAAACCTAGGCAGAGTTCGCGAAGCAGTAAAAAAAACTCCACCGCGCTACGCTGAGTTCCCTGAGTGGGCGGAGTTGATTTTTCTACCAGTTCGCGTGACGTTTCTGCCGTACAGCAATGCGGATGGCATGTACGTGGGGAAATATCACACAAACTGCACCACGCAGTCGCTCATGGGTACGGCCATCTTGTTTCCTTCTTTTTTATGGTGCTGGGGCCTACATTTGAATCCTCCCTAAATCTTTTCAATCCTTCTTTCTCAAAACTTTATTTCTGATCTTTTTTATTGATTATCTTTCCCTGTGTTTTTTTAAGTGTATATTTTGTGTGTTTTTTACTGTGTTTTGTACTGTTTTTCTATATTACTTACTTTCTATTTTTTTTTACTTCCTTTCTTCTTCCCCTCCCTTACTTTTTTACTTTCTACATTTTCTTTTCCACCTGCCCCCCAGCAACATGGGAGAGAGTGCGAAGAGGAGCCTTATGGAAAACGGCACCCGGAAGGGGTGCATCCTCTGCCTTGTTTTCGGAGGTGGAGGTGGCAGCTCTTGTTTTTTTCACGCAGCACAACCTCCCCTCCACCGTGGCATCAGTTTGGCAGGCCTAGGTCCAGGTATGGGCATTGGGAGCATCAGCAGCGGTGGACGAGAGTGTCCTGGGCAATGTATCCTTGCTCTGGGATCACCCATAACCAAGTGACGCACCCGTGGTCCGATATCCTGGACCAAGAGCCGGACCTGCTGGACCTGCTAGGTGTTGAGGTCGCGGGCTTGGTGAATAGCTAATTATAATTATTATTGTGTGTGTTCTCTGCTATTGCGAATATTATTTTTTTCCTAAAAAACGCAAGAATTCTGCTGCTCACATGCAGGTAAGTTACGTTTAAAAATCTTTTATTTTGTGATTGTTATTCTAGACAGGTGCTTGGCGCTACCTAATTGTAGTTGTTTACAACTTTGCGCTCACTTGGTCTGATTATTTATGAGAACTTAAGTTAGGTAAAGAAGACTAGAGAGACTCCTTTCCTTTGTCCTGTCACTAAGATAGTGGTAGTAGTTAGGTACTTAGTATTAAATAGTAATGTAGCAGCCTGAGCCCTCTCACTTCAGTCTTTGACTCCTTAGTAGAACCTTTCTTGTAGTTTGTATAGTGAGTGAATAGTAACCAACCAATTTGATGTATGCAATATGCATGCGTCCATTTTGGCATTTAGACTAAATGCAGACTTAATGAATTGGCTCGTCAAAGGGGGTTGAGATATTTTCGAATGAGATGGGAACTTAGAAGCAAATATAATTTTTTGCAATTCATTCCAAAGTCTTTGGAATAGGCGGGCTAGGTAGGTTTAGGATTCAGGAATCGGAATGGAACTGTGGAATAATAAAGATAGGATGGTCAGCGACTGCAAAACTAATCTACTACTACTACAGTCAAACTGATTTAGGAAAGGTCAATGTTATTGCAATTGCCGTTTCCTGTCAAGAAATCTTTTTGGGGGGATTATTTATACTTATTTAACACCAATCATTTTTGTCTCTTTAATTATGTCTTACATGATCATCAACATCAAGGGGCAAGAACATAAGGTCTTCTGAGGTGGGTGCAGGCACTGGAGGTGCTTTTCAGGGCAAGGAACGCTCCTAAATAGATGGCTCTGCTGGCCCCAGTAAGTCCTCCTGTTGTTAGTATTAATATATATTTCCCTAACTTTTACTGCTCCTTATTTTTGTGAACTATATTATTTCCGTTTCCTAATTTAATTTATTCCCAAATCCTCTTCGATCTATCTGTTTATAAATTCTTGTTATCCCTGCATTACCTATAACTTAGTTATTTACATTTCTAGTGACTGTTTTTTTTGTACCTCAAACTGCCTCTGATTCTGTAGTAGTCTGTCTGTAGCTTGCTTTCTTCTGGTTTTTCAGTCAGCTTTCCCTCTCCCCTTATATATTTTTTGGACAGCCTAGTGGTGGTACTGTAAAGACTCAGTGAACCCATTGGTCCTTACTACTACTAGTACTAGTACTACTCCTACTACTCTGCTGTGCAAATTGCATGCCCAGTAAGGTTTTCAACGCATGTTTGTTGAGATGAGAAGGCTTTCTTTTACTTTCTCATGCTCAATCAGTAAATGATGGTCACGTTGGACGCCTCAAAGTTGTGTCTTCTTCTCACCTATAAATGGTAAAAGAGGCCTACAAGGGATTTTTTTATGTATAATAATTTCCAGTAATTCAGAACTAAATCGCGGAGTCAGTCCTAATGTAACAGACGCCAAAGTGTCAATGGACAACAAGAAATACAAAGAACAAATCTTAATAGAGAAAACACGGGAGTACTTAGTAATTTGAGAAAATATATCTTGGTTTATATATTTTAGTTTGAAATAATAGAGTACATAAAAACATTCAGTATAAAGTCATGGAGAGAAGCAAAACATCAAATTGTCCTAACAATACATGACTAGACATATATTTCAAATCAATTATAAGCAACAAATCTCCAAGTGAGAATATGTATCGCTTCAAAGTGACAAATTATCCTAGGAATAGAGGAAAATGTTGACGTTTCGGTCTGTTCGACGGTAGTCCTTCAGACCATCTTCAGGACCAAAGTAATTGTAGCTGACAAAAGGACTCCTATTTAAACATAATACAAAACATAACTTTAAATTTTAGCAATCAAACTGCAATACAAACTTCAAAGGACTAAGAACCTGTGTATAAAACAAAATGTGATTTGAGAAGAACATGAAGTGCAGATTTCCAATTCATGCACCACCCTGAGGGAATCAAAGTAAGTAGTGCGTCTGCTACCACGTCAGCACAGAACGGTGGTAGTGGTGGCATTGGATTCCCCTTCTTTGTATTTCTTGTTGTCCATTGACACTTTGGCATCTGTTCCATTAGGACTGACTCCTCGGTTTAGTTCTGAATAACTGGAAATCATTATACATTAAAAAATCCCTTGTAGGCCTCTCTTACCATTTATACCGTTGCCAAGCCTCCAAGGGTACATTGGGTTTCCCATACTATTAGTTCTTCTCATCTAGGCCCATTATTATTATAAGCAGCAGTTGATGAAATGATTACCTTGCACCATGGCCTTAAGGAAGTATGAGGAGGAGGAGGAAGACAGTACCATTGCATTTTCCAACCAAAAAGGCCTAATGTCCGATTGTCCACCCAGTTGCCCACTCTTTTTCTTTTAAAAAACTCAGATTCACCCATAGCTCTAGCCACCTAGTCCAGTTCTGTGGGTTATCCTCTTCTTGAGAGATTTTACAAGAATTGCCACCAACAAAATGCCCAATCAGATATTTTATTATTTTTGATAGGACATACTGTCAACTCGAGTCTGTGTACCCGAATTGTAGTGATGTGTGTGGTGTATGTATTGTATTTTCAATCTTGCTAGTAAAAAAATACATAATTAGTGGGTAATGTTTTTTCAAGGCGTGACGACCACCAGTGTAAAGGACCAGCGGGAAGGTGATGGCAGCCAGGAGGGGGCAGATGTGGCAGCTGCAGGGGGTGAACTAGCAGCAGTGGCAGACGGTGGTAAGTCATATTCCTAATTGAGTTTATAGTATATACACTTGCTGCAAGGGTGTACACTGTACACTGTACTGTTGAGACTGAGTTGTGAACAGTTGAAAAAGACACCCTTTACTAAGCATTAGCATTAGCATTAGCGGTAGTTGAATAACTAATGGCCTCTTCTCGTCTTCAACTCAGCAAAGAAATCTTTATGCAGAAGAACAAAAGGAGTCAAACCTTGATGGGTTGATGGAAAAGGGAAAGAAGGATGGAAGGAGGAAGGACGGGTGACATGTAACATTGGACTGTGAGAGATAAGGATGCATTGGTGAAGGGGGCCCTGGGGTGCATATAGGTGGCTGATAGGATGCATGGGTGGTTGAAGCAGAATCAGTCAAAGGTGAAATAAAGGATGCCTGCCTAGGTGGGTGAAACTGTGTGGGTGAAAGGAATACTCTGTGGGGGTTGTTGGGTCAAACTCAAAGGCAAGTAAGGAGAACACATGGGTGGTTAAATGACAAAAATATATGTTGGTGAAAGGATTGTTGAGAATAATATAATATACGCAATGGTAGGATGGATGCATGCTTGGATGGTATTCAATCATATGTGAAGAGTGGATGAAGACAATGTAAAGGAAAATTAAACTATGCCAGAGTATCAAAGTCAAGGGTGAAGAATAAAATTAGTGCTAGAAGAACAATGCAATGATAAAAAGAAAAATCCCTGGGAAGAAGAATAAACAAGGAATTGTTTTTTTCAAGGTTTTTGATTGAATGGTTTGATATTTCAGAATATTCCTTTGACTCACAGTGGTTAGCATGCACAACATATATATTATGTATGAATACACCCATCCATCATCAATCGCCTCCCTCCGAGTCCAAGGCCCACTCCCTCCCTACCCATGTCATTTCGAAAGTGTCAGCCATGGGTGGCCTATCAGCTGCATGGTTAGTAGTACCTCACATCATGTGACGTTGTGCAGTATATCATCATTCATATTAGTAATTAATCATTTCATCGGCCTTGTTGTAGTAGTCAGGGTAAAAGTGAAATTGAGCATTTGCCATTGATTTACCAGAGTATAGCCATAGTAATAGAAAAAGAGATAATTGTGAAGTACAGCTGTCCCACTTGCAGAATGTAGTAAAGAAACGCGAGTCTACAACAGTAGCAGTATGTCTGTCTAGGGCGCAAGCTGAGCTGGCATGCCTACAAGATACTACTGCATAGTGCCTAATGCCTGAAACTCTAATCACATCCAAATCTTAGGGGCCGAGGAATCGAGGATATCACAAATGTTATGTAACCTATTGCTACTGTGCTACTATAATTTTATGTGTATAATTTTATGTTACTGTGTTTTGCTGAGAGTATTCGTTACAACTGTCTATTTTCTTTATATAGCTACTCCCTTCCAACCCAACAGGCAGGAAGTAGCAGGAAGTAGCAGCCAAGACCCAGCAACAGAAGCTGGAGGCCATCAGGGCAGAATATCGGCAGTTGGTTGCTCTGGCAGAGGAGGAGGAGGCAGCAGCTGCAGCCTCCAATGCCACGGGTTCCAGCCAGCCCCCCCAGTGCCTCTGGTGTTACCGGGCCATGGTTCGGCAGCCGCCCTACCGCAGTCAGCTACTGCTGCCCACCACTCTTCATGTAAAATGTTTCAGAGCTGCATGCTCCTCCAGATGGCGCACCTAGAGGCCAGGATGGAGGATCGCTTCGACCATCTTGAGAGCAAGATCCAGCTCTTAGTCCACCGCTAGATGATAGACCTCTCTTGCCCCTTTTTAAATCTTTTTTTTTTGGTGGGCGGGACTTGTTGGAAAGAGGGTGGGAATGTGTGAGTTGAGGAAAACATGGGTGTTATTTTATGGACATTTGGATTTTTTATGGACAACTGGACTTTTACTGGGCATTGGTTTGGGTTAGGGAGGGGGTGGATCAGGTGTGGGTTTCTTTCATTCTAGTTTATTTGTTAGGGGAATAAATGTATAGTTTTACAAATGATGTAAATCTTTTTTGGAGGGGGTTACTCTTTTTTGCACTGTTTCCTTTGCTGCAGGGGGGAAGCCTTTTTTAAAATCGGCAGATAGTGTAACACACCAACAGATAGATGCAGTATGCTCACTTGTCTTACTACTGTTAGTCTCTCCTTCTAGTCCATGCAGTCTGCAACTAAAACCCCTATGGACTCGGAAGGGGTTGGTTTGGGTGTGTGAATTAATTATTTTCCATAGTATATACATTATTGCATCCTTCACACTTCTTCTCTTAACTGTGATTGATGATTAGGCGAAGCAATGGCTGCATGGCGATGGTTTGGTTTCCCATGGTGATGGTAATAGTAGACAGTAGCAGTTGCAAAAAAAAGAAAATGAGACAGTCATCTGAGGGAGACTAGAGAACGACTAGTAGAAGTACAGTACACAAGAAGAAGACTGCCAAATGAGAAACCATGATAAGCAATGTTAAAGTAAAGCAAAACTGGATGGTGGGCTGGCCTAGTACAAGTTACAAACTGAAGTTGACTCGAGTTGTCAACTTTTGAAGTGGACAAGCATAACCTTTAGTGCTGGAAGGATGATGATACTGGCAATTATGATGGATTATGTTTCTCTGATATTTTTGTTTGTATTGAATACTGTCTGTGCGTGGGAGGGAAATCTAATATTTATATATTGCCAATGTGGGCTATAGTTATACTTAGAGTAGAACTTAAGATCTTCGCCCTTCCTTCCCTAGCCTTGAGTTGGTGTTGCTTTCACCACACCCTCCCCACCAAGTGTGTGATCAATTAATGGTATAATTTTAGTTTAGTTACACCAATATCTCACACAGCTCAGGGTAGAGGTTAGATTAAAGCATAAGAAGGGGGATTTGAGGGAAAGGTTTGACAAAGACAAACACTACTTTACAAGGACAACACATTCATCTTGGCGGCCCACCATCATAAATCTTTTATGGGAGGAAAAGGAAATGCATGCATGATTATGTGTACTAGACTAGTGCATGTAAATACATTTTCTGTCTGCCCCCAGAGAAACAAAAGTTAAATTTTTGTTCTTGTAGCGGGCTTTGAAAGATAGCAAATACAATTAAAATATCCATAGGAGTCAAGTAAACAAACATAAACAACACACACAGTTGTAATGATTGAAGAGAAAAAAGTATACTGTACGGATTGCCAAATCGGGAGTTGCATCTCTGCACTTCATTACTCTTGGACTGCCAGTTAATCCAGGGTAAGGGCCTGTAGATGGAAAAAATGATATTGAAGAATCAAGGGGGAATCTGGGAAAGTTAAACTGCATAAAGTAGTGAAACAAGAAGACTTTGTTTCAGAGGCAGCATGGCTAAATGTCTGATTCCTGCAGTTACCACCTACAATAGGCCCCCCACCCAACTTCCACTTAGCTTCAAATTGAGCACTGAGCCCAGACACACACAGCAACAGAGCATGCCATTTTCCAATTAATTAAAAACTCAATGCACTGCTATTAGTCAGTCACACCACAATTGCTACCACCACTACACAGACATGTGTATGTCAGATGTTGTTGTTGCTTCCCTTTAGGCCACTTCAAAGCCATCCTCATCCAAATTGGTTGGTTTCAGTGAATTTGAAAATTTACAACATCTTCTCATGGCAGTTCTCAAAGTAGTCACATCATCTCTGATCCTCCTGAGTTTGACTATGAGTCAGAGTATGGTGTCCAACTCTGTACCAACAGTGTCCCGAGTGAATCCCGACTCAATATAATGGATCGGCCTGTAGAAGTACGATTTTGTTATTGAACAACAAGAAGGGAAAGATTGACTTGACGGACTCACTGTAGAGTAGACTAGAGTTAACTAGATTTGTGTTTGCAAGCTTTGCATTAACTAAGTGACTGGTCAGGTATGAGTCTTTGAGGAGTATAAGTAAGCATAAAACAATTTAAAAAAAGCCGTGTGGACAGTGTGGAGTGGACCCGGTGAAGTAATCTCGCTAATATATCCGATCTTTTGAAGGGGAAGGAAAAAAAATAACCTTCAGGGGAAAATTATTGATCAGCCGTCAGTAAACTACCAAAACATTGTGAATCTCAATCATCATCATCATCACTAAAACATTAAGCGTAACAAACAATCACTCAGTCTCTCACCGCCTGCTGTCACCACATGAATCATCTTTCTTCTTCTCAACTCTCAACTCAAGTTGACATGTGCATGATTGATGATGATGATGACATATCTTTCACAAGTTGACATCACAACAAACAACAATCACTCAGCGTGCAATGTATGCCATCATTTACCTGTTATTTCAGTGTGCTCACTGATCGATTGGTGGCACATTGCAGAATGCAGATTATCCATTGCTTTGCTGTAAATCGAATTATTATAATCTCCCATGTAAATGTAAATGTACAGGAATTTATATAGTGCAAATCACCGAGCGGTTTCTAAGCGCTTGCTTAGGGAACCCGTCCTGGTATTCCCCTGTGAGATAACCCCGGCAGGGTATCCGCAAGGTGAAAGCCAGGCATCCCGCCGCGAGGGGCCGTTGTGGAGATTAAGCAAGCTATTGCCCAGAGTCGCAGAGTGTGAACCCGTGAATCGAGTAGGCACCGGAGCGAGAATTGTCGAGTCCATGGACATTTTAGGACTCAAGACCCCGCCGAGCCGGGAATTGAACCCTGGTCCCGGGCTGACCTCTGCTTCCAGGTCTGCCTCCTCTAACCAGTGAGCCACACTTCTCCTGGGGCAGTCCCTCTAGGTTAGGAGGAAAGGATAGATAGTCAGGGTCCAGGGTTGGAGTCCAAGGCAGGCACACATTTGTTTGTATTCCCCATCGAATGTCTGGCTTGAGGGAAATGGCTTTAGGGCAAGTCAGGACTTCTTCACTGCACCCAGTTGTAACTCCAATCTGACAATAAAATGTATCTAAGAGTAAGACGATGGGGATGGATTGGTCAACCAGGGACACATAAATAATAATAATGATCCTTAGCTATATCTTCTTTGGGAGGGGGTTTTGGACGTCAAAGAAAGAGAGTAACTAGAAACTAAAACCTAGTTGTCGGGGAAGTAGAACTCGTCCTCAAACTCTGGTTGTTTGACCAGAAGTAGGTCACCTAACACACTACTTCCATGACCTGAGTCACCGTCATCATCTTCCTGCTGTGGTACTTCAGATATGGTGTAATCTGGTGGTATAAAGTGCTGATTCTTTTTGATCATGGTTAACCTCTCCACATTTTGGGAAGAGAGACTGGTCCTTCTCACTGTCAGAATGGCAACAGCAGCACTGAAAACATGCTCAGCAGAGACACTTGCTATGGGGCAAGCCAGTTTATTGCCAGCCTGCTGAGCACTGGTCATTGGCACCTTTTCTCGTACCAATACAGCAATGGGTTTTGGTCAAAGTAGACCTCTGTTGGTTCATCCAGATAGACCTGGACCATCCACTCAATGGTCATGTGTGCTACTCTTTGCTCTGCCTCTTTTGCTTTTGCCTCAGCACTGGACTTAAGCCCTGTCAGTAGAAACCATTCCTTTGCAGATTTAGGGGCTGATGCTCTTGTTGTTGGCAACATCCGTCTGAAAAATGAATGAAAGTTTCCAGTAATGATTTGTACCATGGACTAAGAATTATGGCACAAATGTAATAGTTGGATGACACACTGACTCTTTTGATCGAAACCATTCAAAGACCTTAGTTTTAAAGTCTTCCAAAATGTTTGCAGCAGTATGGGATTTCTCCAAGACAAACATGGCTACTGATGCATGCTTCCGAGCCCCGTCAAAAATGTCAGCAGTGTCAACACGAGCAGTTATCTTTTCTCTAACCCCCAAAAAGGAGATCCAGTATAGTATGCAGTGATGCACATGTAATCAATGGCTTGGCAACTGGTTCACATGTCTGTCATCAGGTGGATAGTGTGAACAGCACTCTGCTGCAAAGCTTGTCCAAGCAATTCCAGCACATCATGATGTAGTGCTGGAACAGCAACTCTGGTGAAATAAGAATGGCTGGGAACCTTCAGTTTCGGGCAGATGGTTCCCACAAATTCCAGAAAACCCACTGCTTTCACAAAAGAAAAAGGGAGGAGGTCCAGCGCTAACATTTTAGCCAGATTCGCGTTGGACAAATGTGCTGTTGGATGGTAGCATTCGTACTGCCCCTCCTGGCCTAAACATGCAGAGAATGGTAGCCTGGATTTTTTTCTTTTTGGTGCCACTGATGCAGGTGACTTCTTAATAGTAGACATTGGTAGGCTCAATGTGCGTTTCTATGCGGTTGTCACTGTACTCTCTTGCATTGGACCCCTTGGTGCCCCGGCCTGACTCTTGTGCCATTGCGATGTTGCTGAAGATGATGTGCGCAATACCACTGTACTGCTGCGGACAGGACTGCTTTGGCTACCAGAGAAAATGACTTCCTCTTCTTCACCTTCAACTGTGATCGGATCTTCACCCCCTACATCAACAACATTTGCAGTTTTTTGGCCGCTAAGGTGCGCCTCCCACTGGATCAAGTGGTCTTTTCTCAGATGGGTTGTTTGGCCTCCGGTACCATAGTTTGTACCGAGCTTACCCCGACTAACACTTGCTTCACAAATGGAGCATATAGCAGTGTTCACCTCCTTCTTGCTAAACAAAAATAAGTCCCAAACTGACTTAGGTCAACTTTCTAATGCTGCCTCCTGCAATGATGGATGAACTGGTAGGTGGGCGTGACGTTTGACTATCTGCAGTACCTACTTCTGCTGAGGTGGTTGTGGTAGATGTAGGTCACTGCCAGGACTTTGTAAATATGGCAGCTGGAGGTGGTGTTGGTGGTATCTGTTGTCCCACATCCCTCACAGCAATTTGGGATGGGGTAATGTCGGTCTCCACTGAGGTGGGGCTAATGTCCATGATGACTGACTCGTCATTATCCTCCTCTTCTACATCTACCTCCATAACTCTAAGGCTTTCTGGAACCTTCCTTTTCCCTAGCCTTGTCTAATGTGTATCTCACTCTCAGACTGAGGTGGGATCCAAGTGGCATCTAGATCATCAGAAGGGGGGCTTGGAGATGAAGTTGATGGACTAACACTCCTTTTCCTTGCTTGGTATCTGGAAGAAAATGGAACTTCTGAAAGAGTGGCTTGCTCTTCTTCCTCAGCAGGAATCTCGATCTCCTGAACTACCCCTACTTTGGGAGGAACTACTATTGGTGGAGGGTGTGACTGCTGTTGTCCACTTATCTGAGTTTCCTGCATTGATTGGGTTCTACTTTGCGATAACTATAAGTCAATTTCAACATCACTGCTCGGCGGCGTTGCCGTGATTAGGCTGGCTGACACTGAGACAGTCATGGGCTTGGTCCTATGTTGGTGGGCTAGGTCTGATGATGCTGGGGTGCTGCTGCTCCTAGCTTTCACCTGGACATCACTGCTGCAGGTGCAATTTTTGGTTTCCCAAAAAAGGTCATGGGTGACATACCGGTGGTGGTAAGTGGCAGTGCCATCTTCTTCTCACTGGCAACTCTGACTTTCTTGGTACTGGTACCTTTCTTTGGCGCCATCTTGAAGCTGTCGGTTAGCATGCAGCGGCACTTGTCTTAGATTCACAAGTTGAAAAGATGTCTATGATTACACGTCATATGACATCATGCTCAGGACGCAAACCTTCTGTCTTGCAGTACAATGGGTGATAGTGTCTCCTCCTCTTGTGCACCTAAAAGCAAAGAAGCTAGAAGAAAATCGGTGAAACGTGTCATTATGGCATATCAATTACTAGTACAAACAAATATAATATTTAGTGAGTGGTCATACTTGTTATTACCTCAAATATTAAAAAAAACTAACAATACAGTGTAAACATTTGTGAGACTTTGACAACAACAAGGGCTTTCATGTTGTACTGTACAGTACACTCAGGAAAGATAGGAAAGAAGATGAACAACAACAAAAATACAAATGAAACGATTTGGCAATTGGCATTGTGCATTACGTGGGATGCGGCACTCAGAGAGCTGAAGCTGACAAATGACAATGAAAGAATCCCTAAACAATGAATACTGTTGTGCAATGTGCACGTCATACAGCAGACATGAGGCTAATGGTTAATTGATGCCAAGCCCTGTTACTTTGAAACTGAAACATTTTTAGGGGGAAAAACACGTTTTTTACTTTGAAACATTTTAAAAATATTTATAAAAAATGGAAACTATAAAAAAATTTAAATTAAACAAATTTAATTTTTTTACAATTTAAATAAAAAAAACATTAAAATAAACAAAGAAATTATAGTTAAACAAATAATTATAAGTTAAAAATAAAAATTACCGTCAAGCGTCTAATTGTTAATTTAGTAAACTGCTATTATTATCTCATTTATTCAACCATCCATGGAAGCATATGGCAGAGGGTCACACTGGCTGAACACACAAAATGGCTGGCAGCCAGTGCCACATGGTCATCATCAACAACAACAAGCAAGAAGAAGGCATTTGAGAACAAAGAGAAGACATGCAAGCCTATGGCAAATGCACACTGGCTGCCTCCACAAAATGGCTGCCAGCCACATGGTCACTCAAGACAACAAGCAGGAGGCCTGGAAAACAATGAACACAAGCAGACCTATGGACACAGACTTTACATAATGGTCCCCGGCGACATTGGGAGCAAGGCAAAAGCTGGCCTACTATTACAAATAAACTCACACACTGGCCAGACACGGCACCGTGTGGCTGCCTGGCAAATCTTGTGGCATTCACGAGCATCTCGATCGCGGGCACCCGATAAGTCTCTCTCACATGCGCAAAAATGCATTTCGGGAACGCCAACGCAAAAAAACTCCACAAGCGGAGCAGAGTTTTACGCCCAGGGTTAGTAGGAACTCTCTGAACTGTTTGCTGTTGAACAGCGGACCATTATCAGATTTGAGTTTGGGGAAAACACCATGCTGCAAAGATGTTGTCCTGTCGCTCAATGACCTTGTCATGGGTTGTTAATGACCAATCCTATACCAAAAGGAAAAGTGAATGTTAATCAATGACTACCATGAGATGTTGTCTGTTCCATAGGAGCCCAAATAAATCAACCGCAATCCTTTCCCAAACATTTGTAGGAAGGTCAGACATGATCAGTGGATGTTGAGTCACTTTGGGGGAAGGGCAGTTGCAAAGATGGCACTCTTTAAGTTCCCTCTCAACAAACCCATCTAAGCGCCAGAGCCACACTTGGTCTCTTAGGGCTCTTTTGATAGCTACGTTACCACAATACCCTTCATGGGCTATTTCAGTGACCTGCTGTCTCAGGCTCTAGGGTAGGACAACTCTTGAGCTTCTCATTACAACAACTTCTTTGGTCACAGACAGTTCATCCTGTACACTTTTGAATTTTTTAAATTCTACGTTGTCAACGAGAGGTCGAACACTCCTTTTCCAGGATTGAGTCAGAATAATGTATTTGAGAATATGCATGCTCTTGTCAGCATTTGTAGCCTCAATAATCTGTTCAATTGATATAGCCTCTGGCGTATTAGACTTCAGAATGAAGTTGATGTAATACTAATCTGCCTTGGTTGTCAGGGGTCAGAAGTCATTCTCCCATCAGAAAATATGTGTCCAAAGAATTTGAGTTGCGTCTTCTGAAACTCACACTTTGCTGTGTTCAGAGTAAGACCTGCATCAGGAAGTAATTGGCACACTTGTATAAGAGCCTTGTTGTGCTCCTTTCGTGTCACTCCATATACAGATATGTCATCACTGTAATTAAAAGCATTTGTGACAGGTTGAATTATTCAACGTATGTCATTCTGAAATAGTTCTGCAGCTGACGACACTCCAAAACTCAACTTTTTGTACCTGAACAAACAAACATGAGTCGAAAAAGCAGTGATGCACCTTTGATTCTCTTCCAACTCAAGTTGATGATATCCTCTGTTCAGGTCAAGGCAGGAGAAGACTATGACACCATTCAGTTGCATAATCATGTCTGCTATTTGTGGGCCAGGATGTCTTTCTCTCTCGATTGCCTTGTCGGCCGGGTGCACATCAACACAGATGCACACTGCACCCTCACTGACTTTTTTTGCCACCACCACTATGGGGGACAGTGACACCCATAGTGTAAGACAAGTGGAGGGCTCAATGTTGCCAGGCTTCAACAGCTTTTCTAGTTCTTTGTCAACAGCTTCTTGCAAGGGAAAAGTGACTCTGAGGGGCGACAGGGCGAATGTCCTCATTGATGTGAAGTCACACTTTCATTGTATTGAGCCTGTCGAGGGCATGTAATAATGATGGGAACTGACTCACAACTTTAGATTGAGTTTGGAGGTTGAAATTGAGAGACATCAGTCCCATGTCGCAGCTGAGGCAATGCTGATTAGGCAAGCACTTGACGAAGCTCCTTGAAGAAGATAAATTGCTGCTTGCACGGATACTGTTTTATGTCACAAAGTCATTCTGAATGACCCTTGAATCGGCAACGGTTTAGAAGCTACAGAATAGAAGGGGGTTCCCCAGTGGGATAGTTTGGGTATTGGCAGGAACAGCTGAATAGAACAGAGCTACCCTGCCAAGGTCGATTTCTAGGTCCCGGGGGGGGGGATCCTAAAGGTGATGGGGGTTGCGACAAACATTAAATATAAAACAAGTCAAAGTTGATCTTCACAGAGAACACTCCATAGGCGTGATCTACATGGATGGCCTCTAGTGTAGTTGCTGTAAAAATATCCTGCCCACATTGTTCTGCCTCCATGTTATTCTAGTCCTAGCAGCTTATAAACCTGTTCCCTGCAGGCTCATATGTACCCCGATGATCTAATGTGTATGAGTGCATGATTATAGTGAGGTAGCGTGAAAGTGAGTGTCTGTTGAATGAATGATTGTGGAAGTGTGTGGGACATGAACTATGGATTGTTCTCTGTGAAGATCAACTTTGACTTGTTTTATATTTAATGTTTTATCCACTTTTTCACATTTGCCCTGACGTTTGCACATGGACTCATGTCTGAGCCACTGCTTTATTAATAAACAAATTCTATTTTCATAAAAAGATGTACTGAAGTTGTGTGATGTACCATTGTCTCTGATATGTAGCTTGTTGTCACCACCCCATCACCTTTAGGATCCCCCCCCCTGGGACCTAGAAATCTACCTTGGCAGGGTACCTCTGTTCTATTCAACGGTTTAGAAGCTGCCCACATGTATACTTTCGTGTTTGATGGGGGAGATGTCTTCGAGCAGTAGCAGCACCCCTCCCCCCTCAGTGCCTTGAGACCCTCACGGGTAAGTAGCGCGCTTTACAAGTTCACTGATTGATTGATGTGGCACAGGAGATAAGCTGTTGAACTTCTGAACTGGCATGATGTTAATTGCAAAGGCCCGAACTTCATTGGATGTAGTATATAACAATGTCGAATGTTACATATATACAAATGAAATGAGTTAAGATGAAATTAAACATAATGTTCAAATAATTTAAAGTGTGAAGAAATAAAAACACTGAAGAATTTGAACTAAAACCGTGTTGGAACACTCATTTTGCTCTGAGGGAAAAATAAGGTGTGCGTTACAGGGATGGGTCTAGTGATTCACTAGAAACACGACTTTGCATGATGTTAATTGACACACCACTGTCTATACTGAAAGTTGTGAGGCAACCGTTGACCTTTGTTGTAATCTTGGGACAATGGCCAAATAAGTTTTGAAATTTCATTTGATAGTTTGCTTTTGTCATTGGTTCATCCTTGCACGCAGCCAGACCTGCATGTGTCCATCATTTGTCAGTCAATGCCATTAGCACACATCCACTTTCCTCATAGGCACTCAAAGATGATGTTGACAAGCATCTGTAAGATGAACTTGATGATGATCTACTTTGTCTGTTTTCTACTTGTCATAACTGATGCCACATTTTTATTTTGGAGGTGTGGCGAGGCAGATTCTGGAACTTTCTGGCATCCATTTTCTCTTCTCGCTGTAATGCAGTTAGTTTCTCTTTTGCTTGGCAAACCATTATGATGTGGTTCTCCTTACCACAGCCAATTCACCTCTGGTCTAAGGCAGGACATTTGTCTTCATGTGTATATGAAGATCCACATCGGAAACACAACCTTTTTTCTTTGTTCAAGGTGATTTGCATGTTTCTACTCAGTATTTGACCTTACTCTTCATGGCCTAAAGTTGATTCATTTTTCGCCATTACAGCTTCCGTGTCATCAGCTTGTCGATCTGCTCTTTCTTCGGCCCTGGCAGGCATTAGCACTTTCTCTAAGCTGAGCGTCTCTCCCAGCATCCGTCTTCTGAAGGAGTGTGAAAGGCAGCCATTGATAACTCGAAGACGTATGGCTTCTTCAGCATTAAATTCACTAAATTTGCAATGCTTGATAAGTACATCAAGTCTTTCAACAAACTCGTTCATCGTTTCATCAACTTGCTGTCATGCTTGATCGAAAATGTACCATTCATATTCAATATTCAGTATCAGATTGAACATGGCTTCCAACGCTTCCTTGACCTGACGAGATGATATTGCATCAGCTTGTGATATTTTCTTCAGTACTTCTTTTACTCCATCACTAGCAAGGTTCTTTTGGTGCTTGATAATTTTCTTATTGTCTACCTTTTCAAGGCCATCTGTGAAATCATCGAAGGTTTTGATCAATGCAGTCTATCTCGTGCCAATATTCTGCTTCTTGGTGGTGTCAAAAGGTGGTGGTGGTTTCATAAATAAGGCTGTGCTGTACTTCACTCTCTTTTCAACTGCCATTGAGAATATATGCTGTTCAGTTGAGGGCAGCTGTTATTTTGGGTCGGTATCTCCTGCAAGCACTGGCTGTGTGCTTGTACGTGGGTGATCACGCCTGATCAGAGGTGATAGGATGCCGTTTTCTTTCTTGACGGTAGCACTAGTTCCGCCTCTCATACTTGTTCATCACTACTTTCAGTCTTTTGCATTTTGCCGGGTTGCGGTTTCTCCTAGCTTTTCGCTCTGTATCAATGATGGGGCTGTGTTTGGCTGTGTCACAGTGTCTCTTCTTTTGTCCTTACCAGTGGATTTCTGTTGGGCTTTCGAATGTACTCCACTGCAGGGCTTTCAACTTTTTGAGAGCTTATGTGGGCTGCAGCGGGGCTTCTGTTCCACACAACCAAACTTCAAACTGCTTCTCATCGAAATATGCACATGTGGCACACACGAGGAGTTTGCAGTAGTATTGTACACTTCCAGGGAGAGCAGTGTCATTTCTTCAGGGCACAGATCTTATATGCGTCACCATTGTAGCATCCTCCCCATGCATGCACTTTCATGGAGATGCATGGCTGGTGTTCCTGGAATGTGTTTTTTTAAAACATATTTAAAAAACATTAATACAAATGACTGCCCATGGCTGGGCATCCGTGCACACACAGGATGACATCTTAGAGTGATTTTGCATACAGTATAACACAAAACATTCCAAGATAGCCTTCTGTGTGTCTGCATATATGCACATGCATGGTTGGTCATCTTGGAATTATAAAGTTTAGCAACAGAACAAACTGTTGGAAAAACCAACAAATCTCCACCCAATACTTGTTGCTTTGGCAGCTGGTAGATGAGTTTGTTTGCTACCTGAGCATGCTCTATGTTTTTGTCATAGTAACCTCCATCAAGAAATCTTTATGTGGCTTCCTCTGTGTTTTGTTCCCTAATCTTTTTTCAAATAAGTTTTATTTTATGCATAGAATTTCTCCTCTGGGATACTCCTCATCTGACGCCATATTACACATTGTTCCCCGGGTGTGGAACAGGTGTGAGAATTCACTTTTTATGCCCCAGGGACACTATTCTATTACAGAAGGGGTCACAGATGCTTGTACGGCCCCTTCTGTAATACTGATAGTTCTGATGCACATGTAGATATCGTCAGAAAACATTATTTCATATGCTTTGCGGTGTGGCCTCATGTAAATGAGGGAATCACTTTGCCTCCCCTCACACGCCCTGTTATGGATGTGGACATATAAGCAAACATGCCTTTAGGAGGCACATTGAAATTGCGCCACAAAAAGGTGACACAATGCCAGTACACTCTTGTGAGCCCCCAGACATCTCCTACAGGCAGGTGCGATCACTCACTGCACTTGTCTACAAAGGGATCTCTAATGCCTCTTTAAAGTGCAGGTGGGTTGCCTGCTACACAGACATGACGAGGCTTAGAAGCTGCCCCTCTGTATTTCACTAAATACCAATTTGCGACTGCCCTAGGGCAGCACATTCATTGTTATAGGGTGAACTCTCTGTTTGAGCCTGGTGCACCTTCTTAAAGGTGCGCTATGGCACAAACAAGGACAGTGTGCCATATATGTAATACAGGTCCTGGTATGATAAATTATTTATTTAAACTTGTAAGGCGCACAGCTACCCGCAGTGGGTTATAAATTGAATTCTATACTTTGGTTTTCCTGTAAGGGTTCAGTTGCAGTGTTTGTATAATACCACAGAGCTCTTTATCCATAAATAAAAATTATATACTGCTGATATGACTAGTCAATTTGAAGTTAATTGATTGTACAAGAGATTCAACCTTTGGGGAAGAGATGTTTCTGAGCCTTGCCAGATCATAATGATATTATCGTACATAGACCCCAATAGGTAATGCAATGTAAGTGTTCTGAGAGGTATCCTTCCAATGCTCTGTCATTCTATATTATACATAAAAGGGAATGCATTTAATGGTGCCCATTTTGCACCACTTGGCTATGCCCTCTAGTTGCAGGTAGAATATGCTGCTGAAGGTAAAATAGTTATTGGTGAGACACAATAGCTGTCAAGGCCTGCTCGATACTTGTAGATCTAATTGGGTAAACCTGCAAGTATTGTGTCTGCCATGTGATAAGTGACCTTCCTTATGGATTTTAGACTGAAATGATGACAAGTATGAGGGTTCTTCCCGATTTGACTCTTGGTGCCAGAGAAAAGATGAACACAAGTCATATACATCAGTATAGTATAGTAAACTCTCTCCAATAGCTAAGACCCAACTGCTGTGGCTGCATGTCTGTCTATTAGGAGGTGAAGACTTTCTGCTAAGGTCTGGACATTAGGTTAGCCAAGTTAATGCCACACACTACCCATTATCATGCTGCCAGTGCTTACTAGCCATTATGAGGTGTCATGCTGACAAATGCGCTCTAATAGGACCTCTAGGGATAAAGATGATATATGTCCTGGTTGCAGCTCAACCCCTCAGTGGATTTTCTACTGAAAGCTGAAATTGACAGCTGGGCCCTTAGTAGACTGGAAATACTGAACCAGGCTGTAATAGCTTGATTAGGATTAAGGGTATTCACCGAAAGTCCAGTAGAGCCAGTTCCTTGACAGAATTTCATTTCAGGATACCCACTTAGATATGTTTTCATACAATTGACATAACCTACAAAGAATGGGCCCTATTCACAAAATAATTTTGCATGTGTAGATCTCCTCCTGTGCACATCTACATATACAACTAGTTATAAATCTCATCATGCATGGAATTCACCAATTACTTCTGTTTATTTACACCTAGGTGTAGACATATGAGTCTCACTGCCTATGAAAGAGAGGATGGAGACTCCTACAAGTGAACTTGTGGCCAAAAAGTTACTATTAGTAACTTTCAGCTTGTTTGGTATGATCTCTGCCACCAAGTGGAGCTTTCCCTTAGAAAGTAATAGAGAATACATTTTAATAAATTAATAAAATATTCTTTTTTAAATTAGGAATAATTAAAACACATTTCCCTAACTCCTATTTACCAAGAAGTACCATAGTAATAAGAAGCAACACACCTGCTCTAAAAATTGTAATATTTATCAATTATACATAAATTTAATGTTGTACCTTTTTATTGAAATATATTTTACATTAAATTATATTAAATTAGGTAAAATATTAATTACCCCTTCCACGCTCCTTATATGAAAAAACGTGATTTTGTTCCCCCAGACTTCTGTCTTTAGGTTTATTGGTGGTACCGTGTCTGCTTCAAACTGTATTTTCGTGCTAGATGTGGGAGGACACAAGGATTGAAACACAATATACTCCCCATTCACACCCCCAGCCCTCAGAGCCCATGTTTCATGCAGCTGAAGACTTTCATCATCTGTAAAATGTCCAAAGTATGTGATGATGATCCAAGTAATGTTTTTCCTATTGTTTAGGGCATGCACAGCAATCATTCCCACCAACTATCTTTTGTTAGGCATACAGGTGGCATCTCCAGACCCCCACTTTAAAACACTCCTGGACCCAAGAAAGAACAGAAGAGGACTGGACCTGATGTCTGTGACCTGAGAGGAGCCCTGAAGGACTAGACCTGCTCCCTCTTCTACCCAAGAGAAAGAAGTGGAGTTCAAGGGTACTACGGCTGACCTGCCCTTCTGTTCAAGTTACAGAGAAACAACATGCTACAAGAGGCCTTTCCTGCTCCTGTCCAGTTTTCCAGTGGCAAATTGGCCTGGACTGGACCCTGCCTTTGACCTCTGCCTAACACCTTGTGAGTCTCCTAGTGCCTCCCCTGAAATCCTCGGGGTAGTGTACACTTATGGTGGATTGGGACAAAAAATGACTAAGGGCCCACTTTAGATGCTGGTGAAGAGGGGACTTTGTCGCAAAAATGAAGGAGTTACTTCCTTGCAAGACTATGGTTTGCCTGCCCTATTTAAATATTGATGGACCACAGTTTGACAATGAGGAGCCTTCTCCATCTCTGTTGTGGTCAAACTTCACCAACAGCCCAGCGGAGTAAGGGATGTCGGAGATTTAGCTATTATCAATGCCCGTCACTGCCAGAATAAACCTGGCAGGAAGGAGAACTGATAAGTGTGCAATGTCCCCTTACCATGGGATGAAACTCCCAATGGCAAGGGGTACATTGTTGTTTTGTTCAAAAATAAATTCCGCTTTGGGATTTTTTTTTCGAAAACAGGAAAACTTTGTAAGTTTGCGGCATGGCTCTGTCATGGTCCCTTATTGGAGCAAGAGTGCCATTTTCTGAGGCACACCGAAAACACTGATTCGGTAGATAAAGTAACCTTGCCCAATGTTACCACCTATCAGAAAGAAAAGATGATACCCATATACTAAAATTACACTCACAAGCGTGGTGTACCAGCCATTCACAGCTCTGAATCAAAATAATAGAATGAGGAACAGCATACTGTTGGCACCTTGCCAGTAGGCTTTGGTTAAAAAAGGTTAAGCTATTGGCTTTGCCAAGGTTTTTGCCATTTATGTGCATGCACATTCATCGAGATGCATGAGCACTCATGGCTGGAAGTCTTGGAATGTTTTTTATATAAAAAAAACAATTCATCTATGGCCACCAATGCACAAGCATTCTGACACATATGTACCTGTGTGTTGTGACTTGTGTATCGTAATACATGAATATGCGTGTGATGTTATGCTTGCATGCACATGCATCATAACACAGGCAGCCATTTTTAACTCTCTATTCAAGTAAGCCTTGGCTGCTTTGTTTAAATTTGCAGCCAAGCTTGGTCCCATGTCCTTGTATGCCACCATAACTATTTATAAAGCCAGGCCCATCTCGATTGCTGTCTAGGGTGCGGGCGTATAGGGCTACAAAGACTGCTCCAAATTAAAAAATCAATGAAAATAGATTTCTTCATAGACTATTGTCCCTTCCCAATTGTGTTCCACCCCTACTAGCGCACAAAGAGCTAGCCCTGAAATATCTGGGTGACACACTGAGGTTGGCACCCACACTGTTATGGCTATCAGTCTGGTCTAAGCCAAAAGTAGTCCCAACACATTCTGTAATTTCCGACTGCCTTAGATTGTCAAGAGTCGACAAAATCAAATGGCTCACACACATTAGAGAAGATGTTCATGCTATCGGTAGGAGCAATCTGTTTGATAACCTGCTAACAACTAATCAATCAGACAAAGCCACGGTCAAAGATGAATTATTAAGACTCATATGTGCCAAGAGATGGGAGGGTGACCTAAAGAAAGAATCAGTTGCATCAAATTTGTACCACACCAACTATTGAACCATGCTTGCTAAGGGGACCAAAAAACTACAGGTTCTACCTGACTAGGTTTAGGCTTGTACTGGCTCATTTTTTGGTGTCTTACCCCTCCAACGCATACACCAGTAAAGATCTGCTCCCATGCAACTCAATGGTTCCCAATTTCATTTGTTTTTTTGCTATGAGCAATATGTTGTGCAGCACTCATGTACACTCAAATCTTTATTACGAAATTTAAAAATAACTAAATCTAAGGAGGCAATTGAGTACCTTCAGCTGCACTTTTATGGTTTGTTCCAAACTGAATAAAGTTTTTGGAACTGATCTGAGCTCATTATTCCAACATGATGGATGTCCATATTGGAACAATAAACTTAAATATTTAAAAAGAAGTGTATGCGAAGTGCAAACAAGGAATTGAGAGGCCTGGCAGCACTTTGCAGCTTCAGGTCCATTGAAAAGAAATTAGGAAATAAACAAATCACAGGAAGCTTCAAATAACAGGGGCGAGGGTGAAGAGGAATAAGAGGAGCACACACAGCCGGTGCGGAAAGAAGAAAAATGCATGGGGAGCGAACAAGGAAACACATGCCCTCCCATGGATTGAAGAATATAAAATACAAAAAGAGACCCCTCCAGAAGTCAGTGGAGTGATACGACTTATCCATTTAGAGCAGTTTGACACCGAAATGCCCTTGAATGTGGCAAGCAGAAGAATAGGGAGAAAGACGTCAATTCAAGAACCGTCAACTGAGACAGACAACAAAGCCATCCATTCATAAGCAACTCCCAAGTATATGTAGGTAGTGGAAACAATAGGTCTACCTATAAACAGATGCAGGCCTAGGAAGTAGAAGAACTTGTGCCTTTGGTGGTAAACTGCTTAGGCTAAAATGTCACCAATTGATGCCCTAAGCAATAGAAAGAGGACTGAAGCATATTCTAGAAAGAATTCATATTTAGATTTTTATAGATAAAGGAAACATCTTGAGAATTATGCAACCACAGCTTAATGCCATTGACACTGAGCAACAAATGATAATCTCCCCAATTTTTGAAGAGTTATTTTTATTTCCCTTGAAGTGTTCAATCCAGTCTAAAAATTGATGGTTTTCTGATGTGACTTTCTAAAATGTTAATGCAATGTAAATCAATTAAAAGTGTAATTGTTATTCTCATTTAAAGTTGCAGGGGTCTAGTCACAAAGGCATGTTGGTTTGTTTATATATACTTACATACGTTTGTGAATCATCTCCGAAACGTCCAACTCCTTACTAGTAAAAATGCTAAGAGGCAGATTCCTTTCTATCTGCAATAACTGTATATGAATATTCCTTGAATTGTTCCTATTTAGGGGTTGATTCCGATCTTGGTCGGTCAGCCCTCCGAGACGTGTCAGTAGCCTTAACTTACGGCCGAATCGTACCAGGAGCAGGACCGTCCGGGCGATGAAGTACGATGCGGAAAAGTGCCAAATTCCCGACCGACACGTACGCTCCGACTTCATCCACATTTTCCGTCCGAGCCGAACCTGGAAACACACAATTCGCGTCGCACAGCTCCATAAACGCAGCTACTTCCGGCCGGTCAAGTACGATGCGTAGTTCCTACGTTCCGGACGGGTCGCCACGTACAGCACGTCACAGGACTCGGAAGAGCTGCATATCAGCTACAAATCGCGCCAGTAACACAATACAAGGATTCAAAACAGAGCAGCTAGCAACTGTTCTATATGGAAAAACATGAATGCAATCGCGCAGGTCATACCAGTCCTGTACATATATGAGCGGATCAGGAACAGACGCGGACGGCGCAGACGGTAAGTTGGACACCCACCATACAAACAAATGACACTTACCGCCAAATGTCACACACACCCAGGGGGACCAGACCCTGTCCACCAGCAACAGGCCTCCTTAGGGACCCCATGGCCACCACCACTGCCACCCCACCCATATGTGTCATGTTGCCTATCACTAATGCCACCCCACTGCTACCCCACCCATATGTGTCATGTTGCCTATCACTAATGCAACCCCACCCATAGGGGCATGTTGCTCACCACCACTGCCACCCCATCCATGTGTGCCATGTTGTGTATCACTACTGCCTCACCCACCCATAGGGGTCAGTGAGTCTGACAATAGTGACACCCCCACCCATAGGATGGATGATGTGCCACACATCCATCAAACATCAACCTCAGGTATGTCAGCCAAATACATTTCCAGACAACATCATGCCAACAGTGTGTAGTGTCTGACAAATACCCCCAACAGTGAATTTGATTTACAACACACAATGGAACTACCATCACATGTGTGACCAACACCAGAGTGTGGGCTACACAAGTCAATCTTCACAATAGCACTGTGCCATCGTGTTCAAAACCTGCATCAGTGTGTACATCCAATGTAAAATGTGTGGACACAAACTGCAGCTAAAGTTGAGCATTGTGGCAAAGGGTCTAAATCACCCATCATCACAGTGACCTCAAGGTAAGTGTTGTCATGGAAATAGCCGCACTTGCCAAACAGTATGTATGATTCCTGGTCATGTCAGCACAACACTTGTTGAGTCAACCATAATTTCCACCCAATGTAGGCACTGGTCACATCCGCCTGGGTACGGTACTGTCCCTTAAGTCACCTGCACATACACAATACATATGTCTAGCAAGTTTCACAGAGGACACAGTTGACTTTTCACCAATGATGCCCACACCTGCATGCACAGTGGAGATGGGCCAACAGTAGGAAGGTGACAAATTGGCAAATGTGAATCACATCATATGTGCATGGGTGCAAGCCACAGATGTGGCCATGCAAATGAAATGTTAATATCCCTGTGCTAAATTAGTTAATCATGACACACCCAGTCAGATGCAAAGGATGACATGGATACCAACCTGAACAGGATACATATCTCATGGGCCACATAGAGTACATCACATCAACACCTCAGTATCTGACATTTTTAAATCCTGCATCATCACAGCAAGGTTAGGGTGAACAGCACAACATAATGTACAGCTAAATCAAATGCACAGGGATAACATAAAATGCTTTATTTTGCAAATTCAAAGCTGAAATGGAAAGTCCAAAACAAAATTAAGTCTAATGTCCTCTCAAAATACAAAGTCCAAATAGGGTGTGAATGACACCTGTCACCCGTTGCTTGCCTGCACTGCTAAAGACTGGGGAAATCCGCTCTGAGGGGGCATTCATGGGGCAGGCCAGGCACCGCAGGGACAGGTTCAGCAGAAGGAGGCAGTGAAGGGGTGGTGGGTGCAGGACAGTCACTGGCAACTGCAGTGGAGGTGTCTGACATGGTGTGTGCTGACACAACTATGGAGCACAACTCTGATGGGGTGGGTGCCGGAACCACTGCAGTGGGCAGCTCAGGTGTAGTGGACAGGGTCCCCACTGCAGTGCCCATGTCCGCCTGGGTGGTTGTGGACTCCACTGCAGTGCTTAACTCCAAGGGAGTGGAAAGGGGCTCAGGTGAGGTTAGCTGGACAGCTGGGGGGCCACGGTCCCCACACCAGTTGCACAGAGTGGTGGTGGTGCCAGTTGAAGAGCAAGTCTGAGTTGGGAAGGGCCTGAGCATTTTTGGGATGATGTATCTGTGGGTCGGTGAACCTGGGACAGGGAGTGGCGGGGTACCTGTGGAGTGCTTACCTGGGGGATGGAGGGAGGAGACTGTGCAGTGTAGCTGTGGGGAGGGGGTGGGGTCTTGCTCTTCTGGGTACGGGGTGACTTGCGGGTGGGGGCCTGAGTCTGCCTGTGCCTGGGGGAGGGTGTCCAGGTGTGAGGGGCACTCCCCTCTGTGTGTGGGGACTTCCTCTTACCCCTGTAGTCTAGATCTGCTGGTTCAGAGGGGAAGAGGCCAAGGTCACAGAGGAAAAGCTTCTTTGGGGATGGGGTTGCAGGTGAGGCAAGGGAAGGGCTCTTGGAGGGAGAGGGATTAGAGGACTGCGGAGTGGTTGTGGATGCTTTTGTGTGTTTTGGCAAACCATCCCCTGACAGTGGGGTATCAGTCCCCTGACTTTGCTTGCGTGCACGTCTTGACTTAGGTTTGGGTGATTGTGGGCTGTCTTTGTGTGTCTTTTTGGGTGACTGTGCCGGTGTGTGTGTGCTGGGGACTGGTAGGATGCTAGAACTTGTTGATTGGGCAGAGGCAGAAGGGGTGAGGGACTGTTGGAGGAGTCAGACTGCTGCTGTCAAGGAGGAGGCCATGGACTGATTGGTCCTCTGTAGGGTAGACATGCCCGATGAGATGCCCCTAATGAATGACACCAGTTGTGTCAACAGACTGGTGTGTGCATGGAGGACACTCAGCATTGATGTCTGTCCTACATGGATCTGTTTAAGCAAGTCCAAAGACTCCACACTCAGGGCAGCAGGGAACACAGGGGCAGGGGGTGCGGTGCCTGGCATGAATGAGACATCCTCCCAAACACGGGAGCCGCCACGGACCTCTGGGATGGAAGCCGAGGGGAGGGTGGTGGTGGTGGTGGTGGTGGTGTTTAGAACAGCCTCACTATCTGTGGTCTGCTGGCTGCTGACACCCGCCCCCACAAGGGAGTCATCCTCTGAGCTGCTGTGGTCCTCAGCTGAGGTGGATGGTGCTAAGGACTCCTCGTTGTGGCTCCCCTCACCCTCCGGCCACTGGGTCCCTCCGACTCCTCAGTCGCTGGCCCAGGCTTGCTCTGAAGCTACTCCAGTTCCGTGGCACGGTCTACTGTGCCAGTGGATGTATCTGCATATAAGTAGGAAAACAAGGTCCACATTAGTCGCCTGCACTGACTGCACACAACACTGTAAATACAGCACATTACAGGGCATGCACTGGCATCCTCAGCTGATGATTGCTCAAAATGCCCACACTGGTGTACATAGGGCAATATCCAGTCTCAGGTGAGGTTAGCTGGACAGCTGGGGGGCCACGGTCCCCACACCAGTTGCACAGAGTGGTGGTGGTGCCAGTTGAAGAGCAAGTCTGAGTTGGGGAGGGCCTGAGCATTTTTGGGATGATGTATCTGTGGGTCGGTGAACCTGGGACAGGGAGTGGCGGGGTACCTGTGGAGTGCTTACCTGGGGGATGGAGGGAGGAGACTGTGCAGTGTAGCTGTGGGGAGGGGGTGGGGTCTTGCTCTTCTGGGTACGGGGTGACTTGCGGGTGGGGGCCTGAGTCTGCCTGTGCCTGGGGGAGGGTGTCCAGGTGTGAGGGGCACTCCCCTCTGTGTGTGGGGACTTCCTCTTACCCCTGTAGTCTAGATCTGCTGGTTCGGAGGGGAAGAGGCCAAGGTCACAGAGGAAAAGCTTCTTTGGGGATGGGGTTGCAGGTGAGGCAAGGGAAGGGCTCTTGGAGGGAGAGGGATTGGAGGACTGCGGAGTGGTTGTGGATGCTTTTGTGTGTTTTGGCAAACCATCCCCTGACAGTGGGGTATCAGTCCCCTGACTTTGCTTGCGTGCACGTCTTGACTTAGGTTTGGGTGATTGTGGGCTGTCTTTGTGTGTCTTTTTAGGATGACTGTGCCGGTGTGTGTGTGCTGGGGACTTGTAGGATGCTAGAACTTGTTGATTGGGCAGAGGCAGAAGGGGTGAGGGACTGTTGGAGGAGTCAGACTGCTGCCGTCAAGGAGGAGGCCATGGACTGATTGGTCCTCTGTAGGGTAGACATGCCCGATGAGATGCCCCTAATGAATGACACCAGTTGTGTCAACAGACTGGTGTGTGCATGGAGGACACTCAGCATTGATGTCTGTCCTACATGGATCTGTTTAAGCAAGTCCAAAGACTCCACACTCAGGGCAGCAGGGAACACAGGGGCAGGGGGTGCGGTGCCTGGCATGAATGAGACATCCTCCCAAACACGGGAGCCGCCACGGACCTCTGGGATGGAAGCCGAGGGGAGGGTGGTGGTGGTGGTGGTGGTGTTTAGAACAGCCTCACTATCTGTGGTCTGCTGGCTGCTGACACCCGCCCCCACAAGGGAGTCATCCTCTGAGCTGCTGTGGTCCTCAGCTGAGGTGGATGGTGCTAAGGACTCCTCGTTGTGGCTCCCCTCACCCTCCGGCCACTGGGTCCCTCCGACTCCTCAGTCGCTGGCCCAGGCTTGCTCTGAAGCTACTCCAGTTCCGTGGCACGGTCTACTGTGCCAGTGGATGTGTCTGCATATAAGTAGGAAAACAAGGTCCACATTAGTCGCCTGCACTGACTGCACACAACACTGTAAATACAGCACATTACAGGGCATGCACTGGCATCCTCAGCTGATGATTGCTCAAAATGCCCACACTGGTGTACATAGGGCAATATCCAGTCTGAACATCAACCATTGCACCCATATCCCTCCTGGACTTGTACCCATATGTCTGTTGCATGCTGGCTGATAATACCCCAAAGTGCACACATGCACCACCTACACAGTTGTTGTACATGCAATTTACCATGTAGAAGTTCATTACTATACACATACATCACATCACATTCCAATCACTCAGTACATGTGTCAGGATGAATGGATGCCTAGAGTCACATTTCACAATCTTGTGATGCCTAGCAGCATCACACACAATGATGTTCCCACGTCCTGAATGTCATTGACACAATGGGGTTAATGGAGCACCTTTGACTCCAATGCAGGATCCCTCTTATCAAGTCATTACCCTGGCACAGACATGCTTGGTAAGTCAGTCTTCACTGCCACATGTCATGGGGCAATGCATCTGGACATCAGTCTGCAGTGTGTCACAATCATAGATCATGCCCATACCAAACTCTGCAGCTGACAAGTGCACTTGTCCGTCGCCTGCCAAACACTGTTCTTGGACTATGATGAACCTACATCACTAAAATCAGACATATGAGTGACTGCACACACAACTACCTGAACATGAGCACCTCACAGTCTGCTGCTAATGACACACAGCTGCATGAAAGTCACTGTTGCATATAGTATTGTGCACAGTCAACTGTCCACACCCCTATATGTTACACAGGTATCACAAATATTGTCACAACTCAGATGTCCTGCTGACAGTAAAATCCTTGACACCAGTTGTCACAAAAAGGAAGCCACACCACAATGACATTGTGTCAGACACCTGATGGCATATTTCAGGAAGCACAATCAGTAGGTCCATACACGTGAGTGTGACTACAGAGTCTCCCAAAGCCGTGGAGTGGGCATGACTGACCAGGTAAACCTGAAACTGTGTATAGGCCTGGACAGTAGGCAGGTGTCTGGGCTAGTGTGACATAATATACATACTCCTGGGGACACTACATGGACTCGCCTGCTGCATGGGTGTTTTTTAAAAACCACGCACACATGTTGTGACCCAGACCAGCAATTGGAACACATATGAAAGGCGCACACAGAACACATGTCATAGACCAGGCATACTGCAAAAAATAGACCCACCCACGAAGCATACATCAGAGTCCCAGTAACATATGCTGTCCAGGACCTTTAGCATAGCTGACTGCAGGGACACAGCGCCCAAGTAAAAAAAGTCACAGACTGTAGGGGCCGCAACTGTGGATCAGATGAGGAGTGTGACTTACACAATTGAGGGGCATGAGTCCAGGACTACAAGACCAACGTAAAGTGGAAGTATGACCGGTCAAAAGACTGCAAATAGCATGTCAGACATGTTCATAGATTAGGCATGGCCTTACCCCCTCCTTGCGGCTGTCTGGCCTTCAGTTGCCCATCCATGTCCGGGAAGACCACTGCCAGAATCCGGAGCATGTGGGGGTCAGGGGCCGGTGTCCACCGCTACGGCGAAGAGGCGACAGCTTCAGCTGGACCCTTGCGATCCAGCTACGTAGGTCCTGCCACCTCCTCTGGCAGTTGCGGATCCGGCGCTTGTAGACCCCCACTGATCTTACTGCCCGGGCGATGGTCAGCCAGATCTCTTGCTTCTGGTGGGAATCAACCTGTAAGGATGACAAAGTGAAGAGGACATTAGCACACATAATTGTGCTGCATACAGTTGAAAATACATATACATAAAGCTAAATGAGGTACACAGGTAGTGCACACATAGAAATGTGCATTTGTGCTGCAGGTCTGACATGGTAACATTGCCTAGGAATTAAAGGCCAGCAATGCTGCACTACTGCAGCAGGACACCTGTTCATCACATGTACCCACATTATTTGGTTGCTGAAAGTACTCAGTGCATATGCCTCCCACTGCTGTGCACACTTCTATTACTGCTAGTCAGACAACTTGCAGGAAATGGTAAGCAATGGACTGCACACTCACCTGCTCCCCTAGTTTTCCATACAGCTTGCTGTTTTGTGGGAGGATCCCATCCAGCAGGGCCTGTTTCCCCTCCTCTGTGATTGCTGGGGCCCTCTCCAGAGTACGTGCCATTGCAGGATCCAGAGGAAGCAGAGACAGCAGCAGTGGAATCAGATATGTGGTCTTGTAGCATGTACTGCAGGCAAGTGAGCTCCCTGGGGGCCTGCCAGCCTTAAATCAGTGCGGCAGAGTCAGAATCTGTGACATTGCCCCTTACTTATAGGCCCGACACGGTTGCATTCTATGAATCTGTCCAATCCATGGAAATGTAAGACGCCTACATGTCTTCTGCATCGTTCAAAACTTTCAACTTCAGGATACCCTAGGATTGCAACAGTGTTGTAAGCATCCAACTAAATTTCCATCGCACGACTCGAACGATTTTTGAATTTGAATCCGTCTCCATGACAGCCCATTGCCAATGAGTGCGCACAGCTCGGTAAACTGACTATACAACGCGTATTTTTTGAAACCACACGCATTGGTCTCAATACGATTCTATGGGCTATGCGTGCGCATGTCTCGGTCCATGCCTGTATGACGCGTCTGCTCACAAGTCACCCGCGTCGGGTCAGATCCCAATCCATGGCTAAGCCGTGCATACGGCTCGATCCATGCCTGTACGACGTGTCTGCTTACAAGTCACCCGTGTCAGTTCAGATCCAAATCCATGGCTAAGCCGTACACACGGCTCCGTCCAGAACTGCATGACGCATCTCTGTAGAAGTCACCTGCGTCAGGTCACATTGCATATGCGTCGTACATGCATGAACAGAGCCGTGTGCACGCATAGTCCATTGTCGTCAATGTGACCCAACGCCGTTGACTGTAATGCATATGCATCGTGCAATCAATGGACAAGGTGTGCGCACTACCATGCATGTACGGTGCATCTGCAAAACAAGTCACCCACGTTGGTTCACATTGGTGTGACTTGCAGACGTATTCCACACAGATTTCATTGCCATGGCAACACCTTCAACACCACAGCATGTCCCCATAGCTACCAAGGTTGCAGATTGCCATGTGTGACATTTTCAAAAATTCAGTGTAAATATGATTGACATGTTAAGGGCTATGAGTGATACTTTCTCACAATCAAAAACAAGTAATGAAGACTGTGCAACATGTCAATAGATGAACATTGCACCCATTTGAGCTACAAGAAACTCTAAGATGATCTATGAACTGTTGCAAAGCACCAGAAATAGAAGAGCACTAACCTAGTCCCCTTGTAACCTTATTGTACTGTTAAACAAATGTGTTATCATGATATTAAACAACTGTTTGAGAGGTACTACTTTAGAAAATGTTTGTGCACATTAGCAGACATGCACAGTTAAAATACAAGAGATAACACTTACTCAACATAGTCAGCTGACTCGCAGACACTGACAGGCACCGGGTATTCATTGGGAAGCCTCAGGCTGAGGCACACACAGTCACATAGGTCACTCACAGCAGGCAGCCAGGGCGCTCCGATGTAGGTTTTTATACTCTAACACTACATTAATGCCCTGAAGAGCATAGACTGACTCCCGCAACAATAGGCCCGCCGCCTGGAAATCAGACCCAGATCTGCAAAGCAGCTCAGTGGTGTGCTGTGGGCTCCAGGTCGACTGCTGCGGTCCGTGGGGTTGGGTCCGGTCACGGCGGAGGGGAGGATCAGCATTGATTTGATGAATATACCGCAGACTCCTAACACTTTATCATGATGTTGAACTGCTGCCTGAGATTTGGATAAAATATCTCTCCAGCCATTTCAATGACCATACAGAATATGTAGGAGTTTAAATGGTTATTAGCAGGATACCCGAGAGAAAACGGGAAACATGAACGCCTGAGATATGGTAAAAGGCCTATTTAGACACAAACATCAACCTTTCGGAGACAGCCAGGAGTGAGGTGCCAGCAGTTAGACTTAATTAAAAAACAGATAGCCAAAGGCAGGAAAGAAGGTGCCCCGGGACCAAATGGCATTCCACTTGCCCTTTATAATACAAAGAACAAAGAGTGGGCGGATATCCTGCAACCCTTATTCTTGGAAATCAGGCTGTTAAACAGTATTTCAGAATCCTGGAGGGGCTCAACAATAGTCCCAATTTACAAAAAAGGAAATAAGGCTGACCCAAACAACTACCGCCTAGTAGCTCTTATTGACAACGAGGCTAAATATTTTGCAGGCACCTTATTAGAGGAGCTTACACTTTGGGCTGAGTCAAACCTGATAATACTACTGAATCAGACAGGTTTCCGTAAAACGACTGGAACATCAACAAACATCCTCGCCATCTCTTTAATAATTGATGCAGCCAAATCATCTAAGATTCTTCTACATCTGTGTTACATCGATTACAGCGCCGCATTTTACAATATTGAGAGAGGCAGACTGTGGCGGAAACTGGCGCAATGGGGCATTCCACAGTCTACCCTAAACATGCTGATGCTACTACACAAGGACACCTGGGTGCAGGTGAAACTAGGAAGTGGCACTCACCTGTCCTCAAAAGTGCCCACAGAACCCCCAGGATATTGCGGCATAGATTTGCAAATTTAGCGGCACAAAAATGGACATTTTGCGGCATTATTGCGGCACTTTATTTTACTCAAAATCATTCCTTTTCAGCCTTAAATCAATGTAAAATGCTTTAGCGGAGTACTTAACTTTCAAATAGGCATTATAAACTGTATGAGAGTCTTTTTTGCTCTATATGCTCCTTTCTGAGTTTTTTTTGCTATATGCTCCTTTGTGGAGCATAGGTTAAGCAAAGCACAATAGCACAGGGTCAGCGTTTTTGCTCGAAAAGTTAAAGATCCTATGAGATTTTTGCAGGATTCTGAAAGGTTCACTCCCATGGCGTTTTGCCACGGGTGCGAGCAGCGGCGCGCAGGGCGGCAGCTGCAGTGCCTCCTTGTCTCTTCTGCACCACTTTCCCTTGTCTCCCTGTGCCCGCCCCCACCACTCCTCTTGAGCTGCTTGTTTTTATTTAATGAATGTGTTCAGGTGCTGCGCTGCCTCGTTTCATGTTTTATTTTTACTAATGTGTATGGGCGCCCGGTTTCTTAAGCCAATCGTTATGTTTACGTGGATCGTCTGAAGCAGTGACAATGTGCCTGCTGCCATATAGCATTTAACTTTGCTTTTACATAATCAGCCGCTACTTGTTTTTTTTTTCAAGCACCCCGTTCCGCGCTTCCAGGTAATGGCAGCAGCGCAACTTTCTTTGAAACCGGGTCATCGAAATAACGGTGCCTGGCTGCTTTTAAAATGAAAGCGCGGAAGGATTTTTTAAAATTTTCACTCGGTCTGCACATGCATAATGAACTCTGACCCCGCGAAGAGTTCCTGCTCTCTGCTGGAGCATGATCCGTCCAGCGCCTTGGAGCGCCTGTGGAATGTGAGCCCTCCTCAGATTGTGTATATTTTCCTTAGTGTAAGTCTCATACATTTATGCAGGTATGTAAATTTGTCCCACACAGAGGAAGGCACTTCAGCTGTAGGAAAGCTGGCACGGGTGCACGTAGGCCGGTAGAGCCAAAGTAGAGTCAGTCGCATGTCAGTGTTTCTGCGAGAACAGCAGGGCTAAGGAATCCAGTAGCATGTCAGGACCTTGGCTGGTCGGTCAGTCAGTCACATGTTGTGGCAGGTTGGTGCCTCTTTGAAGCCAGCAGGGCTGAGGCGTCCAGTGTCAACACAGCACCTGGTCAGAGAGTCAGTCCCATGTTGTGTCATGTCAGGCCTCTGTAAGGCTCGCATGCCTCGTATGTCCAGGACTTTGAATCAGCTGCTTAGCTTGTACATGTCTGGAAAGGGGGCTATGAAGATCTGGGAGGGCTGTGAGAGAGTCTGTCTGTGACAGGTCAGTATAGCTGGAGTTGAGTAGATTCATTAACTTGACCTGCCTTCTGCCTGACAACACCTGGAAGGCTGGGAAACAGTGACATGTTAAGTTGCGGGTCTGTGATTGGTCGTTACTGCTGGGGAAGAATCAGGCACTTGACCTGCCTCCTGTCTGGTCAGATCTGTGAGAGTGAGGGTCGCCGGTGTATTGTACAGTACGGGTGAGAGAAATTTCAGTACTAATGGAAAATGAATATCTGCCTGCTGGACCCACCCCCTGATTTTAGAGACAAAAATCTGGCCTTTCGCAGTGCGCCTGCGCCCTCCCTCGCCTCACGAAAGTGTCATGCCTGTAAGTCACGTGCCTGGTTGGATAGGCCAGGAGGTTCCTATGTTGCCTTATGAAATCAGTGGTATGTGCTGGGATCTGGACAGGGTCACTGGCAGATGGCAAAGGTCACAGTTAAACTACAGGGGCAGGTAGGTTGTCATGGGTTTCTGATGCTGGGGCCCGGCGCTTGGTTACTCAGCGCTCCTGTTGTTCCAGCGTGCAGTGTGCACAGTGCAGTGCACTTCCAGCATGATCAGAGACAGCGTGTGTCTTTCCGTGTGTGCCTTGCCAGTGCGTGTAGTTTCTGCATGTGCCCTCTTGTACCAGCACGCTGTGTGCCTGGTGCAGTGCACTTCCAGTGTGCGTCTTTCTGCACGTGGCCTGCAGTTTGCATGTGTAGTATTTGCAGGAATTCTCGTGTTTCAGCATGCATTGTGCATGGTGCAGTGCACTTCCAGTGTGCGTCTTCCTGCACATGTCATGCAGTGTGCATGTGTAGTGTGTGCAGGAATCCTCATCCAGCACTTTATTTGGCCGGAAATAGATGGCATATGCCATATTGAAGGAATAACTTATTATGGATCATTCTGCATGTGCGCCTTTCATGTTCAAAGAGGATTTGAATTGAATGTTAATATAAAGCACTATCACTTTTTATACAGGTTTGCACAGACAGACGGTATTCAGAATAGGTAGAATGAATTTTTCCCTCGAAAAGCATTTGCACTATTACTAATCTAATATGATAGTAGTGGTCATTGAATAATGGGAAGTACCCCACATTTTATTCTAAGAAATCACACTCAATGTGGGATGAAATTATGTTATCACTGTAAGGACAGAACCAGAAAATGGGAACAATACCAATAATGTTTTGAAATATTTATATGGTTTGCAAATTTTGACAAATGTTTTGAGCTTTGTAAAACTATACCTGTGTAACACAACATGTTCCCGATGACAGCAAAATAAGTATGTCTACCATGTCTTTGAGTTCATGTGATCAGCCAACTCACATAAAAATACAAGCATTAATGGTGCTTGTTGTGTGAGCAAGGCAGCAACGCTGCCGAAATGCATTACAACAGTGGTAACAGCTTAATACGGAGTGCGATTTTGTACCTACCTGCGGTGTCGGTGTCCAGTGTATATATTAGTAAGAGAGAGCTATAGAACGAGAGAAAAGGCAAGAGAGATTTATGTACTGTCAACATGTCACCTAGCTACTTCAGAGAGGTATTACTGTTTTTCAAACAGAATCTGCAAACTATTTGTAATGTGATGCTGCTGATGATTGAACCAAGCAGAATTTTTCGACCTGCAGCAGTGGTATTTTTAAAGAAAAGCTAGACGTTCTTTTGCAAAGAAAATGGAAATGTGTTTTTTCTAAATCAAACCTCTCTACTCACCCTAATTTATTTAGCGGTTGTCACCTTTGAACTCATCTTTAACATTCAAACAAGCATTCTCCCCCTTAAAGTGGAAAGATATCGCCCGCCCTCAAAACAAAATTTGCTCACCCTGCCAGATATTTCCTTCTCCATTGATTGCAGTGAAATGACTTGCCAAAAACACTCAATCTCATCCTGCTTCAGAAGAATGGGAAATCAAACTAGCAATAATACCCGAAGGGTTTTCTTTCAAAACTTCTATTTCTTCCACTTATGCAGCTGGGAAAGGGGGGTAATGTGTTGTGATTTTCAAGTGAAAATAAACGCACACAAAATCCTATGCTTATCTCTCAGGTGGATCTGGCCAACCATTTTATGAGTATTGGAGCGGTGTGGGCACAAGTGCGCGTCACCCGTTATTGCAGGTAACTTTGCAAGTCCTCTGCTGGTGTCTAATTGTGCCTCACTGGGGCGATAAGTCGCTTGTTATTTTATTATCGCTCTGTGAAGGAAAAAGTTTGCACGCAAAGCAGCAAAGGAAAAAAGCAAGAAACGTGCTCAAATTGATTTAGAAACAGTTGGATGGCGAAAGGAATTTGTCAATTCTACAAAAATTAACAAGATCATGCCTATTCCGCACTCTGATAATATTCCGCTACGCTGGTGCACAAAGCTAGGGTGCAACATGTTAGAATCTTATTGCCGGCCGCAGGAGTAAACAGGCAGCTATTGGGAGAGAGGGGTGGGGGGAGAGTGAGCAGACCCAAAAACCATTGAAGTGTGAAAAAGGCCGCTTTATTGGAACAGGTGCACATTTACAAATACACACACTCGGCAACCGCCTCACAATCTAAATCACAACCCAAGTTTTTGTTCGTTTTTATTTCAAACCCCAAACCCCGCCCCCACCCCACACCCTCCATCACACCCACCCCCACCCGTACATACCCAACACAAAACCATACAAACCCCAATAACATTATAACATTATAACATCACCTAACAAATATAAAATATCACATCTCCGACTATAAACCAACTGATCATATCCCCCGACCCATATTCTCCGAACCCCACCTCAATCAGTCTGAAAAATCCCCAAACAAGATCCGATTACAACTAACGGGTCCAAACTTGGCCCAAAAATGACCATCACATAGCAAAACCGCCACGCACCTGTCCCCAGCGACAAAAGAACAGCGTAAAACCCCATGAACACATGTTTCAAACCGCAGCCAAACAAAATAAATAAATAATAGAAAAAATCCCCTAAAAAGAGGGAGGGAGGGAGGGACAAAAAATTCTAAGCTCAACCGGCCACCAGGTCACCAAGCCTAAAATGGTGCCCGGAGCGAGGAGCCCCGCCCATTTATAGGGGAACGCACAATACGACCAAAACCAGCCCAAAAAACGCCCAATGGAACCTGCTAGAATAAAAACCCCCACCCAGATCTCCCAAACCGCCCGGGGGAGGAGACCTCCCGGGGGTCGGCTGCCCTCCCCCAAGCCCCCCTTGGGAGAGAGGGGTGGGGGGAGAGTGAGCAGACCCAAAAACCATTGAAGTGTGAAAAAGGCCGCTTTATTGGAACAGGTGCACATTTACAAATACACACACTCGGCAACCGCCTCACAATCTAAATCACAACCCAAGTTTTTGTTCGTTTTTATTTCAAACCCCAAACCCCGCCCCCACCCCACACCCTCCATCACACCCACCCCCACCCGTACATACCCAACACAAAACCATACAAACCCCAATAACATTATAACATTATAACATCACCTAACAAATATAAAATATCACATCTCCGACTATAAACCAACTGATCATATCCCCCGACCCATATTCTCCGAACCCCACCTCAATCAGTCTGAAAAATCCCCAAACAAGATCCGATTACAACTAACGGGTCCAAACTTGGCCCAAAAATGACCATCACATAGCAAAACCGCCATCCAGAAAGCCGTGGGGTGAAAGACTGATACGGAGAGAGCCCCACCTTTCTGCCCCCCACACCGACCAAAAACAGGGGGGGGGGGGGCGAGGGAGAGCACATAAGAAAAGGAGGGGAAACCAAGAACTACAACAACGACTCCCACTTATTCACCAACAAACTGTTGCACAGCCAAACAGCGAGATAGAACCTCCCGTAACTCCAGCAGATATAGGTCCATACCCATACGTGACAAATGGACACCGTCCCCCCTAAAAAATTCCACCGCATCATATTTAATGTCACTATGAACGATGCGACCGAAACCCAAGTCCCTACAAAAACGGGAAACCTCCAGATTCACTTTCCTCCGGGATTTATCTACCGCCTTCGGTTTCAACGCATACCTCCAAACCCTCCGCGGCACCATTTCCGTCCAAATGACATGACAACCCGACCACTGGCTGTGCAATAAGGCCAAATCCTTTTTAATTGCCCGGAGCAGGACAACCCCTTTAACAGAACCCATGTCATTTTCACCCAAATGAAGCACCAGAACATCCGGGCAAACCCCCCCTACCAACCAAGAATTCAAGGCAGGGATAAGTTCCTTCCATAACATACCCCCCCTACCCTTCCAAACCACATTAAACAAACGATCATTGAAACCCAACGATGAGCCAAAATAACTCTGACGAGCTTGAACTTGAGCTCTCTTAACGAAGGAATGGCCCACGATCCAAACTGTAATGTAAGCAGCCCGAGGACCAGCCACAGAACCTGTAAAAGAAAACAGAATCAGACAGGCAAAACAGATGAAGACGCCAGCGCTCCAGCAGCTTCATTACGAACATAGCGCCGAAAACAATTAGAAGTCCAGTGCCCCAGACCCATGATGTCCTCCCTCGACCAGCCCCTGTTGAAGGCCTCCGTGGCCGCCCCAATCCTAAAGGAATGAGTACCGTATAAAGACCCATCCAAACCAATATGTCGCAGCGCTTTACGCAGCACCATGCGTAGTTGATAATTTGTCACACAAGAACCATTGGTATGGCGAAAAACTAGAAGATCCAAAAGCCCACCCAACAGTTTCTTCCAACAAATAGCCCATTTTAAAGGGCACGTTTCCGGAGGCGAAACCGCCTCCAACCAGACACCCTTACCCATACTCCTTTGATCCGTTTTGGAGTGTGAGAGCCAGATGTGGACCCCCCGCTCCGATATTTGAACATCCCCCCACAGAAGGCCAGGGGAGGACCTGTTGCCAAGCAATTCAGACACACGAAAGGCTCCAAAAAACATCCACACCATCAACGTGGCAAACAAACACGCTTCCACTCGGTCAGTACACACAACCGGGAGAACAGAAATAACTTGAAACAGCCTTTGCCAAGACAAAGGGGATCGCAAAGTGCGAATAGCACCACTCTCTCTAGACCACCCCTCCAACATTCTCCTACCCAACTCCCCAGCCGACGGAGAGTAACCCCACAAAAGCTTACCCATGAAAGAAACACCCGCTAGTTTACCGGAAATAGTAATTCTAGACAACTTCTTATCCATCAAAACCAAAATGAACTGTACCACATCCTCCGACCGTTGCCAATCCAGTTCCCGCCAACAAGCACCCGACTCCAAAAACTCCTTCCAGGCTAACTCATACGCTGTCCTCGTGGAAGGAGCCAGGGAACCTAAAACCAGGTGAAGGACCCGGTGTTGCCTACCGTCCACAGGTGGTCTGGCATGAGAGTCGGCTCCTCGTCTGCCTCCAAAGCAAGCCCACGGAATCTCTCCCACTGTGAACGAGACAAAGCATCCGCAATGTCATTGTCCACGCCAGGAACGTGCAGGGCCCGAAAACAAATATCATGTTTCAGACAACCCAACACAAACACTCTCAGAAGCTTCAAAATCTGGGGATCTCTGGCCGACTGTTTGTTAATCACCTGAACCACGGCCATATTATCGATCCGAAAGAGAACCTTTTTGTGGGCCAACTCCGCCCCCCACAGTGTGACCGCAACAACCACAGGAAAAAGTTCCAGAAAAGCAATACTTCTACCACCATTCTTCCACTGCGGGGGCCACTGTTTAGCACACCACTTTCCTTGCCAGTAGAGACCAAAACCCTCACTACCAGCGGCATCAGAGAAGATCTGTACCTCCCAACACCAATCCACCTCCCAACACAAAGGCACACCATTGAAGGAATGTAAGAAGAAGACCCACATACGTAAGTCCTCTTTCACCCCCGCAGACAGTCTCACCCTATGATGTGGAAGGGAATGACCAGACAAAGCTCTGCCCAACCGCCTACAGAAAGTCCTACCCGCCCGAACCACTCTGCAGGCAAAATTCAGATGTCCCAGCAAAACCTGTATCTCTCTCACAAACACTTTCTCTTTCCCCAACATAGTTCCAACCAGCACAAGCATTTTCTGTTTCTTGTCCAACGGAAGACGAGCCTGCATCAAATGAGAGTGAAGCTCGATCCCCAAAAAAGACATGGTCGCGCAAGGACCCATGGTCTTCTCCGGGGCCAATGGCACACCCAAGTAACTCATCAATGATTGAAAAGATGTGAGAGCCGCTTGGCAAACCAATGAATTGGCAGCACCCACAAAAAAGAAGTCGTCCAAATAGTGAGTGACAAGGTCATGGCCACTCTGTGTAGTAAACCACCATTGAAGAAATGTGCTGAAAGTTTCGAACAACGCACAAGACATGGAACAGCCCATTGGCAACGCCTTGTCCACGTACCATTTTCCAAGGAAATGGATGCCCAGAAGACACCAGTCTTCAGGATGGACTGGAAGGAGCCGAAATGCGGATTTGATGTCGCATTTTGCCATCAGAGCATCAGGGCCCGCAGAGACAACCAGCTGCATGGCTACATCCACCGATGAATAAGATACCGATGCAGCTTCAGTGTCAATGAAATCATTCACCGACCCACCTTCAGGCCACGATAGGTGTTGAATGAGCCGGAACTGACCAGGCTCCTTCTTGGGGACTACACCAATAGGGGATACAATTAGGTTCTCCAGAGGCCAATCATCAAACGGGCCCGCCATTCGACCCTCACTCACCTCCTTGTCCAATTTCGACTGTACAATTTCAGGGTGTTCGCTCGCTGACTTCAAATTCTTGGACCAACGTCTTAAACGTGGTCCTTCATACCCCAAACGAAACCCCACCTGAAAACCCAACAACAAGACCGACCGCAGCTCGGCAGGCTCGTAGTCCCGCAAAGCAGCGGCTAATCGAGTAATATTAACCGGCGTACGAGCCTTTGGGCCCAGCACCGGATGAAGACTTCCCTCCCCTGGGAACTGAGGGTTGCTGTGGTGGCACGAAAGTTCCTGAACTCTGTTGAGAACCCTGGGGCCCTGGAGTCCTAGGACCCCAGCAACGGGATAACGGATGACTCTTCCTCCCACATTGTGAACATTCGTGACGGAATTTACAGAACTGTCTAGTACAGGTCCCGGTATTAAAATCCCAACACGTGCCGGTAGGCGACTGGGTAGTAGAGATGGCCCCCACCCCTCCCCGGGTGGGACGGGACTGAAAGGGACGATATACTATAGGAAGACCGCTGGCTGTAAAAATGGTTTTACCAGAGGCAGACGACCCCATCGTTTGCTGCCAAAGGTCAGAGTCCAACTCTCCCCATTTCGCCTCAGGATCCCAAGCCATACGCGCCCTAAACTCCTCATCATATTGGGCCCAAGCATAATCATTCCTAGTTAGCTGAGCCTTACGGATAACATCCATGTACTTAAATAAGGACACGCAGCGCTCAGGGAACTTTTCACAGTAGACGCTGGCAAAAATTAAAAAGGCCGCCGTCCAATTTTCTATAGTCAAAGGCACTTTAGGGCGTTTTGCCAATTCAAACTCCTCCTCCTTGGAACGCTCTTTAGCCCTGACCTCCCTGTGGAGCAATTTCAACAGTTCCACATACTCACCATTCCATATCCTTTCCTTTGTACTGAGCATCAAATGAGCCCCCAAAGGCTTCGTAACACCCATGTATGGCAACTTTTTGATTTTAAGCTCTTTACTGTGAAGTACATTTTTCATAGAACCCAAACCAACAGTGGACGTGCCACTATCCACCTTCTCACTTGTATTAATATCATCCCCGTTTGTACCTACACCTTGATCTCTTACAACACGTCCTTTATGTAATTTGCCATCCTTTTCAGTAGATATTAAATCTACACCAACACCAATAGAAACCATATTGGGCCGCACGGCCTGAACCACATTCTCACCTGGACGTAAAAGAGGCGGTTGACTGGCTTCCGTCCTCCACGCCGTCTGTGCACCGTCGTCCGCCCTCCGAGGAGCCCTCACCGAGGGGCCGAGCACTCGTGGCCTTGACGATTCCACACGACTCCGAACCACTTGGTCCTGTAACATATCACAAGAAACATTAACATGCCCCCCCCCAGACACCAACTCACGAACCTCGCCCTCTTCGGGGCTATCTTCATCATAGTCTAAAATGAGCGATTCCTCCAACTGAGGGGGGGCAGGGACAACCACTGAAGTCTGCCTTGACTCCACCGTGTTCGAACGACCATGGGCCTTACCAGCCCTCACTCTGGACCTAGGCGGGGAGGACGACTGAACTCGCCTATACATCCCCCCACCAGGATTACTGACAACCTGTTGACTTCCAGAAAAAGATAAACCAGTAGCATAACCACCACGTGGCACGAGAGAGGTCGTACGTAACCCGCTCCCATGTACAACGCTGGAATCCACCGCTGAGGACGGGAAGGTCGTGCCAGACCCGGAAGCACCGCCCATGTTGAAATCCCTCGTTGGGACCATCGAGGTCGTAGTAAACCTGCGTGTGATGGCCGCGGCGGGATCCCTCGAAGGTATGGGACGTGCCGCGCTAGGCTCCACCCGCACTTCTCCTCGGCGTACCCGGGCTGCCTGCCGCCCTGCCAAGTCTGCTGCCGTAGGTCGAGCTTCTTCCTGCAAAGAAAAAGGCCGGACTGGTGTGCCGGGTCCCTCACAAAAACCAACTCTATGTGCAGAAGACAAACCGCCAACCGTAAAACCGCCACCCCTGCCAGACACCATAAAACTTCCAGAACTAACAGCAGATTTTCGTTTTAAAGCATCGCAAAGCCGAGGAGACGGCGGACAAACCTCCTCATCCGAGCTACCATCCAACACAGCCTGAATAATCCGCGAAGCCGTTCCCTGAGCATCCCAATCCTGAACCCCCCTAACAGCAACAGCACCCCGAGATGCAGGCCCCGAAACCACCTTCATACCAGGACACTGAAATTCCCCCGACAGCCTATAAAAAGACCCTTCTCCATCCTCACGTTGCCGAGCAACATCCTCACCACTCACTACCCCCCCGATAGGAAGGTCTCTTACCATCTCCAACTGGCTGTACCTCCCCACCGACCCGCCCGCGTCACCCAAATCCCCACCAGGTATAAGAATGTCAGACCGCCCAACACCCTCCCCCAAACCCATCTGGGCCCATTCCCCCTCCCCCAAAGAACTGCAACCCCCGGACACAGCTTCCCCCCCAACAGATCCCGAGGGAGAGAACAATAACGGACTCTGCATATCCCCCCCCACAGAACGAACAAGCACGCCACGGCCCTCAGGCCCGCCAACTCCAGGATTCGATACCAAAGGACGCGCTATGGGCACACCTACTGCACCACCGTCAACCGTTAATGGGACCTGAACCACATGGCGGCGTATAACGCTCAAAGGAGCGACCACCTCCTGCATGTCCTGACCTGAAGCACCCCGTAACGGCTGCTGCACCACAGAAACCACATCTAAAATGGCCTCCGCCCGCCCCATCTGTGTGACGTCAGTCCCCACCCCCGCGGAGGCAGAAGCCGAACGCCGCGTGCAACCACGTTGCCTGGAAGCACGACGGCCCCGCAAAACGGGAGCAGAGGCTGCTCTTTCCCGCAAACCCACCTCAGAAACCTCCCCCTCCACAGTAGGAAAACCACCTTCCCCAGCCACTTCCAACAACGAGGAATCCAAAGAAACGGCCGGATCAGAAGAACTGGCATCACTCCCCCGCCGGGCCCTAGAACCCGCCCGCCGAGTTCTGGAACGACCCCGTTCACTTACCCCATCCTGCCTCCGACATTTCGGAGAGTAGCATGCTCTCACCACAGCCGACACCCTCGCAGAGGCCTCCCGCTGGGGGCGCGGGGTCTCAGTCTGACCCCGGTCACCAATGACCAGGTCCAAACGCCCGCCTCACTAAGTAGGCGAATAGCCTCCAACACTCGGTAATCCTCACCAGACATGACCACGAATCAGAAAGCACAAGGAAACAAGACAAAAAATTCTAAGCTCAACCGGCCACCAGGTCACCAAGCCTAAAATGGTGCCCGGAGCGAGGAGCCCCGCCCATTTATAGGGGAACGCACAATACGACCAAAACCAGCCCAAAAAACGCCCAATGGAACCTGCTAGAATAAAAACCCCCACCCAGATCTCCCAAACCGCCCGGGGGAGGAGACCTCCCGGGGGTCGGCTGCCCTCCCCCAAGCCCCCCTTATGGCTGTACGGCGCACGTATTGACGTGTGCGCGTAGAGCCAATCAGAGATCACCAGCTTTTTTGCTGCCTGTCAGAGAACTTTTTCGCGGCAAAAAAGATCATTATCGCGGTAAGGGTGCTCTTCAGCTGATTTCGCGATTATTTTGCGCATCACAAAATCGCGAAATGCTGGAGGGTCTGTACGAAAGGATTGAAACAGGGGTGTGCTTAATCTTTTTATGGCGGACCTCCCAAAAGTGCTTGATGTCTGCAACTCCCACTTACCGAGGGTAGGTGGGAAAACCTTGACCAATCTTATGTATGCAGATGACATAGTGCTACTCAGTCATACTTACATCGGACTTCAGCGATTACTGTTTGAAATGCAGAAATACGCCATAGAAAAAAACTTAAAAATAAACCTCAGCAAGACACGGACAATGTCAATAAACAACAACAAAAAACAACCAAAGATTTGGTTTCTCAGTGGTACAAAAATTGATCCAGCTAGTGAGTACAAATACTTGGGAGTTACATTCAACAAAGAAGGATCCTATGTGTGTCAGAAACAGGAAATAAGAAGGAGAGGCTTATTGATCGCCATGACAATGAAAAACCTGGCAACCCAACTGATGGGTCCGACTATGACCCCGTTTTTGAATGTAATTGAGGCCAAACTGCTCCCTTCAATTGGCTATGGTAGTGAGTCAATGCGGGGAAGAGACACCAAAGACCTGGATAGTATACAGGTTAAAGCCTATAGAACAATGTTATCCCTCCCGCTTTATACATCTCCAGCTCAAATAAGATTTGAGTTTGACTTGCAAAAACAAGTCTTAGCCAGGTACGGGGCATACATCATCTGCTGGCACAAACTAAGAAGCGCCACTACAAATACGCTAAACTATCTGCTGTGGTGCGACATAGAACACAGGGATGTCTCTGAGGCGAGAAATCATCTTCAGCTAGCCTTGGAAATCTTTGGGACTCACAATTTGGTCACAGCAATTTCAAAAAACTAGTTTGGAAAAATGTAAAATCACTTTCCTTACTGGAGGACAAGGCGTCCTTCTCAAAAAGATGGATGGATGACTCTAAATTCTTATAAATCATTAACTCCACAAATATACTTCAATCAGGGTTACCCCAAAGCTATAAAAGCAAACTTTTTAAAGAACAGACTAGGGATTCTTCAATGTACAGGGCACCTACCACCATGGATGAGGAAAAATGGACAAGAGACTTGTAGGCTGTGCAACTCCAACAATGACGATATCCTTCACGTAATCTGTCTATGTGAAGAGCTGCACCAAGCACGACAACTGCTCCTTAACCCTTTCGCTGCGGCGGCTATTCCGCCGCAGCCCTAACGGGGCGGGGCGGACGCGCGGCGGCCGCATGCTGGTGACAGAACCGCTCCGTCACAGCCGCGTCATGACCCGCCCCGCTCATTAGAACGGCCGCGTAGGCGCGAAATCAGCGCCGCGCAGGCGCGGCGGCCGGGCCATGATGGAACCGCTCCGTCATCAGCACAGCCCAACCGTAGCTGATGACGGAGCGGTTCCGTCATCAGTAGGGGAGGGGTTAAAGATCAATTCAAGCAAAAAGGTATTTGCACTAGAAGGCAAGCAGCGCTTGCCTGCCTGAATCTGTCAAACACCAAACTAAATTGCAGATTTGTGAAGTTTCTGATGGTGGTCGAACAGAGAATGCAAGAAATGGTGAAAAATGCTCTACAAGATCCACAGACCCAGGCTGACCAGCAGATGGACAATAGGACTTAGTGACACTTTATTAAAAATGTCCATTTAGCACCAGGGGGACAACTTGTGTAAGCAGAGTCCACATGGTAAACATAGCATACGGATGTACTGGATGAGAGCAAGTGAAAACGGGGATTAGCACTTTCCAGCAGTTAGTGTATAAACGTGGGTCTTAATCAGCTTCACTGAACTATCTTTTTAAACTGTAATGAATTTCTTACTTCTTGATTTTTTTTAATGGTTTTAAACAAGGATGTTTTAGGAATCTGGTAATATTTTATTGCAATGGTTTTAATTAACTATGCAGAATAAAAATAAACTAAACTAAACTAAGCCTGAGCCCCGCAGCGCATGCGGGGCTTATTTAAGTATGTGTTAGGAGTGGTGATATTGCGATAGCCACTGGCAAATGCCTATCCTGACGTCAGTTGCATGAGAACGTGATGCTGTGAGGTCATGTTGGGAATCATATTGTTACATTGTAGCTCTGCCGATCCGTTCAGCTAGACCGCCCAAGCCTGCTGGGTGCAGCACACACGCCATGGCGCAGCTGCCACTGCAGCTTTCAGTTTCTGTCACAGCAAGGTGCCCAGGCGACTGTTCCAGTGCTGTCACCAGAGTGCCTGTGGGCGGTCAGAGGGAAATGGGTGACAATGCATTTCAGTGCGGTGATGCGGGACCACCACACTGAAATGAGTTTGCGTCACACCTGGTATGTGACACTTGGCAGGCCAGTGTCCCACACTACATCCCATGGCATGTAAGGCTGCATCACCTGTGTGTGTATGGGGGGAAACATTTCTTGCTTGTGTGGCACGTAGGTACAGCCACTCCAAGGCTGGACACGGGTTCATGGGGACAGAATACTTTTTGTGTTGTGGATCTCACAAATGTCATGTCCAAGTGTTCGCATATGGGCTTGAGGCATGGACACAGTACCAGTTGGGAGATGTGTATGACCTGTCACATAAACCATGAGTACAGGTTTGCATGTTATGTACGTCACAGCGAGACCCATGGACACAATCATGAAGTACACCCACAGTCTGTGTGCATGTTGTGTCTCTGATGTTTGTGGTTCCATGTGCCCAATGGTAGACAGTTTCCACCATGTGCTTTGTGCATCAGCAGTAATGTTGTGTGTGTGTGTGTGGTGTCTCAGGGACGTCCACGTATGGCCTGCAGGGACCACAGGGGCCACTACCTGTGGGACTCATGATTAGTAGTGGGATGTCCATGATACGCCATGTCATTCCAGTGCACATGTGGCAATACAGGGACCATGGCTATCTCCCTGACATGGAGTTGTGATGCCTGTGAAACATCAGTCCTCACATGTCACTGTGTTGTGTGTTTTGAACGTGACAGCAGTACATAGGTACTGTGCCAGGGCCCATTGATTTGACATTGCACTCCATGGAACTCATGTACACGTCTCATTGATATGTGAGATGATGGGCATGAGGTGACATATGTGTCCATGACCACCAGCACACACCTCAGTTCATTGTGTATTGCTATGAAGTATCATGTGATTTTTTTCAAGGTGAGTGGCACATGGGTAGATGAATGTATAATCTTACTTTACCCATCTCTGTACTACAGGGCACCAGCTGTCCATAGACCGTTCCCTGACCTTGAGACCATGGTGGAATGCGACAGCATCCAACGGTACTGCTTCACCAGGAGACTGATCGAAGAGTTGGCGGAGCAGTTGGCGCCACATCTGCTACCTGGCCGGACATACCCAACAGCACTGACACCAAAGGTAAAGGTGATGGCAGCCCTGCACTTCTTTACCACCGGTATCTTTCAACACACTGTGGCTAGTGCTGGTGGTATGTCACAAACTATGTTCAATATAGTTGAGTTGGGTAGATGCACTGCTTGTTTTAATGAGATTATTCAGGTTAAATGTGCGTTGTTCAGGTTTGGTGGTGCTCAATTCGGAGGCGTCGAGTGCCCTACGACGTCGAGAGAATTATGAAATGTGTGAGACCAGACGGACTCTGGTGTCATCCCTAATTGGCACACACTTTGATTGCGTTCCCTTGGTTCAGGAAAACACTTTCATTCAATGTTCGCTTTGATCATCGTTTATTAGATATTTTTCATAGTTTGCGTTGCTTTTTATATTATTTCATTTCAAAGTTCATCAAACTGTTTTACATTTCAAAAATCAGGCAAATATCAAGGCGTGTCCAATGCATTTCGGGCACTGACATAATGTGCCCTTCATCAGGGAAATGACAATGCCTGTTGTAACGGTCTGGCGGTTAATCTGCGAGATGTTAGAAGCGTGGCTTGTCATCCAGTCTGCCTATCTCCGATATGCCGGCATATCGGAGATAGGCAGACTGGATGACAAGCCACGCTTCTAACATCTCGCAGATTAACCGCCAGACCGTTACAACAGGCATTGTCATTTCCCTGATGAAGGGCACATTATGTCAGTGCCCGAAATGCATTGGACACGCCTTGATATTTGCCTGATTTTTGAAATGTAAAACAGTTTGATGAACTTTGAAATGAAATAATATAAAAAGCAACGCAAACTATGAAAAATATCTAATAAACGATGATCAAAGCGAACATTGAATGAAAGTGTTTTCCTGAACCAAGGGAACGCAATCAAAGTGTGTGCCAATTAGGGATGACACCAGAGTCCGTCTGGTCTCACACATTTCACAAACTATGTTCAGCCATGTGCTTTGTGATGTCTTGGAGGGGATGTTGCAATTACTTGACTTATACATCAGGTTTCCTAGCCCTGGTGAACTCACTGACATAAAGGATGCTTTTTATAGACTGGGGAGGATGCCAAACGTCATTGGATCAATTGATGGTACACATGTGGCACTGATACCACCACAGGCACATGAGCAGGCCTACCGCAACAGGAAACATTTCCACTCAATCAATGCTCTGGTGGTATGTCTGACGGACATGTGTATCACACATGTGTGTGTACGTTTTCCCGGTTCTGCGCACAATGCCTACGCCATGAGGAGGATTTGCATTGCGTTGATGATGTCACAGATGCCAAACCAGCGTGCCTGGCTTGTTGGTGTGTACTGTTTTCCATTGTGTGTGTTTGGCAATGTTGTATCCCACCCTCTTACAAGACTCAACTAATGTGCCATTCTTTGTATGTAGGTAACTCTGGATACCCCAACATGCTGTGGTTGCTGACACCCCTCAGGAACCCTGTGACAGCAGCCGAGATGCGCTACAATGAGGCACATGGTCAAACCAGGAGAGTGATTGAGCGGACCTTTGGTCTCCTGAAAAGCCGCTTCCGATGCCTTGTCAAGACCGGAGGTGCCCTCCGGTATGAGCCTGCAAATGTGTGCAAGATCATCATAGTATGCGGCATGCTACACAACAGGGCAGTGCGGAAGGAGGTGCCTCTCATACACCTGTGGAGAATCCTGGCCTGGGCCACGAGGCCAGTGATGATGATGATGAGGGTGATGTCCGCACACAGCTCATCAACACCTTCTACAGCTGAATGTGTGTTCCCAGGGTTGTTATGTCAATGTCGTGAGTTTGCCTGAGATGTGTGGGTGCTGCTCAGTTGCATTTTGAGTTTTTCTGTGTGGTACTTGACTGGACGCGTGCAGTGATGTGTCCTGTCTGATGGTCTGTAGTCCACAATGGTGTTTGACATGCCAATTTGTTACTGTGTAGGTTTCTTGTGATATGTTTTGTGCATGTTCATTGCATTTCCATGATGTTCAGGTGTGCTTCTGACTGTGTCTTATGTCTGTCCTTACAAAGGTACTTTGCCTGGTGCTTGGTCAACTCTGACACCCAGCAACCAGAATCCAATGCCAGGGTGGAACTTCTAGTATCCCATAATGTGATGTGACACACACCCCTGAAGCTCAAATATACAAGGCTTGGTGACCATGTGGCCACTGTCAGGTGGACTTACATTGCTACTGTTGTGTAATAAACTTGTTCTTGATGTGTGATGAACCTGTGCTTCACTTGTTATGTGTGTTGCCTATCTTCACACATCTGACTGACCTTTGGTTACCTCACCTGTGGGCTTTTTCCTGGTGTTTGTTGTTGGCCAATTCCTTGCAGGTCCTTGTGCTCCCCACAACAGAGCCCACGACTGACTCCGGAATCTGGGGATCACAGTTCGATCCCCGGGGCGGGCGGCAGATTAGCCCAGCACCGTGTGACTCTGGGCAATAGCTTGCTTAATCTTCCCGACGGCCCCCAGCGCCTAGAGACCCTTACGGGTGATTGTGCGCTATACAAATGTGGATTATTATTATTATTATTATTATTAGTCCCAGAGTTTCTGCAAGTATATTTCCTACCCTTGTGAGGTGAGCATGGTTCAGGGAGGTGTTGATGGTCCAATTGGGAGGGGGAGCATTATCTGTGGCCACAACCCCATCATGCTTTTGGGTACACTCACTATACCAGCATACCCACTATTCCTTCCTGTCAGTCAGCTTCACTGTGAGGTAGTGGTTGTGGTGGCAGAAATGTCTGACACTGTTTATTTATATTGATTCCACTGGCTTGCTGTATTTGTTGTTAGGTTTGTACATGTCATGACACAGTTAGGTATCACCATGAGGTGGGCGGTATTGTGTTTGTCTGACTAGCATGCATTCCTTAGGCTGATTCACTTTTGTTTACTATGCCTTTGATATCAGTGCATGGTTTCACTGCCCCCAAAACAGTGATGTGTGTGTATTGCGACACAATTTTGAGTATATTGGTTATGTACTCACCAGGTTCTGGTATGTTACTAGGCCATGGACGCTCTCTGGTGGAAGCATGTCCCGCACCTTCTCCTCCTGGGACCTGAAGTAGACTGGTTTGGCAGGAGGGCCACTGCCGGTGCGATGGGCCAACTCGCAGTCCTTGCGGATGAGGTTCTTAACCCTCCTACGCACATCATACCACCTGTTCTGAATGTCGTTCTTTGTGCGCAACATTGGTGCCTGTGCGTTCACCTTGTCAACAATCCTCTCCCACATCTTGGTTTTCTATGACATGGGGGTCCTTTGTACCAATGCACCAAACAAATGTGGCGCCACTCTGAGGATTTCATCTACCAATATTTCTAACTCACTGTCTGTGAACTGTGGATTCTTCTTAGGGGGCATGGTGATGGGTGGTGGTGAGTGATGTGTGTATGTGTGTGTGTGTGTAAGTGAGGGTGGGTGGGTGGGTGGGTGGGTGACTTTTTTACTAGGTGTATGTAAGAGTGCTTTTGGAGGGGTGTTTGATGGTGTTAAGGTTGTTTGATGGGTGAGTTGTGTGTGTGTCTGTATTTGCTGCCTGTAGTAGTTCTGTGCTGGCTAGTCTGTTGTATGTGCAAAGGATCATGGTAGTGACTTTTTATAGGAGGAGTTGTGGGTGTGTCTTTGTTGCTTTATTTTTTTTTACTATTTATTGACTTTGTCAATGCTTAATTGGTCCTTTTTGGTGTTTTTTTCCTTGATGCTTTGTGGGCATGTAGGAAACGTTCTTCGGACGGAGTCGGACGCTCATGTTGGTTCGTGCGGGCTGCTCCGTGTCTTTCACGCTGGTTTTGTTCAGTGTTGCATGCGAGTCGGTTGCAGGGCTATCTCCCGCTTCAGGTACCTGATTTCTGTGCGTGTCGGTCATGCGGCTTGTGCACCGTGCGGGTCGGTCTGATTTCAGATGCATTGCATCGTACTGGCCGTGACGGACGTCGCAAGTACGTCTCGGTTTAGTTCATTCCGGGTTTGTGTCGGTCGGTGCGGCTCATGTCCATTTTCCGGCCGGATAGCTGATTTCTGTATGGCTCAGTTGGGTTCATTCCGGGTTTGTGTCAGTCAGTGCGGCTCATGTCCATTTTCCGGCCGGATTGCTGATTTCTGTACGGCTCGGTCGTACGGCTTGTTTCCCGGATGGGTCGGTTGTAGTTCATGGGCTTATCGCGGGTCGTACGGTGCCTCTAGCTGTCGGTCGGACTCCGTTCCGTGACCGAGTCGATCGGTCCGATTTCCAACCGAAATCGGAATTGTCCTTAGTGTTATTTTAGGTGTTTTGAGGTTAATTCCAAAAAGCCTGTAGGGTTACGTATAATTACTACTGGAGCACGTTTTTACTTTCTCCAAAATACTTTCGTGAATAGAGTGCAGTGTGCCAAGCTCAGAGAACAACCTGATCTGATTTTCCATTTTCTATTGAATCTCTAACAACCCCTGTTGCAGTCACTGAAATTTATTTTAAAATTTCCACAAAAACTATCCTTACTTTTAATCACTCCTACCAATTTTCCACTAGGGAGAAAATCAGTAGGTGTAAGTATGCAAGGTTGTGAATCAGTGCATTGCTTTTTTCTTTTTTCCCTTCACAGGAATACAGTTCTATGCTATGGAAATCCCGTAGTGACACTTTGAGGCTTCCCTTTCCCACCTTGGCAACAAGCATACTCCAGCATTTTTGTGCATCCTTGACAGGTGTTCCCAATGTAGAAATCCACATGCAACTGTTTGTGAATGCCCACAAGCGCACATGTTTGTAGGAGTCAGCTCACTGCTTTTGCGCCTGCAAACCTCCCACTCCCCACCATGACTCTCCTTATCCTGATTCTGTGCATTGGGATCTTGGAATTAAGCTTGCAGATGTTTTTTGCGCACCTACATTTAATTTAAATGCAGAAAGTTGTCTGCGGATTGATCCCATAATGTCCATCAGACTATATTTGAAAAGGTGACATTTATGTTGAGCTTTCACTAGTGGGAGACCAACCCATGGCCTTGATGGATTGACATGGCAAGACCCCTGGCCTTCAGCAGTTGAAAGAGGACAGACAATAGTTGAGCAGCCATGCACATACAAAAGGACTGACTGAGCAGCAACACTTATAATAGCAGTTTTGCTGTAGAACCGTAGCCTCAGCAGACTTGTAGTCATACTTTATTCTTGATTAAAGAGGTCATCTTGCATACAGAAAAAAACACAATTTTCTTGCTCAGTCCTGCATCCCTAGCAAACACCAACAACATACATTCCAGAAATTTGCTTTGTTTGATGATACCTGTTTGTGTTTTGATGTTCATTGTGATATCATCCACCGGAAGTCCCCCTAAAAAATGTTGTTCCTGTCTTGCGAAATTACATGTGACCTGAATTCTGGTTCTCTTTACCAAGAAAACTATGGGGTCTGTGATCTTTCTATTTTCTAATCTTATTTCTAAGGATAAAAATCTACTGTTTTGTTGTGAGTCGTTTCTGTCTGAGCAGTGTGAGAGGGATTTGTCTTCCATGTTCCATTAAAACAAGATTTTCTCAAAAGGAATTGAGCATGACGCCAGTTACTTTAATTGCACACAAAATAAATTCAAGCTTGGCATTGACAAAAAACAAAATTGCATTTTTTAAAGCATTCCCCCTCATTCAAGGTTGCACGCCACATCTCTGGTTCAGCACTGGCACTGATTACTTGGAAGCATTTTTTTAATCACATGGATGGGATTCTTGAATGGGAATTGGCATCACGAACATTCGTTTCAATTAAGGCCATGGTGGCAAGCTATGTAGCTATGCTAATGGATAACATAATTCAATCCTTTCATCTCTTTTTATACTTTTGAATAATTTGGAGACAATATATCAGGCCAGACGAGGGAATTATGCTCTGCCTTCAAAGTGGTTAAATAATATATAATTGTGAACATGTCCCCCAAATCATCCTCTCCACAGTGGAAAAAAAATGGTAAATAGACAGCGGGGAGGAACACCAGTTCTTTGATGGCAAACTACTTGAGAGAATATCACACTATCAATTTGTCACTTAGCTAATTGGTAGATTTGTAGAATCACGAATGCATGTGAAATGTAGTAAAATATATTGGTAATTGCTTTGCATATGCTATAAGCATTTGGGCATGGTTTTCATGCACAGGAACCACAACTTACTGCATGCATGCTTGTGGGTGGTTGCTCGGGCATCAAACATTTGTCTATCGTGGCTCCTCCCATCTACATAGGCGAAAACTCCTGCCTTTTTCCACTTCTTCTCCATAAAGTCCTTTATACATTAACCACTGGAAGGGTCTGCGTTCCTGCTCAACCAGAAAACAAAACTTTACCTATCATACATTGAAGCTGCTCTTTACTGAACGCTCAGAAATGTTCAAACATTTTCTGCTGCAACTTTATGACACTGTAGTGATAAATGTTTACTCCAACCTGGTACCTACAGTGAATGGACTTGTGGGGAATGCCTGACAATCATATGATCCACTTAGAATCAACTCAGCGACAATAATATGCATTTATATATTTTCATTCTCCCCAGCTTTCAATGATGTGACTTACCACCACTACCTTCTCCACTCCAACTCTGCAAATCGCACATAGACCCACACATTCCCACCCAAACTCTTACCATTCACCATTATACATGAAACTTCTAACCACAAAAGCCTCTACCCATCAACACCCCCATTTACACTCATCAATGCTCATTCTGCAAAACCACTTTCCCAACATAACTGACCTGCTTTTCCTCAGTAATCTAAAAAATATTTTATTCCCACACATCTAACTTACCTCCTCATCCCCTATAGTCAAACATTTCATCCTAGATTGCTACAATATCCTTCTATAGCCAGACCCTCACAAATCTGATAGAGGTCTCACCATCATAATTAAACTTTTTCTCGCTATTTCCTTCTTCCCTACACTCTCTTTGAATGCTTTTCTTCTCGTATCACACTCTTATCCTCATCACTCCATGTTTCACCTTATGTGTCTCTCAAGGACCTAACAAACATTTAATTGACAACTTATATGACCTTATCTCCCTATCACCTCACACAGATAAATATTATAATGGTGATTTCTTCTTTCTACAAACCAAAAGACCAAGCTCATCTGAAAGTCACTCGTGGACATCTTCATCTTGCTCAAAGTGACTATCCCACATCATCTACCCACCCAAATCTATGACTGAAACTTTAATCTCTAATGTTGTCTATTCAGCCTCTCTCTACACTGTCTGCATTCCACTTGACCCTTTGGAATTGACCCATCACCACTCACCACCTTTACAACTCTTTTTCCTAAGACCCCCACACATTTACAATCTAAGGCATCCATTACAACATCCATACCCACATCCAGATCTTTTCAGACCCTTCTCATCAAAGCCATTGAACTCTCCCTTGCCACCCCGTGCCTCAACATGATCAATAACATAGACACTTTTTTTACACACACTTTTTTACTTGGAAGTCTTTTGCCAATACATGTACTCCTTTGTAGCAGAAAAGGCAGAACACAAGTTATGTTTCCAAATTTCCAGAGAACCTGTTAGACCTCAAACATGAATGCTACATTAGAAAATGTAATGCCCCAGCCTCATTGCTATGTTGTGCCATTACACCAAGATCATTGTTGAAATGAGAACACGTAAAGCACTTTACAGAGCAGTCAAACACTTCAGAAATCTGTTCCCACCACTGTCCTTCCGACACTCTGTTATGAAGTCAACCAGACACTCTGTTATGGAGTCAACCAGCATCAGCAGTTGATTCACCAACAAAAAAAGTAATCTTGCAAAACAACATTGAGCACTCCAATACCCTGAATCCAACAAACATCTGCACACCCTCTGCTCCATGAGATTACCCTTCTGCCTGCTCTCCTTTCAACCAGTTACATAACTGACTAAATGTTTGTTCTCCAATCCCTTAAATCAAACTTTTATGATAGTGACATTCTCTGTCCTCCAAAACTAAATGGGCAACCCAAACTACCCTTGAGGGCTCGGGCAAAGTGAAATGATAAGGTAAAGGTGGCTTCAAGGGATTTATTCAAGTGTTTAGTTTAAGTTATTTATATAATTAAATTTCAAGGCCAGATGTATGATTTCCTTGATTGACAATTAATTCCAGCAATTTAATACCTCAGTGCAATAGTGTATAAGAATCACAAATAGGAACATTAATTATCATGCATGATATGAATCATAAGTGCAAAAGTATACAGAAAAAATGGATCAAAGACTGGTGTATAAAGAAAAATATTCACTTTTTATCTTAATTAGTCAAGTTAGGGTACTTTTTATAAAAACATATACAAACAGTGTGACAAGAAGGTAGCAGTGTAAATTTGGAGCCTTCACTGTAACAATTGTCAACACCTTTCTTCTTAATGAAAATTCAAACAAATTTGAGAAGAAAAAGCGTAGCTCGACGTTTCGGTCTCTACTTTTTCATAAACGAGACCATCTTCAGGAATGTTAAGTATTGTAATAGTTGGCCCCTATTATAATTGATACACTGGGAGGGTTTGAGCTATTCCAGACTAGGACAGGCGCACTCCCTAGTGGCCGCACGGTATCGTGTCACTGATTGTCAGACTCCAGGCAAAAGGGCGGGCGGTAATCCCTCGTAACCGCTCAATGGTGGATCACAAATCCACACTAATTTGTACAAAACCAACAAATGCCCCTGCTCTAGGAAAATGTCACAATGCTCGGTGAGTCCTGGTTGTGGTTTAGTAGTGAGTTATCAACATCAATAATATTTTCAGAATCAACAGAAAGAAAGTTCAATGAGATAGAATCCTTGTTGTAGAGAACAGATTTATTGTTCCTCTTGTTCTGGCCAAGATTCTATCTCATTGAACTTTCTTTCTGTTGATTCTGAAAATATTATTGATGTTGATAACTCACTACTAAACCACAACCAGGACTCACCGAGCATTGTGACATTTTCCTAGAGCAGGGGCATTTGTTGTTTTTGGCCCCTATTATAATGTAGAACAAAAATAATTACCGTTTATTCTAAAACATGTAAAACATATGAAGATCATCACAATATATCACCAGTTTCTTATTCACAAGTACACTATTATTTAAATTCTGAACCTTGATTCAAGGTTCAAGTTCTTTTGATGTATCATCCCTTTCCATTATTTAAGATGATCATAACCTTACTTTCAAAAAAATTCTGAACAGCTTAATTCATATCCATATTTCAACCTCATTTGATTATATTAAATGATACCCATATTGAATTTGAACATCATATTCTTATTCTCATAAGTATGAAATTTTACATTGAATGAGATAATCGGTGGCATTTTACTTTTATTCAAAGAGCCAGCCTGATGGTGAGCCTAGTTAGAGTCTAATCTTGGACAGTTCACATTTGCATGACTTAGATCCTCTGTCCCTTATTTTGTAAACACTTTCATAAGCAGGCTTTGAAGCACCATTTCTAAATGAATACCCTTCTTTGACATGGACATTCCTGAATTTTGACAAAATCATGTGGCTCCACTGGATATCCTCACGAATATTGGACCTGACATATATTAATCTATAAAGGAGAAGAACTTATTTACTTTCTAAATCATTAATCTGGTTTATATACTTCTGATATATCAATTCATTTTACCTTAGTCTGGCCCAAAAAACAAGTTTTTAATGTGTGTAGTATGTAGAAGCCGTGTTGTACCCAAATCGATGGAGCACAAAAACGCGAAGATACAGTTTGTGTTACAAGAGCGTCACTGAGACTGTCTGTAGACAGTTTGCAAATGCAGTCTAATCATTCATTTAGATAGACTAATCGGTGGCTTTTAGATGATTAGGACTTTTATTTAAAAAATTCGACCTGCAATACTGCTCCTTATGTCAGTGTTTTTTTTTTAAAATGCTACGAGTGCTGTAATTTCTATATTTGTTTCTTTCAAAAAGAAGGAAGAAGAAATGCGTGTATTTTTCTCTTTAGCATACAATTCATGGGCGCAATGTTTAACCCAATATGATTAGTGAGCCCCATTAGTAGCTTGAAGATATGAGTTTCCTAACACTAACTCTATAAACGTCTACAATAAAAATTTTAATCACCTTGCTGTTCACCAGCGTTTTACTTCCGTGTTTAATGCCGGGATTGCAGCGCAGTCAGCAAGGGGATTCGCTTGCTTGGCTCAAATAGTGCAGTCAGGATTTACGGTCTGTGTAAAATAAAGCGTGATATGTTTAAGCTAAAAGTTACTGCAGGGCTTCTCAAGTGGGCAGTAAAGTCACATACCTCCTATAGTGTTCCGCTGTCGCGTACCAAGGCAGCATTCAATTTTGCATAAGCCCACTGTATTGTAAAACCGGGCTTTTAAAGTTGTTGGAGCGCAAAATTTGAATATAGGTGCCCAAACGATTTAATAATAAAAATACTAAAATGAAACCTCGAACTTGCCCATGTAGTGAGATATATTCGATTACATTTATAAATGGCTGCCGCTTTTCAACTATTCAAACATGGCCGGACTCAATTTTGAGCCCTCCTACGCGCTCCAAACAACTTTAAAAGCCCGGTTTTAATGCATGTCAGGTCCAATATTCGTGAGGATATCCAGTGGACCCACCATCAGGCTGGCTCTTTGAATAAAAGTAAAATGCCACTGATTATCCCATTCAATGTAAAATTTCAGACTTATGAGAATGAGAATATGATGTCCAAATTCGATATGGGTATCATCAAATAGAATCAAATGAGGTTTAAATACGTGAATAAGCTTCTCTGCAATTCTGGTCCCACTTACAGAGCTGGTAATTTGCTCGATCCTGTTTTTTCTAACCTACCCAATGACCTATGCCAGACAGCTCTCCCATTAACCTGGTCCGACCATTTTTTGGTAAAATTTAAGGTAACAGCTGATGGCAGACTAAATAACTTCTCTAATCCTTTATCCAAACAGAAATGCAGAAACTGGAAGAAGTTGAACATTGACTGTTTCAATTATCAGCTGGAATCGAATATGCCGGATAATCCCGGATGCTAATACAATCCAAACATGGATTATGGATTCTGTAAATGTATGCCTTCCTTTTTCTTTTAAGAAACTGAATAACCATTGCCCTCCTGCCCCATGATTCACGGAAAACCTAAAGTCTGAAAAAACCAAGGGGCCTATTAGGATGGCGGACGGACCTGCATCCGTCTGCCACCCCTAGGTGGAGGGACCGTCCGCAGGGGCAGCGGCGGTCCCTTCGGTGCAATTAGGATGTGACCGCCACCCTGGCGGTCACATCCTGTATCTTTAACCTTGCGGCAGGTGCTGCTTGAAGCAGCACCCGCCGCAAGGTTAAAAATTCATGTTTTACATTTACATGCACAAAGCGGCAGTCACCGCGCGGTGCCTGCCGCTTTGTGCATGTAAATGCTGGGGGTTACCATAGGTACCCCCCCATGTGCACCTGACACCCCCTGACACCCTGGGGCCCGCAACGGGCCCCCAAAAAACAAAGACCACATGCTTTATGGAAAAGCAATATGCTTTTCCACGGCAGAAAAGCCGCCGTGGAAAAGCATATTGCAATGCGCATCTTAATTTGGCTGACGGTGTCTTGCAGACACCGCCACCAAATAGCCCTCCACACCACGCGGATCAGCGGTGGACGGACCTGCCGTCTGCCGCTGGTCCCACTGCAATCCCACCGCCATCCTAATCTGGCAGTGGGTGTTTTCTGTAGCCGCGGCGTGAATCCACTTCCTCCGGGCCGGCGGTGGCTTCCGCCGGCCCGGAGGATGCGGATTCACCGCCATCCTAATGAGGCCCCAAGTGTAAAGCCCTAGAAAGATACTGGCAAAAGGATTACGCCTCTGAATCCAAGTATAATGATAAAGCTGCCAAAAGAAATTACAACTCTCTATGTAAAATCGCACATGCTGAGTATGTTAATAATACCATACTATCTGCTCAGAGCAATGCCAAAGTATTGTTCAAACTAGTTGGCGAGCTTTCGGGAGCTTCTTGTCAACATACACCCCAGGCACTTGATGAAGCACATTGTGAAACTGTGGCTAAATTTTTTACTGAGAAGGTTGAAAAGATCTATATGGAACTGGAGATGGCAACTACTAAGTGGGAACACCAAAAGAATACCTTATCCTATAACCCGAATGATAATAAGTCAGAGGAGACCCCTGCTTTTGTTCTCTCTCATAAAATCATGAACTGGCAACCACTTGACCAGATGTCTTTTAATAGTATTCTGAATGGTCTTAAATCAGGCTCACCTAAGGACCCGTTACCAGTCCAGATCCTTCCAAAAATAAAGCCCAGTACTCTACAGCCCATCATGGAATTACTTAATGCTTCCTTGAAAGAGGCCGTTCTGCCTGCAGAGTGGAAACATGCAATGGTAGTTCCCCTGTTGAAAAAATCTAATGCTGATCCAGCAGAACCATCTAATTTTCGACTGATTTCTCTCCTCCCCATTTTTCTAAGATGAACCAACAGCTTGTTCAATTTGTGGAAACTAATAAAATCCTGCACGGATCCCAATCGGGTTTCAGTGCCAGATACTCTACAGAAACTACTGTGCTGGGTGTTACTGAAACAATCCGCCAGCTACTTGATAAAGGGGAAACGGCGGCACATATCTTGTTAGACTTAAGTGCCGCCTTCGATACGGTGTCACACCGTACTCTTCTAAAAGTTATACAATCACTGGGAATTGCAGGCTTAGCTCTAGATTGGATCAAAGACTTCCTTACCGGAAGAACCTTCCAGGTTTTCTCTTCTTCAGCTAGTCCAAAGGTCTATGGTTATCCCTATTGAGTACTGCAGGGCTCGATTCTGAGCCCTGTGTTATTCAATCTTTATGTTAGCTCATTGGCCACCATAGTGGAGGAAGCTGGGTTGTCTATCTTCTCTTATGCTGATGACACCCAGTTTCTTTTTTCCCTATCTGCTAATGATACCAATAAAGTCTCCTCCTTACAGACAGGACTACTTAAAATAGCCAGTTGGATGCACAACAACTGGCTAAAATTAAATGGGGGTAAAAGAGAGGTCCTGATCATAGGGAAAGAAAAAGATCTGTGGGGCCCACGTCATTGGCCCCTGGAAATGGGTCCACTTCCTCAACCAGTCCAATCTGCCCGCAACCTGGGTGTAATAATCAATGATCAACTTTCTATGAAGCAGCAAGCCACTAAATCTGCGTCTATCTGCTTTATCATCTTGAGGTGGCTCCGGAAGATACTATGGACGCTGCCGGGATCTACCCCAAGAACTGTAATCCAAGCATTGATAATGTCAAGATTGGATTATGGCAACATCCTTTATCTAGGAGCCAACAAGGAGGTAATTTGTAGATTACAGGTTGTACAGAACTCTGCGGCTAGGATGCTCTGCCATGTTCCTAAAACATCTTCCATTTCAGGCACCCTTCAGGACCTCCATTGGCTAAGAATTGAGAACCGGACTAAATTTAAAGCTTTGTTGTTTATGCATTAAATTAAACTAGCTCTAGCTCCCCACTATGTATGTTATCTGGTCCAGACTTATCACCCGACAAGCCTGCTTAGATCATCCTCCCAGGCCAAAAACTCAGCCCCAAGATTCAAATTTGCTCGCTTGGGGGGCCGTTCCTTTTCTTACCTGGCACCCGTGTTGTGGAACACTCTCCCTGGCCATCTTCATCACAAAACCAGTCATTTAAGTATCCGTAAAAACCTTACATCCTGGATATTTAATCAGTAACTTTGATCTTCTGTTGCTCTTGTCTCTGGCGCCGGGAAACCTCCGGGTAGATGTGCGCCTTACACATTTTATTATAATAATAATATTAATATTAATGATCATCTGAAATAATGGAACGGGATGATGCATTAAAAGAACTTGAACATTAAATCAAGGATCAGAATTTAAATAATAATGTACTTGTGCATAAGATACGGGTGATATATTGTGATGATCTCCATATATTTTACATGTTTTAGAATAAACAGTAATTATTTTTGTTCTACATTATAATAGGGGTCAACTATTACAATACTTAACAGTCCTGAAGATGGTCTCGTTTATGAAAAAGTAGAGTCCGAAGCGTCGACCTTTTCTTCTTAAATTTGTTTGCATTTTCATTAAGAGAAAAGGGTGTTGACAATTCTTACAGTGAAGGCTTCAAATTTGCACTGCTACCTTCTTGTCACATTGTTTGTATATTTTCTTTTAAATGTACCCTAACTTGACTAATTAAGATAAAAAGTGAATATTTTTCTATATACACCCGTCTTTGATCCATTTTTTCTGTATGCTTTTGCACTTATCATTCATATCATGCATGATAATTAATGTTCCTACTTGTCATTCTTATACACTAATGCACTGAGGTATTAAATTGCTGGAATTAATTACCAATTAAGTTAATCATACATCTGGCTTGTAATTTAATAATACAAATAATTTAAACTAAACACTTGAATAAATCCCTTGAATTCTCTGTCCTCCATCATCTAAATCCTAACCTTGTCATATGGCTGTTAGGCTCATTGTCGACATTGCTCAGTTAACATGAGTGCTGCTACCATGATGCTGCTTTTGCGCACGTTACTACATGACTTTATTTTTGTAAGACTTTGATTGTGCCTTTCACATGAGAACCGTCTGTTTTCTGCGTTCTCTGCCTGTTCCTGGAGTTTAGTCGATAAACAATGCCCCTTGTTATTCTGTTCTGGTCAGTCCCTTGCACCTAGACAAAATATGCTAACACAGCTGCTATTGCTGGAAACTCATGCTTTTATATTATGGGGGTGCATGTTGTTCTAACACACACACTTGGAGAGGGATCTTTCCAGGGAGAAGAGCTATGCTGTTCCTATGATGTAAAAATACCATCTAGGCACTAAGGTATGGGGTCGGCTGACAAAGCCCAGAGATCTTCTTTTATATAATAAAACTTCTTACCAAGGGGAGGGTGGTTGGGCCTTATAGTCCTGTATCCACTGTCTGTATACGATGACATCCCCTTTATAATCTATGGACTTGCAACAATGCTAACTGTTTTAGGTTTATGCATTTTGCTGTTGGTAGTGGCTCGTATACTGCGTTATAGAGCACTATAGTTAAAATAAACATTTTGAACTATAACAGTTTCTCTGTCAATTCTTGTTGTGGACAGGTACGAGTGAGTGAGGAAAAGAGAATGTCTTGCTGCCACAATTCCTGAGAGAGTCGGGGGTGTTGTGTTCTGGGTTGTCTAATCATTTGCAGCTTTGTGGTTATGTAGGAGAGAGAATGAGATACTATAGCTAGTCGGTTCTGGGATTTTGGGTACTGAGGCGGTAGGAAGACTCAGCCCCTATACACCGAGGACCCGTCTTCCTGTGCATAGTTCTGTGTATGTGCAGAATCCCTACAATAACCTCCGAAGATCTCCACCCAAAAACCTCACCAACTTCTCCTTCCAAACAGGCACATTTGCATCATCCCAGAAAAAATATCATGTCCCATCAGCTAAAGAAACCAAACCAGCTGGACCCAGTGACACCACCAACTACCGCCCATTAACGTCTTCACCTCCTGAACTAGGGCCCCAGAAGAGCAGCATCTCTTCAACTTCAAAATCATATTGATCACTGCAACCTATTGCAAGCCTCCCAGGCGGGTGGGTGAGTGGAGCTACCTGCCATGCTGTGGAGAGTGACTGCCAAGAGCTCTCTATCCTGGGCCTTATCCCCTGGTTCTGTCACCTCTGCCCCAGTCCTGAAGGGTGGGGGTGACCTTCTACAACCCAGAGAAAGGGTGGAAGGATGGGGGATGCTGGAAATCCACCATTACTCTTTGCGTCTGTGAGAAGGTGGGATTGCTCTGCTGACAACAAGATAGCTGCAGCAAGGTGACTGTGGCTGCTGTTCCAACAGAAAAAAGAAGGCCCCTGTAACCAGGATTATGAGGAAGGAATCAGGAGAATTCAGAACACAACAGAAACAAACAGCCTGCCTACTCAAATGAATAATAAAGGGTTACCTCAAAGGTGATCTCAGGTGCTAAAAAGGCACAATTGAGCCTTGTGATTCAAAAGCACTAATAAAACTCAAATAGTTGTATATCTGAAAACAATATCAACTTATTCAAAAATAATTTTACTTTCACAAATATATTGAAGATATAATATTGAGTAACTCTAGTCATGTCTATTTGGATCACAAACCATCATATAGAAATCATAACTTTCAATGTTCATAAATATGTGCACTCACTCTGGAAAACTCACTCTTCCTACATGTATAACCCATTACATTACATATACCCAAATGCAATTAAAATCAAAACAGCTTTCAGGATCACAAGGAGCATCAGCACAATCCTGTCTCATTTTACATTTTGTACAAACATAAAATTCTCACAACCCTAATTGCATCTGTGACGGCACTACTTAAATAGCTGTAGATTATCTCATTGCTTATTCTTGGTTACCTACAGCTATTTATGAATGAGATGTGTGAGTTTGATTGAAAGTGTGACCGAGTGTGTGGCTGCAGCATCCTGGGGGTAGGGGGGGGGGGGGGTCAACCACAGGCCTGATGGACTGGCTATCACACATAAGGGAACCACATATTTCCTCCACTTACCAACCACACATCACTGCTTGCAATCCAAATCTAACTTGGGCACCATATCAAGAGAGGAGACACTCTCCCTGATCTGCTTTTATTTGTGATGGTGAGTGGACCCGTCCTGTGGTGTGGGAGCTTTTGCTACAGAGCCCCTCCATACGTGATCCTATATGAGCTGGAGTCAGGGAGGAGGCCTATGCTACACCACAGTCGCTGCTACCACGATGCAGTAAGGACGTCAATATGATCGTCTCCAGTCGTATAAATTATGCGGTGCCCCGGTTTGCCTGATTTATATAGCCAACTCTTTCCACACATACGGGCCTGAATATTACATTCCATGGATGGTCTGGGCACCAACGTCTTGGCAGCCCTAGCACCACAAGTAACTATGAGATTACATTGTACACTGATTATGGGAGGAGATGTTAATTGCATAGCCATTGTCATCCAGGATAGAGTGCATCCCCCACCCTCTTCTCCGATAAATAAAGTTACCCAGCTCGTTTGTAGATAATTCAAAAGGTAGGGTTTAATAGAATCATGGAGGCCTCATAATCCCAAGGTTAGTAATTTATTCTTTCTATTCAGGTATGCATGAATTGTCTGTTCAAATAGATACATTTTAATGCACTGCACGTATGCATGAAAGGGTGGTACAGGCTGAATACTTTGGTAAAACTCACTGCAACCATAATCCGTTAATATTGTCATTTAATATGATATTGGCAGGCCCCGCATCCCGAAGTGAAAGCTCAGTGTTGCACCTTTATATAATCCGGTTATCAAATCCACCCTGGAGGACAGAATTTGCAACTACTTTAGAAAGAATTAGGAATGGCGCCATCCCCTCTTCTGGAGTGGGAGGCATTCAAACTGGTGGTACAATTGGTAATGAAAATGGTGATCCAGTGCCCTCGGACCGCCTTCGGCTGGAAAGGGAAAACTGTTCAAAATGATGGAACAGCTCAAAATATAGGACTACTGTACCTATATCGTTAAAGCGCACCATGATCGCAACAAAACTGGGAGATTGGTGGCTTGGTTGGCTAACCCTGAAAAAAGAGTTCCCAAAAACTACAGCTGCATAGTGCAGATGAAACACTGGGTTACAGACTATCAGTAATTAATACAGCTTTTCTAGTTTTTATGCTCAACTCTTGAAGCAATAACACATTATTGCTGCTAGGACAAGTAGATTACCTCACAATGCTGCAACCTCTCTGGGCTTGGAGATAGTAGTCTAAGAAGTACCCAGAACAGATGGTCTACGTATTGAATTCTATATGACATACATCAATGATCAAGCTCTTATCCTGACTAAATTGTATAATACTGCCAGAGCTTCAAGTTGTCTCCCACGAACGATGAGAAAGGTTTGCTTGCCCCTCTCTTGAAGAGGGGAAATGACAGTGACCAGGTGATATCTTATAGACCCTTATCTAAATAAAATGTTGATTATAAGGTGCTAAGTGATATTCTAGTGAACAGACTTCTCCCCTACCTTATTGGGCTTATCCAAGATGATCAGTCAGGATTTGTACCCACACATAGCACAATGTATAATGTTTGACAATTCATGCAAGTAATGCATGCCCCCTTAAGTGACTATCCTAAGGCCCTCACAATTTCAATAGATATCGAGATGGTATATGACTGTTGCAAAGCGACTTCCTTTATGTCACAATGACGAGCATGGGGCTGGGTGGCGGATTCCATAACTGGATGCATGTAAAGACCATTTGTGCTATTATGGATGGCTTTCAAGTTATATGGGGCACATGGCAAGGTTGCCCTCTCTCGCTGGTATTATTTGCTACGGCCATTGAACTGTTGATATTTATGCTTTTCAAGTGCGAGTATTATCGAAGGCTACAGGTCGATGGCTCCCTGATATATGTTTCCCTTTTGCATAGATAGCTGTATTATATCTACAGAGTGAACATTCAGATGAGATAGGTGCTGCTAGACCTTACAGGACTTCGGTCACCTTTCAGGCCTATGCTTGAACTGTTACACATCAAGTGCATTCCCATTGAGCACTCTCAAGATGCGGGCAAAACTTTTTAAAATAGGGAATGACATGTGCTGAGACCCAGTTAGGGCAACATCAGAGCGGCACTAGCCTCCCTCAGACATTCTGTGCATTTCTGACTAACACTCCCACTATCTGTGACGGGTAGAATTACAAATCAAAGATGTTTTATTTCTTCCGCAGCTCTTAGATCATTTCGCTGCACTCCCAATTCGGCTTCCTAAATCCATCTTTCACAAGATAGAGAGCTTACTGGTATATCTAATCTGGGGGACACATCAGCACAGGATTGTTCTAACTAATAACACAGGATTGTTCTAACTAACGTGCTCCCCATTGATGAAGGTGGGATTGTGGTTCCAGGTGTAGGGCTGTATTATCTCACTGCACAGCTAAAGTGGGTGACCTACTGGATGGATAAGTGCTGGAGCAGACAGGCTGATGGGATATAACTCATACCCCTTTGAGATCCACTGATGACTTTATTGTTCAATCCACACTTGATCAGGCTAGATCAGTTCAGTCACGATCTGCTAATAGTCCAACAGTGGGCCCTGTGGCCCAGAATATTCCAAACCAGGCGTTAGTATCATGGTAACTGTGGTTGGGTAAACACTTCAGTGATAGTTTGTTGAAGTTTTAATTTAATTTTTCATTTAGGTGTCCTTCCTCCCTCTTCACGTCTGGTCATAGTTACCTGCTTTTGTACTTACATGTTATAGCATTAAACTTTTGATTGCAGATCTTCTTCCTTGAAAGAGTTGTAGTATTTCCAGTTACACAGAGAACTGTTAATTTTTGTTAAAAATATTAAAGTTATTGTGCACCTATGCAAGAACTGTGTTGATCCTTCTGCATTGACATAAGTTATACCAGAAATATAATAAAAATATGTTGCAAAAACAGTACATCAGTCACGTTTCTAAACATGCAGCTGCTAGCCTGCAAGCAGTACTGCTGGCCTGCAAGCAGTAGATGATGCTGTCCAAATCACAGACAAAGTTGGTTCTTATCTTTTCGCCCCCAACAACCTTTTGCAACATAGGATACCCTTGATTAGTGAACTCTAAATAATATCCTTTTCTCCATTATGTGTATCTTGCTGAGTCGTTCTTAGCTGGCCTCCCTCTTTTTTTGGTCACAAGTTTGCACGACATTCAATATGTTCAACGCCAAGCTCAAAATCGCCACCACTCATGTCTGTCTATAGGTTCTATCCTCACACTGACCATATATAATTAGTCAATGGAACTTCTTTCTGTCTTTCTAGAAAGACAATGTATTGCACTCCATAAATTCACAAATTACAATCAACAATATTTTAAAGTATTTCTATATCTGACATGCATTGGAAACTGTCTTGGCATAGTTTAATCTTGGGTGAAGCTAGTCTATGATACACCATAGAAATGGCTACATGCTCATCGTTAAAGACAATCTCCAACCCCAAATTGAGAACTACGTCTATGCAATGCAACTCTTTTTTTATGTTTCAAAGCACTACATACAAAGTTAAATAATACAAGCACAAGTAAAGATAAGGACAACATTACAAGAAGTTGCTGTAGGGTTTACTTATGTATATAAAAATGAAACTATAGTTTTTTCTACATCGAACTTGCTCTGGGACAGAAGGAAGTTCAAAGATTCTTTGACCTTTCAGGGTAGATCAGAGGAGCAGTCATGGTCACTAGCACTATTGCAATCTCATCAAAAATGGAATGTAGAACTAGAGTTATTAGTAAGAGAACAACACTTTAATAGCACTTTAAAACACATACACAGTAAAAAATAAGAAAACAAATATTAAGACATTACAAAGGTCAACAAACACATGAACATCAACCATGATCATAAAAAATAGTAACATTGTGTTGTCGAGTTATAATAAAATGAAAATGTTAAAATGAACAGTCTTTACAATGATCATGATCACTGTGCTCTAAAAAACTATAAACTACACAAACTTTGGGGACCATGTTGCTCTTGGAAAGGAAAACCCATGAGATCTGATAAGAGAGGATCAGACTGCTAATCTTTCTGTTAAAAGGTTTGACTCCAACTGTGCTGTTTGCAATTAAAAAAACATAGGTAATAATGAACCAATCTTGTTCTGATGCAAGTGATTTGGCCCCGGAAACCTCCCCTCCCCTCATCAAAACTAATGAGTGTCGCAATAGATTTTGGAATCACTAATAAAATTACAACATCAAAGACACAATCTTATGGAAACCATGAAAAATAATTAAAAAGTGTTATTTTGCCTGTCAGTAGTCACATTATATTTTTCAATACATGTTTGATCAAAGAGATTGGCTCTTTGTCTCACTCCAGTGTCGAGGTGTTCATAAAGCTTAAAAGTCAGATATATCTTGTGACCTCAATGTGCTAGTGACAATAGTCCAGGAAGGACAAATCTTGCCAACTGCTTAGGTTAGATCAGACTCCGAAACTTTGGGAGAAAAAGGGATGTTTTTTCCCAAAATGTGGGATCTACCTTGCAAGCAATCATTCCAGTCTGGTAATTTACCTTGACATAGACTACCAGAGTTAGTGCCCCCCTACAAATGGCTTGGGGACTCTTCTTCTGACACCAAAGCCATCAGGCAGGCAGTAGGCCATTCTCACGCCAATTTGAACAGAGGTTAGTGGCCATCAGCAGTAGAGAAAAGAGAAAGATGGCTGGTCCCACAAAAGAAAACAGAACAGAGTAACAAAAAGGGTGTGTTCACCAGGCAGATCCGTCAGTCACATTTTTTGGACTGGCTGAAAAATGTGGCACATACAGGAACAGCAAAAGCTGGTGACGCTAACAGAGCTAACACTGGGAAACAGACTCAGTCCTCAGTTTAAAGAAAATGGTCAGCACCCAGCTACACCTTTAGGTATGCATACAACTAAGGTCTGTTGAGGAACAGTTATTTCAAGTACTGGGAAGGGGCACAAGTTTACATTTTTAATCCTTTTCGTTTGGGTGTCACACCACTGCTACTCCATTCAAGTGCCTCATTAACATTTGAAATTTCAGCAACCCAACTTGGTTGTTTCCCACCTGTAGGGAAGGTGAAGATTTCCATGGCAAGAGCAGGCTTGCTCTGCTTCCAGCATGCATTGCAGGTGCTGGTGGCTACATGCCACCTCAGAAAGGATTTTCGAAGGAGGGCATCACATGCAGGAATCCTTATGTATCCCATTCAGACAGTCCGAGGAGAAGGAAACGTAGGGGATGAGCTCTCCCAATATGTTTCTGTAGGCTACTTCCAACATCTATTTCATATGCAATTTGTGATAAAAAAAATCTGTTTGCTATCAAGTACAAGAAACTCTAAATATTTGTGCCAGAGATGATCACAGTTCTCCTGTCAAGTCTTGTCCCACTGTTCCGGATCAGTATTACTTTCCATTAATAGTTAAATTTGCAAAGAGCGTTCATTAACTAATAAAGAGAAAAGGAGGCAAAGTAATTATCGGTAAAAATACCTCAATTTACAGGTGGTCTACAAAAGCCCCTTAATCTATATTAACGGGCCAATGAAGAGAGGGAGAAGTCCCTTTTTTATGTTGTCCCAAAAGTAAAAAGTCATATTTAAGATCAGAACTAAAAGTGAAACCATACAGATCAGAATTAGGAGTCTGAAATGTGTGTGATATGATAATGATATTAAGTGGGCAAATCTTGTGAAATTTGCATATTTAATGTTTGTGGCCTTCAAGATTTTTTGTGGTTCACTCCTTGATAAAAGTTTCCCTTACAATACTCTGGAGATTGCTTTGAGCAGGAAACATCATCCAGAAATGTGAAAATTACAGCTAAGAGACATTTTCTCCTTGAACCAATCTCTTTCTGGAATATATGCATAGTTTACCCTCTCATTAAATTGTCATGCAAGACACTGACCAGGGCCATTTTGTGTAATACTTGTAATTTCGGGCAATTATTTTCAAAAAATCCCAAGTACTTTTGCGAAAATGATTGAAACAAAAGGCTAGAAGCCATAGTAAATGTATCTAGTGATTTTCTGGAAAGGCAGTCCTCTCAGAGGAAGGAGATGCTTCATGGAAAATATGTGAGTATATGCCAGTCTTTTAATAATACGAAAGTACTTTGAACTTTGAGAAAAACAGTAAAAAATAAGCAAAAAGGTTTGCATATCTTTAGAAGGGCGGGGCAGAGAAAAATTGCGCTTGTGAATCACCACCAAAATATTAACATTCAGGGAAGATTCATATACAAATGGTACAAGTAGAATGGACACTCCTCTCTTCCAGTACTCAGAGATGCTTTTTTAACTGGCCCCAGAAACTCTACCATCTACAGTTTATGCAGTTTCAGCAATATTTGTCCAATAAATGTAGTTTGGGAGTTATAATAGTATATTGCTTTCCTCCCATCCCCCAAATATTCACTTTCAAAAATGTTTGTTGAGCGAAGTTGGAATAGTACCGCTAAGCAATCCAAACTATGGGTCTAATTACGACTTTGGGGCAGGTGTACAGGCTCACTGCCGACACAGCTGCGCCAAAGCCGCACAAGGTCTGCCCACCGTATTATAAGTTGAACTCATGCACAGTGGATGATCCTTCGCCTTTTCCATGACGGAGCCTGGAAAACAGGCACTGCAATGGAACGGCAAAAAAAGTTCCAGCACGGCATGGGCGGTAACATCCATGTCCTGCTATCAATTAATCAATCAATCAAGGCATTTGTATAGCGCGCTACTCACCCAGAGGGTCTCAAGGCGCTTAGGGTGGAGGGTGGGTCCGCTACTGCTCGAACAGTCAGGTCTTGGGTTGCTTCCTGAAGGAGAGGTGGTCTTGTGTCAGGCGGAGGTGGATGGGGATGGAGTTCCACGTCTTGGCCGCCAGGTAGGAGAAGGATCTTCCTCCCGTTGTGGCTTATCGGATGCGGGGAACGGTGGCGAGGGTGTGGCTGGTCGATCGTAGCTGGCGGGTTTTAGTGTAGAAGGTCAGGCGGTCGTTGAGGTATCTGGGGCCTTGGTTGTGGAGGGATTTCTGTGCATGGGTGAGGAGTCGGAACGTGATTCTCTTGCTGACGGGGATCCAGTGCAGGTCTCTCAGGTGTCCGGAGATGTGACTGTGATGGGGGATGTCCAGGATGAGTCGTGCTGAGGCGTTCTGAATGAGCTGGAGTCTTTTCTGAAGTTTGGCTGTGGTTCCGGGATAGAGGGAGTTCCCGTAGTCGAGAAGGCTGGTGACGAGCACCTGGGTGACCGTCTTCCTGGTTTCGGTGGGGATCCACCGGAAGATCTTCCGTAGCATGCGTAGGATGTTGAAGCAAGACGAGGAGACAGCGTTGACTTGTCTGGTCTTCAACAGGGAGGAGTCCAGGATGAAGCCCAGGTTGCGTGCATGGTCCATTGGTTTGGGTGCGCTACCCAGGGCAGGGGGCCACCAGGAGTCGTCCCATGCAGAGGGTGATGATCCCTGGATGAGGACTTCTGTCTTATCTGAGTTCAGTTTCAGGCTGCTGTTCATCATCCACTCGGCTACGTCTTTCATCCCTTCATGAAGGTTGGTTCTGGCGGTTGCTGGGTCGTTGGTGAGGGAGAGGATCAGCTGGGTGTCATCGGCGTAGGAGATGATGTTGAGGTTGTGTTGGTGTGCGATGGCCGCGAGGGGGCTCATGTAGATGTTGAACAGCATGGGGCTGAGCGATGAGCCTTGTGGTACGCCGCAGATGACTTCGGTGGCCTCTGATCTGAACGGTGGGAGGCGGACTCTCTGGGTTCTTCTGGCGAGGAAGGAGGAGATCCATTCCAGTGCCTTCTCCTGGATTCTGATGTTGCTGAGGCGCTGCACTAGGGTGCGGTGGCAGACCGCGTTGAACGCCGCGGAGAGGTCCAGGAGGATGAGTGCCGGTGTTTCCCTGTTGTCGAGCAGGGCTCGGATGTCGTCTGTGGCTGCGATGAGGGCGGGCTCGGTGCTGTGGTTGGCTCTGAAACCAGACTGCGAGTGGTCAAGGGATCCATTCGTCTCAAGGAAGGCGGCCAGCTGTCTGTTGACGGTCTTCTCGATGACTTTGGCGGGAAAAGGAAGGAGCGAGATGGGGCGATAGTTTTTGAGGTCGGTGGGGTCCGCTGATGGTTTCTTCAGTAGGGCACTGAGTTCGGCGTGTTTCCAGCTCTCTGGGAAGATGGCGGTGTCGAAGGAGGCTAGAACTTTGGGGGAACACAGACAGGGGGGCACATGCTGTGCCCCCTGAATATATCCTCTTGGTGGTTGGGGACAAGGGGGCCCTGTAGGAATCCCTTTGTTCCTCCACTGCCAGCCTTTTCATGGCAGGGCTCGCGCCATGAAATGGCTGGTGGTGGTGTAACTCGTAATATGCTGAGCGGGACTGCGCCAGTCCCGCTCAGTATGTTAAATTGTGGCGCACCCTTGCCAGGGAACAACTGTCACTTAGTGCAGCCAGTGGACTTTCCCCTGCTGCAACAAGTTTTGAAGTTATAATGTAGCAGATGGACCAAAGGCTCTGCAAGTCTGGCGGTCTTATGACCTCCAGACTTGCTATCAAGCTCTATGTTCTTTCTTCAATGTGTAGGAAACCGAATTGAGAATAGTATATTTAACCAACCCTTCTCATTCACAAAATTAAACAAACTATATACTTACCCCAATGTTTGCTGGAATATTTTAGCAATAATAAATACAACCCCTCCACATTATTGGCTTTCTTCAGTGTTTGGGTGTTAGAATAGTGTATGTTTCATTCTTCAACCAAAATATAAACTCTCTACAATATTTGATGGGCTGGAATATGTACAGTAAAGTTAACCCTTTAAATTATGCACTTTCTTTAATGTATCTAAGATTGGATTTAGATTAGTATATTTGCCCCCCTCACTCTATATTCAACAATTTCACAAAACATGTTTTTGGTTGTAGAGAGTAATATTATTTAATCCAAATTCAATCTAATTAATTTAATGTATATTATTACAAAATGGTGTTACATTGTATATTTAATACTTTACTGAATGAATGAATCAAGCATTTTAATTGCCATTCATATTTTATGTTTTAAATATAATTTGTATAAAACAATATGTAACACATTGAATAAATAAGTAATACATTTATTACATCAACACCTTGTATTTAGAAATGTAATACATATACATTGTGAAGAAAATATGAACTTAGAGATAAATTATTAGGTCTGTTTCTAATTTAACAATATGTTAAGGCTGTCTATTCACATTAAATTTACAAACAGTAACTATTAAACATTTAAGGCAACTTAAACAAATTTCAAAACCACATTGCATAATAAAGAAAATAATATTTAACATGCTTTTTTATTACATGTTTTGCATATTTCCATCACATTTCAAAGTTTATTTACAGCACAAAAATTATTATACTTTTACATTTTTTACATGATGAATCAAGAATTATTCTTGGAAGAAATTGGTTTATTGGTTGATGGGGTGGAAGCTCTTCTCTGACAACAACCACAATATTTTTCATAGCGAACCACAAAAGTCACTTAAATTTCTGGTAGCTTAGCACAAAAGCAATGTGGCTTAATGGAGCGGCAATGTGTATAGAATTAATGGGGCACACAAACAGTAATAAAGTGAAAATACAAGCAGAATTCCATACTAATTTAGAAACACAGAGAACAATTAAAAAAGAAAAAACACAAGAATTACAAATGTCCAAGCAGTAGAAAAGGAGATATGTAATTTCAAGTCTTTAGGTAAAATATAGCTATTAGAAGCACAAAGTGCCAACTGCTGTTATGGAAAAGAAGGTGTAGCTTTAACACCACGTCTAAGGTTTCTAGACCTGGGTGCACTAATTGGTAGGTTAAGACCCCCTTCAGCAGAGTCCCAGTGAAGGTGTTAAGGTTTCTGGAGTCTGTTATATTACTGTAACTCACACAGAAGGCCAGCCAACTAGCCCCTGGAGTCACTCTGCAAGTCCTGGGTTCAAGCAGTAAGGCAGGCTTCTAGCAGCAGGGCTGGCCTTTGGTAGCAGCGGGGCAATCCTCTGTGGGTCCACACAGTCCTTCTAAGTCATCCGTAGGTCCAGGCGTGTACTGAAGAGTGGTTCTGAGGGTCCACTATTTATACCTGATGCAAGTTGTTAAAGTGGGAGGACATGCTTCTACTCCCACATCTGGCACTGAAAAGTTCTTCCATTCCCCTGCCAAGTTTCCAAGAATTCTTGGGTGACAAAAGACTGGTGTCAATTTCCCTTGTGTATGCTGGAGTATAGCCCTTTGAAATGTAAGTGGGCAAGGAACAGCTCCGCCCCAGCAATCATGGAAGGATGTCCCAGCCTTTAATAACTAGTCCCACTTTGTCTCACTGTCTAGGAAGAATGTACAAAGCCTAACAGCTAAGCCTGGCAACAAACACCAATTGGTTAGGGCACAAAATGGCAACTTTCTAAAAGTAGCATTTTCAGAATTGTGACATAAAATCTGACTTTACCATTAAAGATAATTTAAAATTATAATTAATTTGAGCCCAAACATGATTTTTCTACCTCTGCCCAATCAAAGGTTAGCACCTATTAAGTGCAATAATGTAATCTATTTTTTATCCAATGGAGCTTTTCACTACCAGAACATGCACAACTTACAAACACATGTCCTACTTTTTAAATACAATGCACCCTGCCCTGTGGACTTTTAGGGCCGACTCTAGGGGTGACTATAGGTATTAAAAAGGAAAGTTTAGGCCTTACAAGAGGCTCATGTTACCAGGTAGATATGGCAGTTTAAAACTAAAATGCACTACAGAATTCCTTGGACTACTTTAGTGGGTGGCACAATGAGCGCTTCAGGCCCACTAGTAGCATTTAATTTATTTTCCCTGGATCGTGTAGTACCTTTTACTAGGAACTTACAGGAAATTAAATGTGCCAGTTGGTTGTAAGCCAGATTTATCATGTTTAAAGGAGAGAGCACAGGCACTTTAGCGCTAGTTAGCAGTGGTAAAGTTTGCACTTAATGCCAATAAAAATGGGTTCAGCAACAGAAGGCAAAACTCTTGAGGGGACCCTGAAAAAAAACGCCAGGTCCCACAGTTATACTTTATACATTGGCTGCAATGTATTTGTAGTCTCTTTTTTAGTGCACTGTTGAGTCTTTTTTGTTTCATTTCACAGGACATTGTCAGAAGGGTCTTGTTTTATTTGATCAGGGAAAACTTAAATTGTATATGTATTTGAATTAAATAGGTTGATTTTGTATAGTTTTGGTTAATTTTACTGAAAAGTATTGTTAGTTGAGTTATTCATTTCATTTTTTTATATTAGTTTGGCGCATTTTCAATTTTTTGGTGCCAGAGATGTATTGCTGTTATTATTTTGTTAGTTAATGGGAATACCAGAGTTACTAATGAAATGGGGTGGGCATCAACAGTTTTCCTTTGCTAGGTCATAAGACTGCTTCGGGTAGGAGTGGGATATGTAATGTTTTTATTTTTAGGGGTTTGAACATACTGTGTTAACATACTGCAATTGGATTCATTGTTTTGACATTAGAGGTCTTTGGAGAGTTAGTATTTGCTAGTTAATGGGAATATTGGGGTTATTAATCAAGTTGAGGGTATTTCAATAGAGTATTATGGGAATATGTAGTGGTCTTTGTTGATTTTATGGAACACCCTCTCTAAAGAAGGGTATTTTTGGAGGTGCATTACAAAACACAAATGGGTTTGAATGTTGTATTTGTATTGTATTATTTACTATTGGGGGTAGTTATTGAGGGTATAGATCAATGTTATATGGAGCCTTCTTCATTTTATATTTTTGGGGGTATATTTCTTATTGCATTTTTTGGGGAAATCATATTGTGAATCATCTGCTTGTGGATTAGGTGCCTTGTTTGAATTTTCTAGTGACAGAATCGTGAGCAACGTTATTTTTTACTTTAGTTTTATCACAAATGATAATTACTAATTAATTAAATAAATAATTATTATTAATTTACCTAATTTGGAAGTTTTTTGGGTGTAATGTTAGCATCATGTAAATGTAACACAAACTTTATGAATGAATGAATGAATGAACAAATGAAAAAAGCTTTATTCAATTTTAAAAATACATAAAATCATAAAAGCAACAGATTCAATTTGATACATACAATAGTTCATATAATACATTAAAAATGATTAAAAGGAACAATTACATTTAGAGAATATTTAAGCTTTTCTGTTTTTTTAGTCCACTTTTTAAAAAACCTGTCATTACAGCCACAGTGTATACATCATTGAGTGATAAAAGAAACAGTAGGGCCGGCCTGCATTGTCTCCATATTCCATACTTTTTTAAAAGTGGTTTAATCCACCTCAACCTTTCTTTAACATAGAATTTACAAAAAAAAGGTAGCATGCAAAGTTGATTGAACTGACATATTGTCACATGGACAACTGCATAGCTTCCTGTCCCAATTATTCATATTTGGGAAAGTTATTAGGCAAAAAAAGATATTGAACCTAAATCTTGTCAATAAATATAAATCAAAACCATTTAAACACCAGTTTAAATAAGGTTGAATAGAGTATGTCACTAGCGTAAGTTGATGATGAGACACAGATTTCTTAACCAGTTCTACACCTGCCCTTAGTGTTTCCAGATGGTTCCAACAAAGCAGCTTCAAGTCCTTCCTGGTAATGTTGCACTGTGATTCAGGTGTGTGATAAAACTCAGGTCTCCCTAAATCATTAGCAAATTTACAGATATAAGTCAACCAGGGGATTCTAGTTGCCCAATCTAGGCTCATACAATCAATAATAATGTCCCTATCAAGCCAAGATCGGGTGAGGTCCATACTCGGTGCCACAGCAATAGCGGTTGCATGCTAATAAGGTCACTAATGTACCGAATGCCCAACTCTGCAGGAGAGTTAAAATTAGGTGTACTTTGGGGAACAGCCAGAATACATTTTAAAAATGCATCTTTTGCATGGGTGTTGAATCGGCTATTCCCCAAACTCCAGCCCCATAAATTGCTGTGCTAATAAACTTTGCTTGATAAATTTTCAGTAAAATGTCTGCGGGTCTTTTCCCCATTTTTTGGGAGAATATCATCAAGGCCGATGTTGCTCGTTTAAACATCAAAGACCTGGATCTAATTGCAGGTCCCCAACTAACTGTGTCATCTAATACAACACCCAGGTAGGAAAAAGTTTTAGTAGGGGCGATCTTCTCTTTCCCTACAAACAGACAACACTCTCCATTCCTACGTCTACCACAGGTCATTACAAATGTCTTTTTTACATTAAGTTTCAACCCCCTCATATCCATGAAGTTCATATATGTATTTAGGGCCGTTTGTAGCCCTCTTTGAGTTCTAGCCATGACCACAGTGTCATCGGCATACTGGAGAGAAACAATTTGATTATGTTTGACCTGGGGAGAATCACGCACCTTTACCTTCAGCTCTTTCTCTAAATCATTTGTGTATAAATTAAAAAGAAAAGGGGCCAGAACACATCCTTGCCTGACACCCCGCCGGACATAAAAGGGCTTAGTGCATTCGCCGTTAGTGCCAAATCTAACTTTTGCCCTGGCTCCCACATAGAGCTGCCTAAGAAAGGAAATTAGGACCTCTTCCACCTTCATCTCCTCAAGGATCTTCCATAAATGACTGTGGTTAACACAGTCAAAGGCTGCACTTAGGTCTGCAAATAAAGCGTACATTTTACCCTCCCTTGCCTGGATGTATTTTCCTTGGAGTAATGAGAAATTAAGGACTTGTTCAACTGTGCCCCGACCTTCCCTAAATCCATATTGAACAGGTGACAGAATTTCTGCTTCTTCAGCCCATTGCTGCAGTCTATTCAAAATTAGTCTCCCAGTTATTTTCATAAAAGAGTCCAGGAGCGATATAGGGCGATAGCAGGAAGGGTTACTTTGGTCACCCTTTTTGAAAATAGGGATAATTATTGAATCTGACCATGTGTCAATAAAGTCCAAATTGCAACTGGCCTCAAGCACACGTACAAGGAGCGGGGACCATAATTCATTCTTAAACTTGAATAGATCGATGGGTATACCATCCGCTCCCGGGGCTTTACCTCCCTTACTTTGATTTATAGCCTCTGTGATTTCTTTGACAGTATAGATAGAGACAAAGCGGCAAAACTATCCTGATTCCCCCCAGTTAATGCTCTGGTGTCCACGATATTATTTACCACCCCCGGATTATATACTTCTGAGAAAAAGGTAATCCACGACTTTTCAGGTATTGCCACTTCAATTTTTGCCAAATCACCTGGGTTAAAAAATGGTGCCCGGACTGCAGCCCAGAACGCAGAACTATCCCTTTTTTGTGAGGCTTCGTGTAGATTCACCCAGGCCTCATTTTTTATTTTTTGTTTACGTGCCTTCCTTGCTAGATTATTATACTCCTTCCTGTACCTTATTATATCTGCCTTATTTCTTGGAGTTTTATGCAGTGCCTTTAACAGTTGTGAATTAGTCTTTGTGCAGGACGCGTCAAACCACCTACTATCACCAGGTTTCTTCTTACTTGTTGGTCGCTTAAGGTTTGCTTGTACTATCCTAGTTATCTCGGCAAACGAGTCTAGTATATCCAGGTATGAGACCTCATCCTGCAAGCATTTAGTAATAGGTACTATAGCTTGCTCTATGATTTTTGAGTTAATTACCTCAGGGTTGCATTGTGCCCATCTCAAAGTGTAACCATTTTGACTAGTCAATGTGCAACGAGAGGTCCAAGCCAGCCTTTCCACCAGTGAACAATCTTTTTCCTTAGGAAGTGAAATTCTAAGACTAAGCGGAAGATGGTCACTAATTCCTATGATGTTGGTTGCAAAATCTGAAAACCAAGTTACATAGGAATTAGAAATTGTTATAAAATCGATCAGAGTACTGTGACCTCTTCCCACAAAAGTGGGGCTAAGCTCCACTGGGGGTAGACAAAGCAAGTTTGCAAAACCCAAATTATGGGTAGCCATCATCTCATTGAGCGCATCGCCTCCATTGTGGTGGGCAAAATGTGGTTGGTATTCAGTTCCATCTTCAGCGTAATCACCACATCCGCTCTGGAAGTGTTGGCACAGATTTTGGTTGAAATCGCCTCCCCAGATAAGGATCGAATCCATCCCTGGTTTTGCCGCAATACTCCTAATCGCCACATTATTGGATTGTACCATTTCATTTACTTTACCCTTTTCTGAGCTGTTATACATGTTAACAATGGTTATCTGTACCTTGGAGGAGACTTGTATTACAACAATTTGGTATTGGCTGAACGATCTCACCGTGCCAATTGTTACTACCTCAAGGAGATTGGACACATATACACAGAGCCCCCCCTTACACCTCCCATGACTAGAGGGATCTGCGGGCACATGGTAAGTTATAAAACCATCTAGATGAATTTCCTCAAGGGACCAAGTCTCTTGGAGGCACAAAATGTCTATATCTTTAATAACATTTTCCCAGATGCAAATATTGATCTTTGCACGAAGGCCGGCTATGTTCCAAAAGGAAACCCTTAAAGCTATCCCTGTCTGTTTGCCTTTTGTGATCTGTGGAACCAGTAACTTATCCTGCGTTCCTTTACTATCTACCGGATCATAACCAATATGGTGTTCCTCACTATTTCAACCCTCGTTCCCAATATACTTTGTGGTGATCTGCACACATGATGGGTTCTGTGCAGGAGTAGGAGGAGCAACAGAAGATGACGTGTATCCCCGGAGCAATTCCCCAACTGGTCAGTAACTATAACTTCTGACAGGGGGTTGTTAGGGGAAATCTCCGGACTATTATGAATAGAATTCTTGACAAAGTTAGAATCGGGTGAGTCAATCACACTCTCACCACTGACCAAATCAGTGCCCTTACAGTAGAGTCAATCCACGCCTTCCAGGCCTGAAAGGGCCTCATAGCGATTTCTAAGAGCAACGGGACGATAGTCCCGGTTACCCATTAGGGGTCTGGAATTGACTATAGGAAGCATGGAGGGTCTTGGGTAAAAGTAGGTCAGCTCGCAGGCTGTTATAGGGCTGGTACCATATTCGGGGGGCCAGTCTAAGATGTGTGTAACTACAACATTTATATGATAGAAAGAAAATATATTGTATTTTTATTTAAATGTATTTAAAATGTTGATTGGTATTTTTATTTGATTTTGTATTTTTTTCATATGACATGTTTATGTATGGTGTATATACAATTTTAGAATATGAGTATAAATAATTGCTTTGTGCATTTGCAGGTAATTTGTGTAGTGTAGTGTAGTGTATTAATTAACCCCAGGCGTAGTGGGCATAGCGGGGTACGTGGAGGAGTTGTAAACAAACTTCGTGGAACTCCGCTCCGCCACCCGCCTCCCGCCTCCCGCCTCCACCCCCTATTAAGAAGTAAGTTAACATTAATTAAAAATAAACTTAAAACCACTTACCTCTATACTGCATCATCTCCTGGCTGCCCTCCTCCTCTTCCTCGCCATACCGGTAATGCTTGAGAAAACTGCACATGCGCTCGCTCCTGCGCATTTTGTGCAAGAAATGCGCATGCTCGTGAAGGCGCGCATGTGCGCATGCGCAGTTTTCTCAAGCATTACCGGTATGGCGAGGAAGAGGAGGAGAGCATTCCGGGGACGCCACACTATAGAGGTAAGTGGTTATAAGTTTATTTTTTATTAATGTTAACTTACTTCTTAATAGGGGGTCGTAGCGGCGGTCTCCGCCCGGAGTTAGTATTAATTTACTTGGGGCCTTATTACGACTACGGCAGTCCGTTGGACTGCAGTAGTCGTGGTTGCTGTCAGACTGCCAAAGAACCAGTGCTACGGTCAAGGTAGCCCCGATCCCGGCTGTGTTGCAGCGGTGTGAGGTTGGTAACATGCTGGCAGTATTGCTGCAGCACCGCCAAACATATTACTAGTTTCCTCACCACCACAGTTTTCATGACGGTGAGGAAACTAAGGGAGCCCTACGGGGCCCCATGTTGCCTCTGCACCTGAGGATTCATGCAGGAGGGCACATGGTGTGCCCCCCTGTATGCATGCACCCTGAGTTCCTGCAGGACATGGACTTAACAGTCCTTGCCTTGCAGGAACATGTAATTCCAATTGCCATGCTTTGCTAAGGCTCACATATGAGCCTTAGCACAGCACCGCCGTGGGCCAGTTGCCACAGAACTGCCGGACCTGGATTTCAGTTGGAATCCAGCGGGCTGCCTCTATTGGTTTAGCAGTCTTGGAGCGGGGCACCCGCTCTAAGAACGCCAAACTCATAATAAGGCCCTTAATGTGGTAGTTTTAAAGGTGTAATGTTAGCTTGCGAATGTAACACAAACCGTGTGTAATTAATTATATAATATATAGAAAATAAATAGCATTTTTTATTTACATGTATATAAAATGTTGACTGGTATGTTCATTTGATTTTCTGATTTTTTTACTTTAGGACATATGTATGCATGGTGGATATAACGTTTTAGAATATGTTTAAATATAACGAATGTCTTTGTGCATTTGTAGTAAGTACTGAGAACTGGAAGAGAGGAGTGCATTTCTCGTATTTTTAATGTAATTACAAAATGTGTATGTTGCAAAATTCCAAGAAAATAGACTTTACTGTTATTAAAATCTCAAAGAGACCTCAAGAGTAGCATAGAAAGCTGGTGTTAATCCTATTCTTAGGAACCTGATATTCCTCAGGACTGAGAGCATATATTATACAAGGAGAGATCACTGAGTCTGGATCAGATCAATGCTACAATCATACAGAGTGAGATGGTAATGTTTCTGTACCTTTATCACTGAAAACCTCCACAAGCTCCCTATACTCCTTAGTTAGCCCTTCTGGAAGGTGCTCTAAGGTGGTCACTAAAGAAATCTGAGAATACTGAAATGGAAGACCATAACCCATGATAATGCATCTATGTATAAATAAGATAGTCTAGGAGGGGGCATGGCATGGTATCATGGCGGGCTAGACGTGTTTTAGTGGTGCTCCAGCCCCGAATGGTGATTATCCTTCAAAATCCTGGTGTTATGGTGTCCCTCCTGGTGCCTCCTGGTGCCCTCCTGGTGGTAGTAGCCTGCAGTGGAGAGTCGGCGGAACCGGCCGCGGCGACCCGGGGGAATCCTGCCAGGCATAATGATCAGCGGACCCTGAGCGGGGGAGACCGGAGGGCAGTAGTGACAGCCCGCGTCCCCAGGGGAGTCCGGACATGAAGCAGACGCTGAGTTCAGACCCCAGGAGCGGGGACACACATGGAAAGGTGGTGACAGGGACCAGAGACCGGTGGGTGGATCTCCGCAGACAGAGGGAAAGCAACAGGAGGGGCCGCGGCAGTGAGGCCTACCTTCGTTTCGAAGACCGCGTTGGCCTGGTCAGACACCTGGGCAATGTGTGTGGAAGGCCTCCTGGTGGCGCCGAGAAGCGGTCATCGGGGGAGGGCGGAAGAGCCTTCGTGCCCCTGGTGAGCCCATAGTATAGCTGCAGGAGCGGGAAAATTGGCCGCGAGAGGAGGCAGCTGGCGTGACCTCACAGGCCGGCGGGGAAACCTACGAAAGGCCGCGGCAGTGCAGCCTTGAAATCATGGCGGGCGGGGCCTGAATAAGACAAGGAGACCGCCTGGGGGCCCGGTTGCGGGCCGGTAGTGCCGGAGGGCTGCATCTAGTGCCCGGTTGATGAGGAGTGTAACACCAAGTGACTACTGATTGCCTTGCCCCCCCCCCCTTGATCCTTTGCATCAACACACTGGGAGGCCGGAGATAGGCCTTATCGGAGGCTCTGGGGGCAAGGCGAGCCTACTTGCACTCCAGCAGATGGGTCGGGAACGAGCTCAGGCGACTGATTGGGGGCTAAACAGTGGTGCCCTGTGCTGGGGACCAGGAGCAGTAACCCAGGTGGTGAGTTGAGGGGGTCCCCCTCCGAGAGGCATTACCCCTGGAGTGTGGAGGTAGGCGTTCATGCCGTGGTTCGGCGGAAGGCCGGGGGTTCGAGGGTACGACAACAGGACTGTCCGGAGAGGCTGAAGTAAGGTGGCAGAAGACCAGGTAACGGCACCGAGCGACAGATGTGGGGCTTACTGAACACAGACCACGCTGAAGCCCATGAGGGGTGGTGGACTATAGGAGGGAGCCCCTTCCCTAGACTGTTGGCGGCAATACTAGTTTTTTGGACGGTGGGGCCACAGCGACACTCCTTAGGACGGCCTTGCTGAGAATGGGGAAGGACCGGCCCATATGAGGCACCCAAACAAACAAAAATCGTGCGATTCACGGTCCCTGGGCCGACTGCGACGTACCGTCCCCGTGCAGACATGGAGCAAGGGGCCCACCAAAACTCAGCTACTCGGTATAAAGCAGACATATTGGAGGTGATTCGAGACTCCAGGGTGGCACAAGAAACAAAAATGGATGGGATGGCCATTGTTATCAATCATCTGCGCCTGGGTCTCCGGAAGGTGGCAGACAGGGTTACCATTATGGAGGGGGACCTAAACGCTCTGCAGACGAAGGTCAGGCAGCTGTGGGAGACAGTGATGGCACTCCAGGACCATAACGGCCCGGCTGGAAGACAGAGCGGAGGACGCGAAAGGACGCTCTCGGAGGAACAATCTCCGCTTTTTGGGATTCCCTGAGGGGCCGGCAGCGGACCCGTTTTTGGAGGACTGGATTGGCAGAGCGTTCCCCCACCTTAGGCTATCCAAGATGTTTGCGGTAGAATGGGAACACAGATCGCTGGGGCCACCACCAAAACCGGGATCCCCGCCTAGAGCCTTGATAGCCCAGATGTTCAATTTCAGGGACCGGGACATGATCTTGCAGTACATCCGAACCAATGGCCCACCTATATTTGAAAACCATGACATTCACATATACCCCGACTATACTAAAAAAGTACAAGACCTGCAAAATGTCTTCATGAGTGTTAAATGCTGGATGCGTGGCCACAATATTAAATACAGCCTGATGTTCCCGGCTAGGCTCTGTGTGCAGTATGCAGACAAAGTCCACTTCTTTGGTACCCCATCGGAGGCAGCAGATTGGATGGACTCCCTGGGCCTGGCCGGCCCGGACCAAAGCCAGGGATGGCAGGAGGAGAGGCGCAGGAGCCATCGACAGAGGAACCAGCAACATCGGGAAGAGGGGCAACAGAGACGGGAGTGAGATCGGATAGACGGGGACGCATCGTGGTGGGACTGGATGGTACTCTCCAGGCGGAGCGAGAGGCGATCACGACACAGAACCAGTTCACCCCACTTTGTCTGGTGCAGGAAACACAGTTAGACTTGGATGGTGCCAGGGGCCGGGCAGTAGAGGGCTCTGGAACCAAGTGAGTGGGGGCCTGAGGCGGAGATTGGGAAGTGTTCCGCCATAGACACTGTGAGTACCTGGTTTAGCCCACGGGCACTTGACTTTACCATGGAAGTCATGTGAACGGGCATAGCGTTCAATGGACTTGAGGGGGGTTCTACTCAGTGATTGGAGGAGGGTACACTATTTTGCCTATCTACTGGTTAGGTTCGCCGGCTGTGGAGTGCCGAAGCAGCCTGGCTAGACCTTGGTCGGGCAGGGCTGCGCGGTGCTAGTCAGTTGGCTGATTCACAGAGTCAAAGAGGGGAGAGAGCTTTAAACGGACTTGGGTGGGTAACCACAAGAGTATTCTTGCGTTCAAGTTGAGAGGAGTCTTCTAGAGGGTGGGGGGAGCTTTGGGGCGGGGTTCGGAGTCCTCAAACCAGGACAGGTTATGAGAATGAAGGGCTACCGCCTGTGGGTGGGTGGCGTTGTGGTTTCCTGTTGGGGGTTTGTTGGGGTAGCTGCCGGGTCGGTTCCTTGTTGGCGTACGGGAGATCGAAGACGTCCTCCTCTTGCGGGGGCAAGCAATGTCACTACTGGGGGGTCTCCACAACACGGGCGGGGGACTATGATACCCACAATTGTTTACTCATGTCAGGGGATTGCCAGAATTACAAATTGATTACATGGAACGTTCAGGGGCTCAATAACAGGGTGAAACAGATCTGAGTGGCATCATACCTTAGGCGCTATGGGGTCAGCATAGCTCTACTCCAGGAAACCCACCTATGGGGGACTGTCTTAAATTCGTCCAGCGTAGGTGGCGAGCCCAGATTTTTGGTACATTCTACTTTGGGTTTGCCAGGGGAGCTCTCATTTGGGTGGCACCGGGGGTCCCCTTTAAGGCTATGCATATTCAACAGTACTATGATGGGAAGTTTGTGATGTAGAGCGGACCCTGGATGGGTGCAGTATCTGCATTGTAAATGCATACACCCCGAACAGTGACAATTGTGGGTTTTTTCGCCGAGTTCTGGGAAGGCTAGATCTGGGCCCGGATACAGAATTGGTGGTGGCGGGGGACTTTAACTGTGTCCTGGATGGGGAGCTCGACCGATTCCCCCCGAAACTGGATGTCAAGCATAGAGTTAGAGAAGCAATGGGTGCCAAATACTTCATAATTATGGCTTACTGGATGAGTGGGGCCACCGTAACCCTAGTCATAGAGTGTACTCATGTCACACTCCTGCTGCCAATACCTATAGTAGACTAGACTACTTCTTCATTCAAACGACGGCTTTACATTGGGTGGCAGAGACGCAATACCTAGCTCGTTATTTGTCCGATCATTCCCCGCTCCTAATTGCTTATTCGCTAGCCCGGCCGAGATCTAAGGTACTGCTTTAGAGGCTCAATATTGAAGTCTTGGCCGACCCCATCTATAAAGATGCCATTGAGAATGGGTTGAACGATTATATGGAGGTCAACTGGGGCTCCGCTAGCACTAGGGCGACCGAGTGGGATGCAATGAAGGTGGTGGTCCGGGGGATCTGTATGTCCAAGGAGGTGGGGGTTAAAAGAAATTGGAGTGTGATCTGCGGCGGCAGGAGGAACGATTAGCGACACTAGAGACGGAGGTACCCAAGAATGGTGAGAGGTCGGCTGAGTGGGAGGACGTGAGGCGGCAGATAGGGGCCTTATGGGACTCACTAGGCAAATATGTTAGAACTGCGAGTAGACGTCACTGGTATACAGAAGAGGATAAGGCAGGGCAGCTGCTAGCACGCCTGATTAGGGCAGAGACTCAGCCTCACCCAATCCTGGCACTTAAAAATGACAGTGGACAGATGGTGTATGCCCAACATGAAATAAACAACGTATTTGTGTCCCATTTATGTAAAATTTACTCCGGGACACAGTCACCCACGACCCTTGAGGCTGGGAAGCCTATCTGGCGGGGGTGGAATTGCCTAGTATAGACGCGGACAGTCAGGAAGCCCTGGGGGGGGGCCCTTGAGTGGGGAAGAAATAAGGGTGGCCATCGGCCACCTAAAGATGGCGAAGTCCCCGGGAATGAATGAGTGTGGCAATGTGCTGGTCCCAAAGTTCTTAGAGATCACAGTGGAGGCCAAGGAATTTGGCCTTCTCCAAGATTCCATGAGGGAAGCACTGATCGTGATGATCCCTAAACCTGGGAAGGACCCTCTCCTCCCCGGCTCCTACAGGCCCATCTCTATGCTGAACATAGGGAGGATAATCCAGGGGCTGCAGGGTAGTATTTCCTTTTGGAACACACTTAACCTCTCCTTAATGGGGAACATTGCACTAATAAAAATGGTGGTCCTGCCCCAATGCCTTTTTACTATGCAAGGCTCCTTCTTTGAAATTCCACACCGGGTATTTAGAGAACTCGATACGCTGCTGGTGTAGTTCCGTAGTTCAAGGGTCTGAGGTTCGGTGGTTCCGAACCCGTTCAATAAAGGTCGTCGGAAATAGACGATTTTGGTATCAGCGGACCGCAAATCACGAGTGCGGTGTGTACGAGTGTTTTCGTCTTAATCGATCAATGAGAAAACTACGTATTCAGGGATTTCGTTTGAACCCTCGGGTTCCATTTTGTGTACGGCAGCCATTTTGTGTGGTTGCCCTCACATAGGCTGATGACTACGGCCGAGCGAGTCCTTGGGACACGTACACCTTAGCTGACTCCTGAGTGACCTGGCCGAACTGACTCCCTTGCCCGAGGCTGACCTCGCTGAGCCAGTTCCTTGTTAAGCAGCTGGTCAGATAAAGATCAAAGAGCAGGACATTGCTGAGTTTATGGTACACTGCACCCAACCTTCTATCTTGCTTCTCATCTGTTTCTGCTCCTTCCTTTACGACATAATCACTGATTTGGGTTGAGGTTTTATGATGGGTTTGTCCGGCCTGATCCAACAGGATATTGGAATGTGCTTGGTCATTTCTGGTGGGCTGGACAACGGAAAGTGAAATTGTCATCATGCGCTACTTTCAAAATGTCACGTTCTGATTGGTCAGTTTGTATGTAATCGATGCTACTTTGGAATGTGATTTTTGGCATAAAGACCATGCTCCGCTCATTGAAAGTGTGCAGTCTCTAGCGAACCACCCGTGTTGTGCTTCGTAGATCTCTGTTCCTGGTTGCAGCCAAAAAACTTTGGTCTTTGACGTCATCAAGAAGTGTCCCGTGTCTCTGTTTGCCAAGGCAGGGGAATCCGAAGACATCGAGCGTTATCCCTGGTGCTGCTGGGTTCTAAAACCCGGTTCTTCAGTTGGCGCCCAACATGGGGCGACTTCAGCGGTACCGGTCCAAGCCCGAAGATCGTGAGGAGCTTCGTGTGGAAATTCTGGAGGAAGGTCTGCCACTTCATCGACCCCTGTATGTCGTCGTGGTCCGAAAGTCTTTGCTGCGAGGTTCCCCGCTTTACGACGGCTACGAAGGACTGCTGCCCAGACAGTCGCCCTGTCTTGGAGCCAATAGACGATTTGTAGAGCGAGACGATAGACGGGTCTTCTGGTGACGCCATCGACATTTCAGTTAAGTATGAGTGGAGCGTCTCCCAGTCCTTAGTTTGTTTTGGTATCCCTTCGAGGATAGATTTGATTTGGTACCTGCAGGCCCCAAAGCCGAGGGACTTGTGTATTCACGAGACTATCGTTTTGAGATTTCCTTGAAGTTTGAAGCTAGACTAGTGAGCGAAGATGCCTGGTCTTAGCAGACTTGGAAAGATATTTGGTTTTGGTTGTACTAGGGATTCCCGATTGGAGGATTCGTGTCCGGTTCCTCCGATTGTAACTCCGACCTATGAGCTCTATGTAAAGCATGGTGTGGGCCCCTTCCGATATAATGACATCTGGGTTAAATACACGAGGAAAGACGGTGTCCTACTGTGGCCCCATTATGGTAGTTTTGAAACAGAGATTTTAGACAATCTTGAAGTTAAACTGTTCAAAAAGAAAGCCCGGCCGGCAATGTTTGACTCTTTCTGCATATGGCGCAAAGAAGCCAAACAGAAAGAAATTAAATTAGCGAAGAAGAATAAACGAGAACGAGGTCTGTCAATGGTGCAAAGCTGCTATACAGTTTAGGGATAATGAGGAAGAGCAAGAGAGCGAACAGATGCTTAGGATCTGTAAGTTAGCGGTAGATAAGTGCTACCCAGCTTTGCCACCTAAAGAGCAAGAAGAGAAGAAAGATCTTGCGAAAGATCCTTTAATGTCGCATCTATTCAGTTCGCCACCCCCTTATGCACAGAATGCTACGGCACCTCCGCCACCAGTTGTAGTTGCGCAACCATCGGTTGCTTTGCCACCTGCGATTCCTCCACAGCCAGCTCCTCTTCCGTTGGCTACTATTCCTTTGGTGCAGCCTTCTCAAGGGCCGCCGACTGTTGAAAAAGGTAGGGCTAGGACCTTTCTCGTGATTTACCCGGCGCTAACCGCCCTTGTACCATTCAAATTTACCAAGCAATGAGACAGGCGCCGGAGACCAGAAGGCAGGAAACAGAAGTTTTATTCCGACGGAGCAGAACACATCAGATCAGACAACAAGGTATCGTCTCGAGGTGCTCTAACAGCCTCTCGGAGGCCTGGCCTCTTATACACAGGTTTATGGCATGTGACCTTTCTCTATAACAATCAGAACATTGTGACATAAAGGAAAAGACATCCCTGTAATCCTCGTGTCAATCCCACCCCCATATATCCCCACAATAGAGGTCCTCAACCTGCTGATAAGAGGAGGGGGTCATCACGCAGCTGAGTGTTCCGTCGAGTCTTAGGATGTGTGCGCCTGATCATATCACAGGGGGTGGGGAGGCCTGGATCAATAGAGGGTCCTTTGAAGGAGAGTGACCTCATACAATAAGGGGCAGTAAATGATATCTTCCGGCTTAGGCGATGGCCTCGGACCTGTGTGGACAGCTGGACACGGGGGAAGGGGTCATCAAAGGAGTGGTATTCATGCCGCGTGGACAATCGAGCTGAGGGAAGGTTTATCAACAGAGGGGTATTCATAGGAAGAGAGGAGGTGCTGGTCAGGCGCTGGTGTGACTCCCAAGGACAGGGTCATGCAGAAGGGTTATGCTCATGAGGAGGAGGGAGGGGGAGCCAGGGTGCGCGGAGAATGCTTGCTGGGTCAGAGGGGCGCGCTGGCGATCGACCGTGGACAGGGAGACCATGATACCTAAAATGGCTGCCGTGCACGTCGTACGTGGATGACAAGCTGGCGCAGATGATGTTTAGATTGCAAACTAAAATTCCACAGTCCTCCCTTTTAACATGTCTCGCCAACTTGTCAGTTTGGATTCATCCCCATAAGGCCACGTATTTCTACATCATAGAGGGGGCTCATGTGCTCATTTCGGAAGTCCAAAGTCTTTGGGCACATACAGTTAGAAACAAGGCCGCACAAAGGTGGCAGACATTGGATACCTAAGCAACACCCACATAATATCACAACAGGTATCAGCACGAAGGAAAACAACTTCCAACCCCAGTTCTTCAAAGCGTCCCAAAACCAGCTCCCAAGCGACCATCCTTCCTGTTCTTGGTGAACCTCTGAGGAAAGTCTGTGGAGGTGTTCAATGGCTTTGTAGACCGAAGGCGAGTTGTCCGGCACGTAGGTGCAGCAGCTGGATCCGATGATGCGGCATGCTCCTCCTCGGTCGGCTAGGACCACGTCTAGGACAAGACGATTTTGAAGGGTCACAAGGCGGACCGCCTGAAGCTCCGCAGTGTTGTTGGCGAGGATGCCAGCCGTGATGTTGATCGTTGTTTCTACTGCCTGGGTCAGGTGTCGGATAGCACGGCTGTTTGCCATTGGGCCCCACAGGGGAACAAGTCCCTTTGCTGCATCCAGGAACTGTGCTCCGGTGGAGTCGGCTTGTCCAATGTCGTCTGCACGCCTCTGCCGGTGGTGGTTGGCAGGGGCTACATATGTGGGTGGAAGAACGAAGGCAATGTAACAGATACCCTTCCAACCTTTCGGGAGCCAGGTGTAAGCTTTGGTGCCACACACAAAGTACATGTTTGGAGAGGCGACAAAAGAAGGGGGGTAAACTGAGTCCAGTGTTCTGGTGATTCGGCAGGAACTGTGACCCACCAGCAGCGTTCCCTGGCCTTCGAGGCACACAAGGCCAGTGACATTGATTACAGACAGGGCCACAGTCAGGGTGGCGGTAGTTTGTTTTTGCAGATGAGAGAAGGTGGTTCTGGCTGGATTGTGGAGCACCTGTACTTCGACTCGTTCTTTGGCTGGAATGTCTTTGAGGAAGGTGGCGCCTGCGAGCGCAGGACACAGGGCAGCAGGGGTCTTTCCGGTTTTGTTCAGCCAGAACCCAGAGTAGAAGTGTGACACTGTCCGGCTGGAGGTGGCGTTGTCCTTGTGGCTCTCTTGCATGAGTATCAACCAGGCGAGGCAAGAGCCGTGAACTGAGAAGGGTGAAGGGATGAAGGGGATGGAGTGTCCAGTGGCATGCGGGAGCAACCCGCAGATCCAACAGTTCGTAGCATTTGCAGCAAGGTTGTGTTGGTGCAACAGCTGCACGAAGGAATTGTTCCAGAATTCCCTGCGCCTTTCTCGGAGCTGAGGCGACAGGGAGATTAGGTGATGCTCTTTCAGGGGTGTCGGTTGTGCAGTAGGTAGTAGTGCCTTGTGGGCCGGTGTGCTTTCCTCCAGAATCCAGAAGGAGGTCATGAGGAGGAGGCAGAAGAGGAAGACAATGAAGAGTGCGATTGTCTTTGATTTGTGCAAGTTGTCAGTCTTTGGATTTCTATACTGGGTATTCCCTGTTGCTTCCATCATCTTCTTATCTGGCGCTTCCATCATCTTCTTATCTGGCGCTTCCATCACCTTCAAGGGGCTCGGTAGTGGGCAGAACCACAGACTTCGTTTAGCTTCTCTCCCGGTAACCCTTGATTGTGTTTAGGTCACCGTTCTGAGTTTTAACTTAGTCCGTGGCCTACTTAGCCGAAACTCCCTCCTTTCGACGCAGGAAATACCCTTCTCTGGATGGCACAGTGGGATCAGAGAATTTTGCAAGTTCGAGTGCCTCAGTATCGGGATAACAGTCCAATATCGGTCGGTCTTTGCTCAGGAGCTCTTCTTGGGTGTTGACGTTTTCTGTCGTGGCCAGGTTCGCAGAGACCTTCCGGCAATGATGTGCGTGCAGCCAGTGCTTCTTCCCCTCCACTCGAAGCGCCGTTCGGGTGGTAATCAGCACTTGCCAGGGGCCCGTCCACCGCGGTTCCAGACTCTTGGTCCGCTGGAAATTTCGTATCAACACGAAATCTCCCGGTTGGATGTCATGGCCGGGGCCCCTGGAAGCATCGGGGATGGCCTGCTGCACCTGTTGATGAATGACAGACAATGTTTTAGTTAACTTGCACAAATAATCAGATAGTAGGACGTCTGGGACGTCATGAATGGAGGTCGGTTTGGGAGCAGTCCAGAGATTCATCGGTCGCCCAAACACGACCTCGTAAGGGGTCAAATGGTGCTTGGTGGGAGTGGAGCGCATCGATAACAAAGCCAGTGGGAGGGCATCCGGCCAGTTAAGTCCAGTGGTGGCTACTATTTTTGCCAATTTCAGCTTCAGTGTGGCATTATGGCGTTCCACTAGACCGGCGGATTGGGGGTGGAAGACCGCATGAAACCTTTGCTTCACCCCCAACCCCTTTAGGATTAGTTGGATAACCTCAGCTATGAAGTGGGGGCCATTGTCGCTCCATAAAATTCGACAAAGGCCATAGCGAGGGAAGAATTCCTTCAGTAGTACTTTGGCAGTAGTCATGGCAGTGTTGTCACGGGTTGGATAGGCCTCTACCCATTTGCTGAAGGCACACACGATGACTAGTACATACCTCAGGCTTTGGCATCTCTCTAGTTGGATGTAGTCCATCTGAAGGACCTCAAAGGGGTGATTGGGGGTCCCAAACCCTCCCCGGGGTACCACAGTTCCTTTCCCGGGGTTGTGTTGCAGACAGATAAGGCACTGCTGAACTAGGCGTCTGGCTGAGTCAGGGATTTTGTCGTTGTGCCAGACTTTGGAAATGAGTTCGATCATGGGTGCAGATCCTATGTGTGCGGGGGAGTGTGCCATCGTCAGTATGGGGATCAGATATGAGTCGGGCAGCAACCACTTGTTTGCATCCTTCGTTCGCCAGCAGCCCTCTTCATCCTTCAAACCCACCCTTGCCCACTTGGTCAGCTCGTGAGGGGTGCTGGCCGACTGTATGTCTCTGATCATTACCCTTGTGTCACTCCATGTTTCTGCTTGCGACCTGGTCACATACATGCGTGTCACCGTCCTATTCTCAGCAGTGGTTCGTGCAGTAACGTCGGCTAATGCATTCCCTTGTCCGACTAAGTCTGTCACCCTTTTGTGTGCCTGACATTTGATCACCGCTAATCGTTTGGGGAGGAGAACTGCTTCAATCAGAGCGGAAACTAGATCTCCGTGGAGGATTGGGGTGCCGTGGGACGTCAGGAATCCCCTCTCCCTCCACAGGAGCCCAAAATGGTGGACCACTCCGAAGGCATACTGGCTGTCCGTATATACGTTCGCGGTGGTCCCTGCGGCTATGATGCATGCTCGTGTGAGGGCTATCAGCTCTGCTGCCTGGGCAGATCGTTGTGTGATGCAGGCTGTCTCGACTACTGTTCGGGCTGTCGTTACTGCATAGGCAGCTGAAGTGGTGCCATCTGGGAGTTTGATGCATGAGCCGTCTACCCATAACTCTCCATCGGGGTCAGTAAAAGCAGTGTCTCGGAGGTCAACCCTACTCCTAGTTTGTTCGTCCGTGAGGGTCACACAGTCGTGTATGGGAGGCACGTCGGGGTAATTTTCAGGCAGGGGCAGTAATGTGGCAGGATTCAAAGTCGTGCATCTCTTTAGTGTGATGTGGGGTGCAAGCAGAGTCAACTCGTACCCTGTCAGTCGTGCGCTAGTCAGGTGTTGGGTCTTTGTCTGGTTCAAAAGGGTGTCGACTGCATGGGGTACTAGCACAGTGAGGGAGTTGGTAAGTACGATTCCTTCGCTCTGGCGGATAGAGACAGCAGCGGCAGCTACCGCTCGAAGGCAGGCAGGTAAGGCTCTGGCTACAGGATCAAGAGTGGCGGAGAAGTAGGCACAAGGGCGCTGCTTAGGACCAATTGATTGAGTTAGGACAGACAATGCACACCCCTCCCTTTCGTGGGTGAAGAGGGAGAAGGGTTTGGAGTAATCCGGGGTTCCTAGGACAGGCGCTGAGCAGAGTGCATCCCGTAATTCCTTAAAGGAGGCTTGACACTCAGTGGTCCAAGGAAGCGGGGAGGGGACATCTTTGGTCAGCAGGGCAAGTAATGGCTTCACAATGAGGCTGTAATTAGGCAACCACTGTCTGCAAAAAGAGGTTAGGCCAACCAAAGAGCGGACCTGCTTTTGTGTTTTTGGGATGGGGGTGTCTAGGATGGTTTGGATTCGGCCGGGTGTAAGTTTCCTCCCTTCTTTGGACAGAAGATGGCCCAGGTAAGTCACTTGTGGCTGGCAGAATTGCAACTTCTTTTTGGAGACTTTATGGCCATTTTCTGCAAGAAAGTGTAGGAGTTGGACGGTGGCTGTCGTTGCAAGCGGGGTGGTGTCGGCCGCCAAAAGGATATCATCGACATATTGGATCAACACCACTCCCTCTGGTAGCTGGAAGGCATCCAGCTGTCTTTTGAGGGCCTGGCTGTAAATGCTGGGACTTTCAGTGTACCCCTGGGGAGCTCTACAAAATCGGTACGAGCGGGATTTTAAAGTGAAGCCGAAGAGATAACGGCTGTCTGGATGAATGGGGATAGAGAAAAACGCGTTCTTAAGGTCGATAACAGTGAAGGTGGTGGCAGTGGACGGGATGAGGGTCAGAATGGTGGTGATATCGGAGACTACAGGATATTGGGGTACAACCACTTTGTTAATCTCTCGCAAGTTGATGATGAAGCGGTACGCTTTCTCATCTCCTTCACCTTGCTTCTTAACAATAGGTAGGATTGGGCTGTTGCAGACGTTGCTAACCACCTCTTCAACCACTCCTGCATCTACCAGAGACTGAATGATCGCTACCAGTGCCTTCTCACCCTCTGGCGATATCCGATATTGCGGGAGTTTCGGGAGCATAGCGTCCTGTCGTACAGTTATGTGAATAGGATCAATCATCATTCGCCCCACATCAGAGTCATTTTTGGCCCACAGGTACGGAGGCAGGGTGTCAAGCAGGGACAGGTCAGCGTCAGTTATGGAGCACATGTGTCGTGGGGGACGGGATCTGGGCATGTCTGGGTTGTCGTACAGGATGACTCGTATTCCATCTGGGGAACACCTAATGGTAGCTCGAAAATGTTTCAGTAAGTCAATGCCCATAATGGCGTCAGGGGAGTTGGAGGAAAGTAGAAATGTCGCGTCAGTGGTGTTGTTTTCTAGGTCAAAGGTAATAGGTACGGACAGGGGGTTAGTGGAGGGCGTTCCATCGAAACCTATCGACGTTATGTGTGAGCCAGACAAGGGTGCCCTTGGAATCAGTCGTTTTGATAACACACTACGTGTCGCCCCAGTGTCTACCAAGAATGGAGACTCTGTACCCAGGACCTTAGCGGTGACATAAGGACCTTGCTGGTCAACACAGAGCTCGACTGGATCCCTCCCTTGCCCCTGGCAGTCCTATGCAAAGTTGGGGGTATTTTCACCTTCGGACAGCTGATATTGGTTTTGTCGGGGACGGTCAAATGTGTTCAGTCTCCCTGATCTGTCATTGCTGGTGTCATTGGTGTGCCCCCGTCCTTGTACTCTATTTCTCGGACCACCTGCCACATCTCTGGAGTCCCTATTTCTATTCATCTCTAGCAGAACCGGACACTGGGATTTCCAATGGCCGAACCCTTTGCAGAAGGCGCATTGGTCATTGTTAATGTCTCTTCGTCCAGTGTGGGGTGTTGGGGTGTGATCTTTAGAAGGTAGATCTCTGGGGGTGGTTGATTGGTAGTTCCCCCTTTGGTGTTCCCGTCCTACCGCTATACCCTGTATCTGGGCTATCATTACCCTTTCCTTTAAATCTTTCTTCTTTTTCTCGGACGCCCTATCATTCTCATTCTTTTGGTGCTCGTAATACTGAGCCATCTGAAGGATAGCTGCGGGTTTGGAGGCCCCCCAACTACTCTCACTCGTCTGCAGTTTTTGGGAGACTTCTTGTGTTAGGCCCTTTACATAATTTTGTACAAACAGGTGCTGTCCGGTTGCGGTGGTCATGTCTTGGCCACTGTAGTCGGAGAACACTGTCTCGAATCGGGAGAAGTATTCTGACACATCTTCCTGGGGTTTCTGTCGACAGGCCGTGACTATCGACCAGTCTACCTTTCTTTCCGGGATCAGTGTTTTTAACTTCTGAACTAGTTTGTCTGGGAGTTCCAGTATGTCCTTCACTGGTTTCCTTCCTGGCTCTCGCTGTCTATCTAGTTTACCGAGTTGATCCCAGGTATGTCCAAACAGATCCGTGTGGTCAGCCTTCCGGATTTGCTTCCACACATCAGCTGGCAGGCATAACCCAAAGAACAAGTCAATGTCCGCTAAAGTCATTATTGTCGAACCCAAGGCTGTGCCTAATTCGGTATAAAATGCCGTCGGGTTCTTTCTTAAATCGGGCAGGGTTTGTTTGAAGGTTAGGATATCTTGTCGGTCCCATGGTTGGTAAACCCAATTGTACACAACCCTCCCTTTTGCATTTTCATTATTAATATCATCGCTTGTTCCCTGGCCCCGTGGCGGGATCCAGTAAGGGGCTGCTTCTCTGATGGGCATCATAGTATTGGCTACTGCTACTGAGGTTGTTTCAGGGACCGTAACCTTGGTTTCTGTTTTTTGTTCCGTGAGGTGGCGGAAGACCTCAAGCATCTGCATGAAGAGCTCCGTCGCCTCAGGTTCAGTCCCATCTCCAACATCAATCTTCCTATACAGCGTTGTTAGCTTAGCGGGACCCTTACTTTGATACCTATCTTCATATGCGTTCAGGGTGTAGTAGCTGAATCGCAAGATGAAATGCCGTCTGTGGCTGCCGGCATGTGAATTATATACGCTCATTGTATAATCTTCGCTCTCCCTTCGTTCTACTAATGTCCTTGCTATTTTGTCGATCCCATCCCGCTCATCTTTGCTCAACCTATTTGGTCTGGCTGGTGGTTGTTTGCTAGCCTCGGGATCGTCTGATGAAGTTGTTAATGTAGCTGGTGCGGAGGCCGTGAGGGCTGGTGCACTAGCGCTAAGGTCATTTTCGCTCGCACCCGGGGCTTGCAAGCTTTGTTGGCTGGGAGCATATGGAGGGGGCATGTAGATGATTGGGGGACCTAGCAGTAACTCATCGTTTGCCCGTTGTTTGGAGGGCAATTCAGGGTAGAGCGCAGAGGGGGTCCTAACAGGACATTGGCCTGTCGACCCTGATTCTTGGTTTTGTGTAGCTTCCTTTCTTTCTTTTATTTCCTCTTCTAGTTGCTTTGCGGCTAGGTGGGCTGCCTTTCGTAATTCTTTCCCTATTTTTGCTTCTTCTCTTTTCTTTCGTTGTTCCGTTTCTTTGCGCCACATGCCGATGCTGTCGAGCATAGTGGGCGTAGTTTTATTATTCTGGAGCGCTATTTCTAATGCTTTTATCTTATGATCATCAAAGGAACCTATCAGTGGCCACTGACTTTCAGGGTTCTTTTTTGTATATTTATGCCATAGTTTAGTGTAAGCTATAGCGACTAGTCCATACTTAGTGAACATGTCCTTATTAGGGGTGCCCTCCAGTGGAGCCGGATGGTTCATCTCTAATAAGCGGTCCGGGCTAAACAGGCTACCAACCAGTGGGGAGAAGATAGGCATGACGGATTACAACGGGGACAAAAGTCTGCACTACCTATCTTATCACGGCGGGCAAAGACTAGACAGAATATTTCTATTCTCCGTTGTTTGCCGGCGGTGAATACCTCAAACGAACCAATACCGAACAATCGGTCAATCAAGACAATCAGTGGGGAGAATAAGTGGGCACGAAAAGTTATCATTACCTACTCTTTCTCTACCTGCAAAGAGAGACCTTGTTCTTCCCTGTTTGCAGAAAAAGAATCTCCAGACAATAATCCACGAACGATAGTTCGGGAAACAGTGGGGGAGGAAGATAGGCACGACGGGTTACAACGGGGACAAAAGTCTGCGTTACCTATCCTTCACTGTTTGCAAAGAGAGAGCCTGTTGTTTTTCTCAGTTTGCAGACAGCGAATCTCCAGAGGTTTCAACAAAGCGTAATACTAGTATTATCCAAACAAAACAATCTTTTCTCAATTCGTCGTGTTTACACAACCTTACCCGGACCGCATGGACGGTTTCCTGTCCTCTGGATCCAGCGCCCGATCGTCCTCTCTCCTTCGTGATGCCCGTGGCACTCCTGATGGTTCCCAGTCAGGACCGTAGATCACTCGAGAGAGGTCTGTTCAGAACTAGTGAAGGTCGGATGATCGGCTGTCAGACGAGGGTCTATCGGACACGAGCTCTTCCCGATCGTTGCAGTCGTTCACTCTGTCATCGGGACCTCTCCCACTGGATCCACGTGTCGCTGATGGGCCCCACGCTTTGGGACGCCAATTGTTGAAAAAGGTAGGGCTAGGACCTTTCTCGTGATTTGCCCGGCGCTAACCGCCCTTGTACCATTCAAATTTACCAAGCAATGAGGCAGGCGCCGGAGACCAGAAGGCAGGAAACAGAAGTTTTATTCCGACGGAGCAGAACACATCAGATCAGACAACAAGGTATCGTCTCGAGGTGCTCTAACAGCCTCTCGGAGGCCTGGCCTCTTATACACAGGTTTATGGCATGTGACCTTTCTCTATAACAATCAGAACATTGTGACATAAAGGAAAAGACATCCCTGTAATCCTCGTGTCAATCCCACCCCCATATATCCCCACAATAGAGGTCCTCAACCTGCTGATAAGAGGAGGGGGTCATCACGCAGCTGAGTGTTCCGTCGAGTCTTAGGATGTGTGCGCCTGATCATATCACAGGGGGTGGGGAGGCCTGGATCAATAGAGGGTCCTTTGAAGGAGAGCGACCTCATACAATAAGGGGCAGTAAATGATATCTTCCGGCTTAGGCGATGGCCTCGGACCTGTGTGGACAGCTGGACACGGGGGAAGGGGTCATCAAAGGAGTGGTATTCATGCCGCGTGGACAATCGAGCTGAGGGAAGGTTTATCAACAGAGGGGTATTCATAGGAAGAGAGGAGGTGCTGGTCAGGCGCTGGTGTGACTCCCAAGGACAGGGTCATGCAGAAGGGTTATGCTCATGAGGAGGAGGGAGGGGGAGCCAGGGTGCGCGGAGAATGCTTGCTGGGTCAGAGGGGCGCGCTGGCGATCGACCGTGGACAGGGAGACCATGATACCTAAAATGGCTGCCGTGCACGTCGTACGTGGATGACAAGCTGGCGCAGATGATGTTTAGATTGCAAACTAAAATTCCACACCGACTTTGCCACCTCCTTCATCTGCTACTCCTACGTCTGTCTTGTATACTCCTCCTGTTCCGACTTTTGTTTCCTCTCATTCTGCTCCGTCTCCTCTTATTTTGTCACCTTCTCCTTCTGCTAGACAAAGAATGACTGCTGCAGTTACTAGTATCTTTTCTCCTCTGTTGGGACCATTGGGTATGTCTCCTGTTGTTGAACGTAGACAATCGCGTAGTCAGTTGCCTGATGCTAATGAACGGACAGTGTTGGATCACATGGCGCGTAAATGGGTTACGTATTCTACGCAGTATGATCTTGAGGGTATTATGGATGTTTTCCATCATTCGGAAGCACCAAAGCAACGGTACGTCTTTGATATGATGTGTGCGTTCCTTTTTGAACAATGGGCAGAAGAAGTAGGACAAGCTCCTTCTGAGTTGTATTGAATACATTCTGAGTTTGCGAAAGGGACCGTTGTGGGTCTCGAGATTGAGAAAGCAGTTGCGACGTTGTTGTCATTTCGGAGTGCATCTCCTTCTGAGCGACTGTTTGAGCCTGATTCGTCTGTAGGGAGAAAAGCGCGTCAGTGTCCGACGCGCGAGGTTCCTCCAGTTTGGAGAGCTGCTGATGGAAATGTTCCTGCACATTTTCAAAGTGTCTGGGTACATGTTCCTTGGAAGCGTCCTGAAGTCTTAGCGCTTAAGCAGACTTTGCCTGATCCGCGCAAAAATCCAGCTGGGTACTATAAGGAGCTATCTCAGACTGTGGGTTCATGTATCATGAATCTGGCAGATATAGACATGTTGTTTGGGAATGTTGTTCCACAGCCTATTTGGGGTAAGATTCGTCATACGGATCATGCGGAGGAATTAGGTGAGACATGGGTTAATCTTAGAGTTGCAGATAATAGACAAGTAGAAGGTGCTAAGCCTGAGGATTTGATTACTGAACTTCCTGGTAAGATTATTACTTAGATGGAGACTTTGATGCCTGAAGTGTGTGTCAATTGGGACAAGTTGTCTGTGTGCAAGCAGAAGAAAGATTAAACTGTGTCCGACTTTTTCACGCGATTTGAAGAGACCTTTGTAGACCACAATGGTCAGGACATGGCTACCGAAGGTGGTCAGAGATTGTTCGCCGACAAATTTGTTCATAATTTGCTTCCTGAATTGTGCAATAAGTTGAAGGATTCTGAGAGTGCTTGGGCCGTTTCCACGTCAGCGCAGATTTTACCTACTGCCCAGTACTATGAAAATAGGCACAAAGATGAGGTAGAGAAAGCGGATAAGATGACTAAGGAATTGAAGACTAAAGTTCTTTTTTTTTTTTATTTGTTTTTATTGCAGAATTAGAAACCATTGCATACAATAGATCAACCAGCACACTCATGGTGTCCCCCCGCATAGTTCGAATAACATAGTGTATACACAGCCATTCAGCCCGTATCCCGGGGGCAGGGCGGCATAATGTTCCAGATTGCCAGCAAGACATCTCAGTGTGCATCCCTGAGGGACAGTGGTCGAAATCTTTTCATGTATCTGCGTTTTACCCCACCAACCCTTAACCCAACCCCAACACCGTCCATCATAAGCTAACAGCCCGGTCTCATGGTGATACTGCAATCCCGCCCCCCAGACCCTGTGGGGCCCTGTCACTACAGTGCCACGTGCCCCTGCCCCTGCTCCGCCATCTGTTCATGTTCCACAAACCTTAAGGCAGTCACAGGCCCGGTAGTACCTCCGCTCCCAACCTAGATCCCGGTGTCCAACCCACCCCTCAACAGTCCTAAAACAACACCCGTGCCCTCCCCCCCAGCAACCGCTGATGATGTGTGCCGTGCCCCTGATTCCGGTATGGATCCCGCTACAGATCTACTTATACCTCCACACTAGTTAGCCTCGCAGAGTCCTCATGCTCCATCCATTCATTCCTCATCGTCCACCAGAGAGTCACGCAGAGCTTGCACTATCAACTCCCACGCCCGCGCTGATTCCAGGCTCTTTTCGTTGTCAAGCTTGACTGCTTGTCTCATACGGAGCACACTCTCGCATTCAGACCACCTCAGCAATTCATTCGTTCACCTCCTCACCGACGGCCCCTCCCTGGACTTCCAGTGCCAGGTGATCTCCCTCTGCACCAGTATCAGCCCTAGGTCAATAAATTTGCTTGTCACCTTAGTGTTTTTTGTTGTTGGGAACCAGAGCAACAAGCACGCCTCCCTGTCGGTCACTGCATTGAGGAGTCCCCCAACCTCCTCCCAATAGTCCTCCAGTTTCGGGTAGCCCCATAACAGATGATCCAGATCCGCCTCCAACGCCATGCACCTCGGACACCGCGCCTCCTGTACCTGAAAGTATCGTTTGATCTTCTCCGGCGTCAAGTAGGCCCTATGCAAAACATAAAAGTGCACCTGCTGAAAGCGCGCGTTTCTCGTGCCCTTCCATGTACGCTTAAGGATATGACCCCACACCGTGTCCGGAATGGGCCTGCCTATGCTCACCTCCCATTTCGCTTTCAGGGCCAGGAGCGGCTCCAACCCCTCATGCAACATCCTATTATGGAGGCAGGTCACCGCTTTAAAGGTGCCGGCGGCCATCACTACATACTGGCAAGCCATAGTCGTGCCCGGTTCAATGAGCCCCTCTCTCCAATGCTTTTGCATGGCCGCCACCACAGCCGCATGCAAGAGGAAGCTCCCCTCCGGCAGCCCAAACTGTTCTTGTAGCGTTTGGAAGGGCACCAACGCTCCATCAATGTACAAGTCCCCCACCACTTGCAGTCCCAGCTCCTCCCACTCCAATATTGGGGACCAGTCGCCCCCATGCGGCAGCGCGGTCAGCATGCCTATCGGTATCTCCGGGGCATACGGCCGGGCCGCCTTCGCCCTTCTCAGGCTCCTCTGCCAGCATAACCTGAGCGTCCGCTCCTCCATAGTAAGGCCTCGCAACTCCAGTTTCTGCTGCATAATGATATAGGCCAAGACATGGCGCTGTATCCCCTGCTCTCGTTCGCGTTCCGGCCCTCTAAACACCCTGGCCACATGCTGTGTGAGAACCTGAAGCTGCGCGGCCAAATAATACAACTCAAAGTCCGGGACGGTCATCCCCCCCTCGAGCTTAGGACGGAGCAACGTGTCTAGTGCCACTCTACGGCGGCCGTGCCCCCAAAGGAAGCCAATGATCATCGTCCGCAGATCCCTGAAGACCCTCTGGGGAATCCAAATGGGCAGCGTGCGAAAATAGTACAAGAGCCGCGGGAGCGCCACCATCTTCAGCAGAGCCACCCTACCCAACACCGACAGGGGGAGGGACGCCCAGAAAGACATGCAACCTCTCAGCGCCCGTACGCACCGCCCAATATTGCCCTCTAATAAGTCCGCGACCTCGTGGTAGACACGGACTCCCAGATAAGTGAAGCAAGATGGCTCCCAGATCACCCCTATATCACGGGCGGGGCAGGGCGTGGTTGCTCTAAGCGGGAAGACACACGTCTTCGTCCAGTTTACCCTGAGGCCCGACAACCGGCCAAACTCAGACAACATCTCCATCGCCCCTTCCAGGGCCCGTTCCGTATCCTCCATGTACAGTAGTAGATCGTCCGCGTACAATGATATGTAGTGCAACTGCCCACCTCTTGCAATTCCTGCGTACATGTCTCCCGACCTGGCACGTACCACCAGTGGTACCATCGCTAGTGCAAACAGAAGAGGGGAAAGGGAGCACCCCTGTCTCGTTCCCCTACCAACAGGATAAGCCGCTGACACCAGATTGCCCAGTCGTACTCGCGCCGTCGCCGAGGAATACAACACCTTCGTCCATCTGCGGAACCCTTCACCAATGCCGAACCTCACTAGGACTTCATCCAGATAGACCCATTCCAAACTATCAAAAGCTTTCTCAATGTCCACAGACAACACCGCCTGGGTACCGTCCGTATTTACTGTGCCATCCAGTATCCCTATCAGACGGCGAATATTTAATGTCGTACTACTCGTGGGGATAAACCCCGCTTGGTCCCTGTGCACCAGGCTGGTCATATGTGGGGCCAACCTGGTGGCCAAGATCCAGCTCAGTATCTTATAGTCCACCGTCAGCATGGACAGGGGCCTGTAAGACCTCACATCAGTCACTTCCCTGCCAGGTTTTAGCAACTGTACTATCAATGCCTCCCTCATCGATCCGGGCAGACCCCCCAGCCTATGAGCCTCCTCGTATACCACCAGTAGTCTGGGCGCCAGGCTATCAGCATACTTCTGGTAAAATTCTATTGGCAGGCCATCCACCCCGGGTGTTTTATTCCTCGCCATGTGTTTAATGGCCGCCCTAATCTCGGCCAGCTTGACAGGTCCACCTAAGTCCTTAGCATCGTCGTCATCAAGCACCGGAAGCTGCACTGATTCCAGATATTCCGCTATTTCGCACGCCTCCACTCCTAACTGACTCTCGTACAACTCAGCGTAGTAGGCCCTAAAGCACTCCAGTACCGCCGTTTGGGAGTAGACCGTCTCCCCCAGATCATTTTTGATGCTCAAGACCGGGCAGCCTCTGAGCTCAGGATTAGCGAGTCTAGCCAGTAACGTGCCCACCTTATCTCTCTCAGCATGCGCTCTAATGGCATATTGTCTGTAGTCATAGCTCCGTAGCCGTTCTGTTTCGGTGGCCACCACCTCCTTAGCTTCCAGTAGCCGGGTCTGTAGATCCGGTCGGTTCGGCCTACGCCGCTCCAAATCCCTCAATTTCTCCTCCACACTGGCAAGCGCATTCAACACCGACATTCGAGCATTCGAGAACCTCCCCAAGCATACTCCTCTCACCACCACTTTCATCGCGTCCCATTCAGTGGATCTACAAGAAGCTGTCCCCTCATTCTCACCAAAATACTGATCTATGCCCCGATGGACTGCTTCACTGAACACCGAGTCCTCCAGGGTGTCGGGCCTGAGCCGCCACGTTGGAATCGCGGAGCGCGCTCTCTGCCATTGGACATGCACCAACAGAGGATTATGATCCGATATGGTCCTGGCTAGATACTCCGTATGGGAGACCAATGGGGCTAAGGACCCGCTGCATAGTACCGAGTCAATCCTAACATGCAAGGCGTGGAGGGCTGAAAAAAAGAATAGTCCCTGCCATCCCGGTGCTGTTCCCGCCACACATCCAACAATCCCCATCTTTCCTGCCAATCCTTCCTGTGTGCGGCTAACTTACGTACAGGGGAATCAACGAGTGGCGGGTGGGATCTATCTAAGGCCACATTTGTGATCGAATTGAACTCCCCACCCAGTATCAGAGGCCCCGCTAAGAAAGAGGCCAAGGAGCCAGATAGACCATCAAAGAAGCGGGCCTGATCAACATTTGGAGCGTATATGCAGCTGAAAACCACATCCCGGCCATACAACCTCCCCTCCACCGCCACATATCTGCCCCCAGGATCCACCAATTGATTCAACACCTGGAACGGTATCCCCGCCCGCACCCATATCAGTACCCCTCTAGCAAACGCGGAGTAAGTATTGCCAAAGACCTGACCCCGCCACCTCTTCTGTAGTGCGATGCATTCCTGTTTCGTTAGATGAGTCTCCTGCAACATGGCAACCTGAACCCCCCGCCGCACCAAGTAAGCGTGCACTTTGTGGCGTTTGACCATAGTTCGCAGTCCTCGGACATTCCACGTTAGGCATTTTAAGTTAGGTAACGTCCCCATACCAACATTGAGCAATCCAGTTCAGGTATAGCCATTCAATGCCCACATCACAGCGGTTGCCCTCCCCAAAACAAACCATAAAAATAACTCCCCAAACCCCACTCCCCAGGACAGAGCCTACAAACCCAGTGTGAGCCCCGATCCAAACCTCAAACAACACACACATCCGACTAACCTGTGGTCGCCACCACAGAAGGCCTTAAGGGCCCTGAGGGGGTGAGTTACCGCCGACCCCGGGCAGGCGGAGCCCGCACCCCGCGCCTTCCATCCCGCAATGCTGGTGCTGCACCCTACCAGGCGACCCACCCAGCGCCAACAGGATGCCACCCTACCAGAAACAGTGTCCCAAGTCCCATAGAAGAATCAGCCATGAAAAATCTCATCAGACGTTTGGGGGGTGACCACTGGCCCCTTCAAGCTCTCCGCCTCCGAAAATTCCTCTCCAGTCCTGCCACCGTCCTCCCCAGAGTCCGTAGCCGCCAAGTCACTCTCCCGCTGTGATCTCCTAATGGCCGCCGTCGCTGCCAGTGCCTCTCTTTTGTCCGCAGCCATTTGAGCCTCTCGTTTCTCTCGCTGAAGCTTAGTGCGGGAGCGAATCCTCTGAGATTTCCGGACCTGAGGCGGTTTAGGCCCCGCACGCTGACTCTTGCTATTCCTGTCCGTACCAGCTCGGTATGATTCCAGCCACAACCATACTTCGTCCGGAGTTTGAAAGAAATGAGTGGTCCCATCCAGGATTATCCGCAGCTTGGCCGGGAAGAGCAAGGAATACTGGATGCCCTCCTCCAGCAGCTCCTTTTTCACCGCTAAGAAGGATGCCCTATTCTTCTGGACCGCCTGAGTTTAGTCCGGGAAGATCGCGACTCGGCTGTTCTCCACCTCATACGGGCCCGAGGCCCGAGCTTTCTGGATGAGGAGGTCCCGATCTTTGTAATGAAGGAGCTTCACCACCATCGGTCTGGGGGGGCGGCCCAGCGCTGGTGGGCGCGCCGGCACCCTGTGTGCCCGCTCCAACGTAAAGAAGGGAGTGAGTCCCTCCGGTGCCACCACTGTCCGGAACCAGTCCTCCATATAGGCCACCGCATCCTCCCCTTCAATTCTTTCCGGCAGGCCCACGACCCGCACGTTGTTCCGCCTATTGCGGCTTTCAGCATCCTCCGCACGCCGCTCCAACGAGTCCAGCCGGGCCAGAATGTCCGTTATCTTATGTTCCGCGGTCACCACCGCCGGTTTCAGGTCCAACAGCAGCTGTTCGTGGTCCTTAACCTTATCCGACAACTTGGCATGATCCGCTCGTAGGAGCCCCAGCCCCGTAGCGACCTGCGCAATGTCCTGCTGCAATGCCTCCTTGGTCGAGGTGATGGCATCCAGAATAGCATCCAGGTGCCGATTCAGTCTCTGCTCCTGGTCCATCATCGGCGGGGAGGCCTCGCCAACCTGGAATAGCACGGCCGAATCCTCCCGGCCCTGCCCCGTGATGGCCGCCCCACCTTCAGCCGCCATCTTAGGTGTCTATGTCGCAGCCACACGGGCAGGCCCGGACCGCACCAGGTCCCGACAATCTCTGCTCAGGGGACGTGTGCCTCAGCCACAAACTTGATAGAGAGTCTCTGCAGTGCCCGTCACGCCAGGGACCAAAAGTTCTAGCGCCGTCCGTCCCACTGTCGCCAGAACCGGGGTGGAGGGGGAGGGGGGGAAGTAGAGACGAGTGCGTGCCCCCAGTAGTCCAATCCAACGGTGACCACCAATCTACCCCGCTCCTCAGGTCCGTGTCTGCAGATCCTGCAACTCCGATCTCGCACAGGCGGGCCACTCCGCCAGCCGATGCCAATTCCGCTCAGTTTCGGTTCAGAGACCATCGACCCTCGCCGCCGCCATTTTCTTCGCACTCCGGGCAACACCTCGGACGTCGTCTGATTAGGTCTCCGTGGGACTAGCGGACCCCAAGGAGGTCTCCTCTGCTCACCAGTGGTTCACCAACACTTCGCAGACAAAGTGCGCCGACCAGGGGTCGCCCCAGGCGCGGTTTTCAGGAGAAATAGCGGGACCCTGCGCGGAGCTGCAAGCTCACGCCGCCATCCCGATCGGCGTCCAAACCACGCCCCTCTGAAGACTAAAGTTCTTCTACAACAAGCTTATCCGCCCCGTAATAATCAACGCGATTATCAGCAGAATCAGCAATATTCGAGAAACTCGCAAAGGAACGAGTCTTCTCAACAACGTTTTCCGTATGGGCCTAATCAGTGTGCGTATTGCAAAGAAGAGGGCCATTTCAAGAGTAGTTGTCCGGTTTTGTTACAGCACACAAATGGTGCTTCTGGTGTGAGAGGTCGAGGTGCTCAACAGGTGCCTAGAGGTAGAGGTCGTGGTCAGAACGCGCGCTCTTTGCCTCCACAGAATTCTATGAATAGTTTTGATCAGCAGAATGGTGCGTCTGGTAGGACAAATCAGTACTATACGGACGATTACTACGTCGAAGGTGAGGAAGTGGATGGTAATGATTGCTAGGACAGCCATGGACAAAGACAGGGAGTTGTTTCAGTTCCAGTAGATCAGAGTGGACCTTATGTTGAAGTGATTGCATCAGGTGTGTCAGAGCCTTTTCTGTTGGATACTGGTGCTGCGAAGAGTTCTATTATGCACTCTAAACTCCCTGGCGCACCTTTGTCTAGCTTAAAGAATGTTTCAGTAGGTTTTTCTGGCGCCCCGGTTACGAATCCAATTTCTACTCCGTTGCCTCTTTCTGTTGGACCTCGTAAATTCGAAGTACCCCTCATTTTGATGACCGGTTGTGGTGAGAACTTGTTGGGATTGGATTTGTTAAAGAGATTGTATGCGACGCTGTATTGTTCTCCATCAGGAGTACATCTTACCTTGGGTGAGAGAGTGATCTCTCCGATGTATATATCTAAAGATCGACTTCCACCTGAATTGTCTTCTCTCCCTGATTCTCTTTGGGCTACTCGTCCGAACGATGTAGGCCTCTTGGAGATTCCGCCATATGTTGTGTCACTGAAAGCGAATGCTAGGTTACCGCGTATTCCACAGTATCGTATCTCGAGTGATGGTGAGCGAGCACTTTTGGCGATCATCTATGATCTGATTGAAAAGGGTGCGATTGAGGAAACAAGAGGTAATGTGTGCAATAGTCCGGTTTTGCCTGTTCTGAAGAGAACAGATTCTTCACAGCCTCCTGTATATAGGTTTGTGATCGATTTTCGCGAGGTGATTAAGATCGTTGTTCCGCAATTTCCTGTTGTACCTGATATCACCGCTTTGTTGACTTTGATCCCGGCTACAGCCAAGTGGTTTTCGGTGATTGACTTGAAGAATGCTTTCTTCAGCATCCTGATTGCCGTGGAGAGTAGAGATATTTTTGGATTCTCTTTAGGAGGACGAAGTTTCCACTTTATGCGCGCTCCTCAAGGCTACTGTGAGAGTCCATCGATCTATAGCCAAGCTTTCAAAACGCAACTTGATTTGTTGGTTTTACCTGATGGTGCTGCTCTTATTCAATATGTTGACGATTTGTTAGTTGCTGCTGACAATGAAGAGATTTGTAAAGAGGCTACCTTGTCGTTATTACGCCACTTGTCTGATTTTCATCACAAAGTTTCTCTTTCGAAGTTGCAATATTGTCGACAAGAAGTAACCTATTTAGGTCACCTCTTATCGAAGGAGGGAAGGAAACTGACCCCAGAAAGAATTCAAGCTATTGCGAAAATGAGTGTTCCTATGACACAGAGAGAAGTACGTGCGTTTTTGGGTATTACATCGTACTGTAGACAGTGGATCCCTAATTTCTCGTTGTTAGCGAAGCCTTTGATAGCTCTTACTGTTAAGGATACTCCAAATCCTATTCCTTGGACTGACGAATGTCAGAAGAGCTTTTCAGAACTACGCAATGCGTTGTGTTCGGCTCCTGTGTTGGGTAACCCCGACTACAGTAAGCCTTTCACATTGTATGTCCACGAGAGAGAGGGATGTGCATTGTCAGTGTTGACTCAACAGTTTGGCGATTAGCAGCGTCCATGTGCTTATTTTTTGTCGACTTTGGATCCGGTACCAAGAGCGTTGCCGAGTTGTTTGAGAGCTACAGCAGCAGCGGCTGTTTCTATTCGACAGTCTGCTGGTTTGGTTATGGACAATACACTGATTGTGATGGTTCCACATGCAGTGGATACCTTGTTGAATCGTACCAAGACACAGCACTTAACTAGTGCTCGGTTGTCGGGTTACGAATTGACCTTGTTAGCGAGTCATGTGCACATTAAGAGATGCAACACGTTGAATCCAGCCACGGTGTTGCCGATTTCAACTGAGACAGATAATGTTGAAGAACACCATGATTGTTTCCTTAGAACTGAGGAAGAAATGAAAGGGAGGATAGACCTTAGGGATACTCCTCTTACAGAATGTGATGGCACGTTGTGGGTTGATGGTTCGTGCTTCAAGCTTCCGAATGGTGATACGACTGCGGCATATGCTGTTACGACTTTGCATACGATTGTTGAAGCTGCACGTATCCCACATAATTCAGCGCAAGCAGCAGAGCTGATTGCATTAACGAGAGCATGTGTGTTGGCGAAAGGAAAACAAGGGAATGTGTACACTGACAGCCAGTATGCGTTTGGTGTGGCTCATAGTTTTGGACGTTTGTGGCGAGAGCGTGGGTTCCTGACTTCGCATGGGACGAAAATTCAGCATGGCCAGTTGGTCAATGAACTCCTTAAATCTCTTACTTTGCCATTACAAGTAGGGATTGTGAAATGCAGTGCGCATAAGAAAGTTACGGATGATGTTGGTCGCAGTAATGCGTTTGCAGATGAGGTCGCGAAAGAAACTGCGAGAAATGTGATGAGCCGAATGTATGTTGCAGGTCCGGCGAGATGGGTTCCAGATAGAAGTATGTGTGAAGATACGATTGAGAGTGTGAAATCCATCCAAGCTGAAGCTACAGAGAAAGAGTAGAATGAATGGAGAGAGAGTAAGGGTAGATTGGACTCAAATGGTTGTTGGACTGATTTGTCTGAGCATCAAAGATGGTTGTTACCTGACGCGTATGTGCTTCCAGTTGTTACAATGGCTCATGGAATGGCACATATCAGCGTGAAAGGGATTTGCAAGTTGTTGGCCCTAGTTTGGCAGAATGCAGGAATTCCCAAATGTGCAGAGAATTTGGTTAAGAACTGTATGGTGTGTTTGATGTACAATCCTGGTAAGGGAACTCCAACCCCGGCTGGTCATTTTGCTCCTCCAACGTATCCGTTTGAGGCTTTGCAGCTAGATTTCATCCACATGGAGAGGTACAACAACCTGAAATATGTGTTAGTGGTTGTTTGCTCCTTTTCTAGATGGGTGGAAGCTTACCCTTTGAAGGACAATACTGCCTTGTCCACAGCGAAAGCCCTTATCAAAGAGTTTTTCCCTAGGTTTGGATTGCCGAGAATGATCTGGAGTGACAATGGGAGTGAATTTGTGGGTCAAGTGATGAAGAGAGGATGTGATGGATTAGGAATAAGGCAGAAATTCCACGCTGCAACTCACCCCCAATCAGCTGGTTTAGTCGAGTGCTACAATGGCACCTTGAAATTAAAATTAGCCAAAATTCAAGCGAGCTCTGGTTTGCAATGGCCAGATGCTTTGCCCCTAGCCCTTCTGTCCACAAGAATGACTGTGCATTCGCGAATGGGTTTGAGTCCGTATGAGGTCGTGTTTGGCCGCCCAGCGAATATTTGGGGCGTGCCAAGACCGACGAAGTTTAGTGAGATTGAACATCCTGTGTTACTTGATTATTTGTACGAACTGACGGCTGTAAATGTAAATGTATAGGCATTTATATAGCGCACTACTTACCCGTAGGGTCCCAAGGCGCTTCGACCGCTGCGAAACCCTTCCTGGCTTCCCTGAGAGATGGTCCCTTAATGGGTATCTCCAGGGTGAGACCAGGCATCCCCGGCAGTCTGGTGGAGCCGTTAGTGAAGATGAGGCAAGCTAATGCCCAGAGTTGCCGAGTGTGATCGCTGATCAGAGTGGGCACCGAGGCGAGAGAATTATCGAGTCCGCTGACCCTGGTCCAGAAACCTGCCGCGCCGGGAATCAAACCCTGGTCCCGGGCCGTCCTCTGCTCTCGGGTCTGCCGCCTCTAACCAGTGAGCCACACTACTTCACGGCTAAACTGCGTGTCTTACACCAACAGGTTCATGACAGTTTACCACAGCTTTCTGAAGATCCAGGTCACACCATCGAACCGGGTTCATGGGTGTTTGTGAAGAATTTTCAGCGGAGCAAGAACGAGCAGCCCTGCTGGACCGGACCACACCTGGTTTTATTGTCCACATGTTCCGCAGTTTGAGTGCACGGCAAGAAAATCTGGATCCATGGTGTACACTTCAAATGGGCTCCGTTGCCCTTACCGTACGACCGGTGGGTCCAGAAGGGACTTCCAGACTCTGAGACTGAGACTGTGCCTCGTTTTCTACCATTCAGCGATGCCCGTTTGATTGGAACGAACACTGAGAAAGAAAGTGACGATCTTCTTCAAGAAGCTGTACCTCCTTTGAAAAGTTTGAACACTACTGAGCCTGAACTCCTGTTCCGCGAACAAACATTGCCTGGCAAAGACCGTTATAATTTGCGACCGAGAGTCGCGGAACTAATAAAAAAATAAAGTTTTTATGAATTTTCTGTTTGCAGGTTAACTCTCCTCCGAGGAACTACTTTGATTTTTGTTTTTCGAACCGCTGTCCAGGTTCAGCTGTAGGGTTGCGATTGACAAGTAAGCATGAGCGGGAAATCCGTTACGCTCGCGGATTTTGCGGATTTTTGGGAAATCCGCAATCCGCAAATTTTGCGGATTTCCCGCAAAATCCGCCAAAAAAAATCCGCGAGCGTAACGGGTTCAAAAGTTGAACCCCCACTCTTGCAACTATTTTACAATGGCGCCAGCAAGCTGCCAGCGCCGTTGTAAAATAGTTACAAAGTTAGCTTGCACAGGAACCACTAGATAAAACGAAGCAGGTGCTGCTTTATTTTATCTAAGTGCTTCCTGTGCAAGCTAACTTTGTAACTATTTTACAACGGCGCTGGCAGCTTGCTGGCGCCATTGTAAAATAGTTACAGGCACAGCCTCACACAGGTCACTCAAGGGACCCCTGTGCCCTTCAGGGCGATTGCATAGTAACACACACATGGTCACTCGAACTAGTTGCTCAAATTCAGTGACTCATTCATTAGCCCAAAAACAATCCTGAGCGTCTTCGAGGCTGGACAGGTGTGCCTCTTCCCAAATCTACAGTGGAAAATCAGCTGTGATGCTGGGTAGAGGGCGGCCTTTGCATGGTCGCTCGAACTAGTTGATGCTCAAAATCAGTGACTCATTCATTAGCCCAAAAACAATCATGAGCGTCTTCGAGGCGGGACAGGTGTGCCTCTTCCCAAATCTACTGTGGAAAATCAGCTGTGATGCTGGGTAGAGGCCTTTGCATCCTTGACTTTCATGAGCGCAATCCCCGTGCTGTTCCTGTGGCCAGGAGCTTCTTTCTCTTCATATAATTGTGTTCGCACGGGTTGCTGCAAGTTCGCACGCGTTTTGTACAATTTCGCAATTTGCGAAATTGTACAAAACCCTCGCGAACTTGCAGAAAACCGTGCGAACATAAAAAAAAAAAATCCGCAAATTCGCGAGAATTCCCGGATTTTGCGGATTGCGAGATCGCAAAGCCGCAAATTTCGCGAACGCGAGATTCGCAAAATTCGCTCATGCCTATTGACAAGTCTTTGGAGTGCAAGCCTGAGACAATAGGTCGAAGGTTCTGGTTGGCCTAAGGGAGTTGCCCTGGGCTGACAGAGGCATTCCTTAGCATAGAACACCCTACCACCGCGAGCAGCATATTTAGTGAGGATGGAGTTCTTTGAGTTGGAGAGACCTGTTGAGACAATAAGCTTTAAGAGCAAGATATACAAACTAATGACCAGAAAAAGATTTTTAATACTGTGTTTATTTATGTTGCTGAGCTTAATGATATTTTTAATTGGTTATGTGACATTTTCTTTTAAAGTGACGTTCATGCCCACTGTGCAACCTACACCTCCTCCTCTTTTCACCCTCTGCCCGAACATGAAGTAGTCAGAAGATTGGAATTTGCCAATAATTCCTTTATTCAACTTTTGCACCAACACCAGCTAGTTATGAACACGACAAATTGTTGGATTTGTGGCCTAATGCCCCATACGACCGGCAAAGGTATTCCGTACTTCGTTTTGCCTTTCAGCCTAAATGGTTCTATTTGGGCATATAGAACGATGTTCATTTATGCCCATAGTGTCTATCCCCAACGTTCACCGAAAGATAATCCCAAGAATAGTGCGCTGGCTAGAGGTATAGTCGATATGGTTAAAGGGACTAATGCGGTTGAGACTATTCCGAAAGATGAGAAACAACCATATAGTGGTTGGGACGTTACTGGATATGGAGTTAGTCTGAGTGTTAACCAGCGAGCGAAAAGTTCTCCACCGATTTGGATAGTGCCCCATCAGGGTCGCTATTGTCTGCAGGGTAATGGCAAGAATCCGAAAGCTCAGTTAGGAAAGAGTGTCTGCACTAAGACATATGTATTTACGTCTGAGACTTCCCCAGCGTTTCTAGCAGCTAAGGGTACCTATTTCATCTGCTACGACAAAGCGTATACATGGTTACCCCCTGACTTTTCGGGCACATGTTTTGTTTCTTTCCTGTTGCCTCCCCCTTTTACAGCTGCGGCAGATTACCATAAGACGAGAGTTGCTAGAGCTGTCTTCAGTAAGGAAGATACCGCAGGGCAAGAGTTGGGAGATTTCTTTAGGGTTTTCTGCCGTTCTGGGGACTGATGGCTAACAGCAGGAACATTCGCCAGTTGACGAGAGTGGTTGAGTCCACCATAGTCGAAACTGACGGTGCCCTTAGTAACTTGACTGCTGATCTCCAGCCGGATCGACTTATGACACTTCAGAATAGAGTTGCTCTTGATGTCATACTTGCAGACCGAGGTGGAGTGTGTAAACTGATTCAATCGAGCTGCTGCGTTTTCATTCCAGACAACGCTCCATCAGTCTTTCAGGCCATTTCCAAACTACATAAGCTCTCCGACTCTGTACATATAGACAAAGGAGATTGGTCGTTGATGGGATGGTTTTGGGGATTGATATCCACTTGGGGATGGAAGATTCTGATGGTCATTGGGATGGTCTTAGCTATCCTTTTCCTGTTCTGTCTCTGTGTACAGTGTGCTCCTGCTATTTGTGGCCTCTGTGCTACTTCGTGTGCAAGGAGACCTGTCCAGAGAGCGGTACTAAGTACTAGGATGATGCTACAGCAACATATCGATGATCTGATGAATATAGACCTAGATTCAGACTGACATGGGTTTGGGTTTATTGCCTATGTAAGGGCAAAAGGAGGGTCTGTAGTTCCGTAGTTCGAGGGTCTGAGGTTCGGTGGTTCCGAACCCGTTCAATAAAGGTCGTCGGAAATAGACGATTTTGGTATCAGCGGACCGCAAATCACGAGTGCGGTGTGTACGAGTGTTTTCGTCTTAATCGATCAATGAGAACACTACGTATTCAGGGATTTTGTTTAAACCCTTGGGTTCCATTTTGTGTACGGCAGCCATTTTGTGTGGTTGCCCTCACATAGTCCGATGACTACGGCCGAGCGAGTCCTTGGGACACGTACACCTTAGCTGACTCCTGAGTGACCTGGCCGAACTGACTCCCTTGCCCGAGGCTGACCTCGCTGAGCCAGTTCCTTGTTAAGCAGCTGGTCAGATAAAGATCAAAGAGCAGGACATTTCTGAGTTTATGGTACACTGCACCCAACCTTCTATCTTGCTTCTCATCTGTTTCTGCTCCTTCCTTTACGACATAATCACTGATTTGGGTTGAGGTTTTATGATGGGTTTGTCCGGCCTGATCCAACAGGATATTGGAATGTGCTTGGTCATTTCTGGTGGGCTGGAAAACGGAAAGTGGGATTGTCGTCATGCGCTACTTTCAAAATGTCACGTTCTGATTGGTCAGTTTGTATGTAATCGATGGTACTTTGGAATGTGATTTTTGGCATAAAGACCATGCTCCGCTCATTGAAAGTGTGCAGTCTCTAGCGAACCACCCGTGTTGTGCTTCGTAGATCTCTGTTCCTGGTTGCAGCCAATAAACTTTGGTCTTTGACGTCATCAAGAAGTGTCCCGTGTCTCTGTTTGACGAGGCAGGGGAATCCGAAGACATCGAGCGTTATCCCTGGCGCTGCTGGGTTCTAAAACCCGGTTCTTCACTGGTGCAAATATTATGGAATGGAAAGCGAAGCAGGGTCAGTTTGAAAGTTTTGAAACGTAGTTGGAGTAAGGAGGGTTTAGAGGTCCCAGACTTGGAACTCTATTACTTATGCATTGCAATTGCAGCATGCCATAGCCTGGCTGGATGCGGATCCCTCCTGGGAGCTATTCCTGCTGGCAGGTACGTACAGGGACCGACAGCTCGGGGCGATGTTGTGGCAGGTTGGGGGGCTCACAGTGCACAGTCCACCATTGGTGCGACTGGAGGCTGCAATTTGGAATCGAGTGGTCCGTAAAGTAATAAAGGAACGACCCTTCACCCCGGAGGCGGACTTCTGGCAGATGCAGCACTTTGCTCATGTTGACCAGGTGATGTCTCCAGAGGCCTGGAAGGCGGGGGTTGCCTGATGTTGTCGGACCTCTACCCGGACGGTACATTTATCACTTATCAGGAGGCGTTAACCGCCTTTGAGTTGGGAGCAGGGCAGTTTTTACAATATGCAAAAATAGCGGCAATGGCCCACATTTCCAGAGGCCCCAGGGCACACCCAAACCCTAGTCACTATGATTGCTATGCGGGAGGGCGAAAGTGTGTCACTCACCTCTACAGGGCGTTGAGGGACGATAAAAAGAACGGCCCCCTAAAAATAGAAGAAAAATGGCAGCAGGTATGTACACAGGAGGTCACAACACGAGATTGGGAAAATATACACAGAAGTGAGCGTAAGGTGTCGGTGAGAAATCGCTTTAAACAAATCCAGTACAACATAATACATATGACATACCTTTCACCTAGGAAGCTGCAGCCATCAATAGCTCTAGAGACCCTCACTGCCCCAGATGTCGCGACGGTCAGACAGATTTTCTGCATATGGTGTGGACGTGTCCAATGATTCAGGCATATTCGGGGCAGTTCTTGAAGATCTGACCCGGATAACGGGATGGGCAATAGCATTGGATTCACGTGCTTGTCTTCTGGGCCTGATTACTTGGGACCCAAAGCGCAAGAAAAGCAGGCGGTTCCTGATCCTGGGGCTAGTTATAGCCAAGAGGCATATAGCAATCTACTGGTTAGCTCAGCAGGGACCGCTTCTGGCAAAATGGAGGACGGATCTACGGGAATGGGCCGTAGCAGAGATGGGGCACATGCGATACACCAGTAGGATGCCAAACTGCCTGAGGTGTCAATGGCATGGGGAGCGATGATGCAAGAGATAGTGGGACAGGCCTCCCAGGTCACCATGGGCAGCTCTGTTGAGTCGCCCGCTGTATGGGCGGGGGCAGGATAGGGGTGCAAGACTCAGAATGGCCCGTATGATTATTGAGATACATGGAACTTGAGTTACATAGACCCAGCAGAGGGGGGAGGGTATGGGGGGATGTTGGGGCGAGGGGGTTGGGGGAGGCGGGGGGAGTTTCCTATAGTTGGGTTTGGTTTTGATTGTGTATACAAACAGACACACCAAAAATTGCTATAGAAGATAGTGGGCGCTCCACGGATGTGAACATAAACAAGATTGCTAGCATGTATTTGAGCTGTGTTGGTCCCAACCTCGGCTGAGGTGGACAAAATGTAAACCTGTTGTTCCGCATGAAAGCTGCAGAGATGGAGAAAACCTAATAAAGAAATTTTTAAAAAAAAGATAGTTTAGAAGGAAACTTTTTTTAGTACAATTTTTTTATTGTTTTAAAGATGAACAATGACAACACACTGGACCACTGCCATCAGAATAATGGAGCATCCACAATGAGCCACGTATAGAGAAAATATATGAACTCAATAGCATAGACCATGATATGCCCACCATTTTCCCTAAACTATCATGGGCTTCCGGATATGTATATTGGTTTTTCTTGCTTTGTGCACCCGTCCATTGACGCCTACCCAGTGGCCATGGACGGGGGATTGGAGAGTTACAGTGTTTGACAATATCCTTTTGCCGAGCATAGTTTCTATTCTAATAACAGTGCAATCTCCTTCACTTCCACCAAAGTATTCTGCAATATCTAACATTGCAACACGTAGACATGGTTTCAATACTGCCCCAAGAGCCCTTGCGAGAGTGGTGAATATACCCTGTCAGTACTGTGCAATGTGTGGACATTCCCATACAATGTGGAAAAATTTCATCTGTCCCTCTTGTCATCAGAAACAAAATGTTTGGATAATGTATTTGCCCACCCCTATCTCATGTGGACATACAAGCATCTCTCAGGTCTGAGTCATCTGATGTTCCCCAGTCATTCCTCCCAGGAGGCTCCAATGTTTGAAAAAGGTCCGGTGAGGTAATCACCAGTGTTTTATAATTCCAGGAAATCCCCCTTTCTCTATGGGGCCAATGATAATCTTTGCTTCAAGTGGGTTAAACTTGGATATATCACCAAAGGCTTCCCGATCGGACATGAGAGTGTGACACATTTGCAAGTAGTTGTAGAGTTGGGATTTGTGTAATGTCGATTCAGTCTGAAGATCTTGAAAGGATTTCATGTGTGTGACTTGCTAAATATCCCTGACAGTGGATATGCCAATAAGGGCCCACCGATCAAATTCTTTGAGAGATGCCAAGTATTACAACCACTCACCCCATCAAAGGGGCGTTTCAAGTGTGATCTTCTGATCCCATATGATCTTTCGCAGAGCAGATCACCACACAAGCAGTCCTACTTTAGTGATATCTGGGAGATTCCATGGAATACGATCCCTGTGGAACAGTCCTAGGATGTTATCTCAGTCCACCAGTGCTTCTCAAAGTTGGAAAGCATGGTTGTGCAATCCACCACTCTCCCAGTCATTAACTATCAATATCTGTGCTTTTCAGTAATATCGGCATATATCTGCTATGCCCATCCCTCCTTTATATGGTGACTAGGCACATTTATCTAAGGCCAATTGTGAAATTCGGTTTATGTACAAAAAGAATTGCATTTTAGCAAACACCTTCTGAAATCATGCATGGGGAATGAGTAGGAGAAAATGTAAGAGAACACACAGAAAACATGACAGTGCCATCATTTTGAACAGAGCTACTCTGCCAAAAACATTGAGGGGAAGTTTCTCCAGTGTAGTGAGATTAGTGGTTAGTCTGGTCATTAAAGTTCTCAGCTTCATGCTAAATAGGGCTTCAGGGCAATGTGTATCCATGGTAATGAAAGCCAAGCCTACGAACCCAAAGCAATGATTGCCAATCCCGCGCCTCCACGCCCCTTTCAATAGAATCTAGAGAAATATGGAGCAATTCATTTAGAGACCGTAATCTTCCCCATTAACGGTCATCAGCTGAAGCAGGTGGGGGCCTGTGAAAGAGGGTCAGGAAGGAAATACGAAAATGCTGTCTGAATAAAGGGCAATCTGGTCCTCTACTACCATACCCCTGTTGAATCCCCAGATCTGAGCATCACATTAAATCCACACTGGGAGGCGTTCCATGGATAAAGCAAAAAGAAATTGGGATAATGGGTGACCATGCCTGATGCCACTACAAATTAGAAATGGAGAGGAGAGAGTATGTTAACTCAAACCTGGGCAAATGGACAAGTGTATAGAATCCAGACATGCACCCTAAATTTAGCACAGAACCCCATGTTTTAGCACTCCTTTGAGGTAAAACCAGTCAACCGAATCAACAGCTTTCTTGCAGTCTATAAGCATTAGGGCACTGGGTCCTTTCTGATCAGTTAGACTCGCGACTGTCATTTGGGCATTATGGATGCAATATCTAGTTCTATAATGTAGCATAATTGTGCGTTAGTCAGGGTGGACCAACTGCGTCAGCATTCAAAGCAGCAAAGCCTTGGCATAAGTTTTAATCTCTGCATTTATGAGAGATATCAGCCGGTAGGAGGCACAACAGTCAGGAGGGTAGACCGCTTTATGTTGAACCACAAGAGTAGTTAAATATAGCTCTGGGGGAAGTGGAATTTTTTTATTGCTTCTTGGTACATGTTCGGAAGAGGTCAAATTAAAAGTGATTGAAAGAAGCAATAATATTCCATATGGTAACCGCCTTTACCTGGGGGTTTTCCAGAGTTCATATCTTTTAGAGTGACTTCAATTTTCTCTCACGTTAGAGGTCGATCAAGCTCCAGTAGATCACTAGGGTGCAATAGCGGCAGAGGAAGGTCTCCAATGAGTGTGATGGAGGCTTTCTGAAGGGGTGCTTTTGCGCTGCATGAAGAGAGCAGTAGTAATCTGCAAAGGCAGCAGCAATATCTGTTGCCATAGTACATTTCTCACCCACAGTTATCTGTGAGGCATGAAACTAAGCAGGAGAATGCCAGCCAATACCACACTTTGCCAAATGTATCTTCCCATTCATACACTCTTCTCATTGAAGTCACCCAGCATTTGCAATCCTCTTCAAGAGTTAGCTCAAAGTCCAGGTAGCGCTGTACCTGCTTGGTGCACTTGCTCAGTCTACCGACCTTGACTACTATGTTCTAGTGCCATAATGCTGGTTTCTAGTTCAGATATCTGCTGATGTTTTTCCTTAGGAAAAATGTAGTGACATATCTTTCCGCACCTCGAGGGGGGCCTTGATCAGTAGAGTTGGACATAAACAATTAGGAGATTATAATGGCAACCTTCAAGGGTTCTCTCAATCACAATGTACCTCCCCAAAGACACTTGTGTTGCACATGAGACAAAAATGGCAAATGCTCTGTGTAGGAGGATCACCATCTCTCTGGACCCTCTGGTGTGGTAGACCCCATCATATCTGTACTGAGCAAGAAAGGTGCATATTTTGCCCATTGAGTGGTTCTCCTGCAGCAGCACAGGACCTGGGGCATGACGTTTTGCAAATCGTAGAACCACTCCATATTTTATACAGTCATTAAGACCATTTATGTTCCTTCAGCAAAACAACAGAGGAGCGTAATACCAAAAAAAAACTAAAGAAAGAGCATGCATGTAGCGACACTCACAGTAAGGGTAAACTGTGAGGGAAACCACATTAGGTTGTTTAGAAAGCCCTCACTCACCAACCTAGTTGGTGACATGCTTCATGATCGGGCCCCACTAGGAGTGGCCGAATGCAACCTTAGTGTGCTGCAACACCAGGTTACTGCAGAGCTGGTTTTTTGTGATACGTGAAGTGTGAATCAAGTGAGTTAAACATGTCCCAATTGTGTCAAAAAAGTTATTTATTAGTTTTGCCAATTGGAAAATCTCTAAAAACAGAAGTGTAGGATAAAGGACCAAAATTAGAAGTCCACTTTTATCCCTGCTGTGCGGTCAACATGTTTCTGCCTATGTGAGAGTAGTTCATCAGGCATTCGTCAGGGCCAAGTGAAATAAAATGTAGAGATGAACCCCAGCATGTTGCTTTTTAACTTTGTGACAACCGATTTGGATATACCTAATTTACAGTGTCTTTCTCTGTGTTCTATCTGTTGCTTGTTAATGTGTTTGTTCTATAGAATAAACTTGGTTCTACTCCAAAGTGACGGAATCCACATACAGTGTTTTGAATTTCTTTTAACACTAGTAACCCCAGGCTAGGATGGACCTTTGCGCCCCATACCACCGGGGTTCATCTCTACACTGTATTTGATTTGGTCCTGACGAATGCCTGATTAACTACTCTCACATAGGCAGAAATATGTTGACCGCACAGCAGGGATACAACTGGACTTCTAATTTTGGTCCTTTATCCTACACTTCTGTTTTTACTGATGTTCAATCGGCAAAACTAATAAATTACTTTTTTGACACAATTGGGACATTTTTTATTCACTTTATTCACACTTCACGTATCACAAAAAAACAGCTCCGCAGTAACCTAGCAGTGCAGCGCACTAGGGTGGCATTCGGCCACTCCTGGTGGGACCCGATGATGAAGCATGTCACCAACTAGGTTGGTGAGTGAGGTCTAATGTGGTTTCTCTCACAGTTTACCCTTACCTTGAGTGTCGCTACATGCTTGCTCTTTCTTTCGTTTTTTTTGGTATTACGCTTCTCCGTTGTTTTGCTGATTTCGCTCGAGAGGAGTAGGAGCGTGCCACCGTTCCCTTCCTCTCTTGTTGTTACAAATAATACATTTATGTTCCTTGTCATAAGTATAAAGGTATAAATGAAAGTTTTTGGTTAGCATTAAGTGTCATATCTTAACCTGTAGGACAACAACGGGGTTTCCAAGAGGGCTTCCAAAGCTCTATCTGGTGTCAAGTCACACAAGAAAGTACATGTACCAAAACTGATGGCCCAAGTAGGCCAAAGAACAAACCCATCACGCCCCACTTTCTCCCCAGAAACATCTGTCCCCTCCCAACAAGATGAAGGTGTGAGTCCAACTAGAGTCCCCATTCTAACCTGTGCAGTAACATAATAAAAAAGGAGACACTGGTGCTGATACGCTTGGTATATCAGGTCACAGAAATCAATTATTCAATAGTCATTGCTTCTTGTGATGCCCCTGTCCTGGTGGCTTGAGGAAATAACACACTGTGCATCAAGTCACGATCCTGACCGTGAACAGGACCAGGATGAGTGTCCTCGGAGTCTGGGGATGTTTGTGCCCTTGAGACTAGTCGTAATTGCCATTGTGATTTCCTGCATCCCCCAGGAAGTCTCCCATGTCCCGGGTCATTCTGCGAAGCTACCAAACCCCTTGGGGGGACCGGGTTGCCCCATAGAGTCCATTGTTCCATCGCCCAGTCCCATTCTGGGGTACCAGAAAAATATGGATTTGGAGTCATGGATAATCTTAGGTTTTGCTGGATACATGAGTATGTGTTAGAGCTTAAGGGACTGCTTACCTTCATCATATGATTTCCGCAATTGTTACAAATGCTGGGTATGATCTGGAAAGATCATTAGACTAGATTAAAATGAGACCTCTCACATCTTTCAGACTTCCCTAATGATAATATCCCTATACTGTTTGTTCAATATTGTTATGATCAGGGGTCATTGGTGGACCAAGGATGGGGGCCTTTGTACTAGGGATATGTGCCTGTTTGATACCAAACAGGTGGAGAGATTATCAGGAGGCATCCATGTTGTGATCCACTGTTCTAAGAAGTCATTCAGTGCGAAGCACTCGACCCCCCTCAGGTGACCCCACAAAGCAGAGATTGTAGCACTGCGCCCTATCCTCAGCATCTTCCACATGGTCTTGAAGGGTTTTCGATGTTGCTGAGGTGGGAGACCATAGAGTTGAGCTCCCGCACAGTGTCATCCTGCTCTAACATGCGATCCTCTGCACCTGAATCTCTTGGAGGCACACTGTGGAGGTCCTGTCATAGGAATAATACCTCCGTCCCAACCTTTCCAAATCTTGAATTCAAGCATTGAGTGAGAGGCCTGAATGGCTGGAAGACTAGTCCCAGTGTCATCTGTCCCTGAGGGCCTGGTGGACGTGGTAGGTTAGTCTTGTCTTATGGTTCAGGGCTCTTGGGGTGGCACAGTGGCTCATAAGTTTAGAAAGTAATAGGCTGGAGAAATGTGCCACCAAATCAGGTGACTAGTGGACGGTCTGCTGCTAAAAGTTAGTAGGAGGAGGGGAGGAGCTGGCAGCCTACACAAGACTGCAACAGGTAAGTCAATTCTGGTGGACCTGTTGGTCCACAGCCCACTTGCACTACTGGTATCTGACGTGAAGGCAGCATATGCATCTTCGAATGACCCAGGGGACAGCAGCCGAGTGAAGACCAGTTGTCACTACCAGAAAGCCTGGGGGCCGTACAAGTCCCCCTGCGGCAGGGCAATTAGCAGCAAATTGCAGGCCAACGCCACTTCAAGCCATTGGATGTCTACTAGGGTATGTAGGTTGTACCCCAGGCATCAAACAATGGTGTATGTGGCCCCTCAAAATCTGCATCTAATGTCACATCTGGGTCCTGGAATTTCGATGAGCTGGATGAATTCAGCTTTCTAACGAGCCAGCGGGAGCAGGCAGCATGTGGGGGAAGGTACCACAGCCAACAACCCAGGCTCTAGGATGGAGCATCCTGCAGGCCCCTTCACTGGTCACACCACTGTTCCCGAGCCTTGAGGTTCCCATTCTAGAACACAGCAGACCCAGGTAGGTCCTGAGACACCATTTGGGGAGGGGAAGGAGAGAACCAGGCATTGCTGGAGGAACCTACAAGGCAGATTGCTGGGCCTACAGTGTCCTGCAAACAGTAGTGGGGAAGGGAAGAATAAAACACTCCCACTTAGCTCTCCACCCAAGCACTCACCCAATATCCCGTGGTTCTAGGCCTCTGCTTCAATCACAGATCATCTTCCAAGGAGAAACAGCATGAACAACGTAGTCTAAACAACGCTTGGCTTAACAACGCAGGTGGAACCACAAACTTCTAAACCATACATATGCCTTTAACACGTATATGGGTGTTTTAGACGTTAGTGGTAGTTAGCGCTCTAGTGTCAGGCAGAGGATCAGACTGTGCAGAGGATCAGAGGTGACTTTCTGTCCGGAAGGGGGTTAGGGTAGACTCTTACCCACACATATGCCTTTAACAATTATATCCCCACAACTAAATTCATTATAAAGGCATGCCTGGTAAAGGCATGAGTGGTTGAATCGTGATCATTAAGGCCGCGTTATTCAGGCATATGTGGTTGGGGATTGCGTGGTTGCAACTTAGTACCTCTGCTAGGCCTCAACACTCCTGCCCAGCCCTAGGCCCCTACATGGCCTGCAATTCTGTGATCTTCAGCGGGAATCAGGTCCTGCAGTCAAGCTCCGAGCATTGGACCACACAGGTCCGCTTCTCTCTTAGTGTTCCTGGAGGCCTACTGATATCTTTTAGGTGGCAAGGGCAGTAGAGGGACTTTTAGGATGCCAAGTAGCCCCATCAGCAATGAGGATGTGTGGGGATCCTATTCAGGAGAAAGGAGCTCATTTCATTGGTCCACCATCTTGGCTCATCAGGACACAGCACCCATTTTGAGGAAAATCCAGCCCAACATACAACCGATGGCCGGGCTGCTGGCACAAGGCGCCTCTTAGTTCCCATCTTGAACAGTTACCAAATAAAGAGACGGGCGCTGGAAGCAGGGACACAATAACAGATTTTATTTCTCATGAGGAGAGCCTGTCATTTCGGACACGAAACACAGTGTCTTCAGGAGGTGCTCTAACAACTTTCTCTCCGGCTTCGTCTTTTATACACAATTTTATGATGTTCAAACATTCCTTATTACAATAAAGACACTCTGAAGTACGCAAAGGCATGTTTGGAATCCCAGCTTCAGGCCTATTCCCACGTCAGCCGTTCGGATGTCATCCCCCCCTCCTGTATGTAACAAGAGATTGTGACCCATCAGCTGGACATTCCAACAGGACACGAGGGCAAAGGGGGGGGGGGGCTGATCCGATCAAAGGTTGGGCAGGCGAGAAAAATCGGTTGGGGGGGGGTGTAGATCCACGAGGCTAGGTCTTATGACTTGGGACCGGGTTGAGAGATCAGGCGCAACTGAGGGGGGTGGGGATTCGTCGGCAGAGGGGAAGGGTGTTCTTTGGGAGGAAATGGGGGGGGGTGCGTGGGCCGAGCAGGAGTGTTACCTCCAGAGCAGGGTCGCGCAGAGGGAGAGGGTTCTATGGTCTATGTATGTGAGAGTGGGGGTATTCAATGCGCGCGGGAGGGGAGCCGGGGATTTTAACGAACGGGCAGGGAAGCCGTGGTGCCTAGAAGAATGGCTGTAGTATACATGCGTGCAGGGACCCATACTGGCGGAATGATATGGTCAAGGCTTCACGGTATTCGTTCTGCTCAGTGTGAGGGGTATGGTGAAAGTAAATGAACGCCGCTTATGCACATTAACATTGTCATTTTCCACAGTCGCCGCTTTTTAACATAAGTTAGTTCATTTCCACGTTCGTCCTAACTGATGGGGTGTACATACAGCCATGTGTGGTCAACGAGGTAGCGGTTGTCAATGTCAGCATATTGCGTATGACCATGTGCAGTCGATGCGATTGGCGAAATGTAGTACATATGAATTTACAGTTGTTGGGTTAATTATACAAGCCTAGGGATCAGCATACTACATATTATAGATGTCCTGACTTTCAGTCCGGTGTTATCAATGTACAAAACAAAAAGTGACCGATAAACATTTTGAAAACAATACAAAGGGGTTGAGGGAGGAATTCAGTTCAATACAAACAATCAGTCCAGGAGGGGAGGGGAGGGGGTATCTTCGTCACAGTGTCTTTTTAATAATGAGCCATCACTGGTAGGCTCTAGTAGTCCATCTTCTTTCGTTGGCGCTGTTGAGCACCGGCGGTAGAGCTATAAGTCCAGCTCAGATCCAACCTTACGCGTTGCAGGGTGCGATCTGTCCTCTGCTGTTAGATCACAGTCCTGTTCTCTAACTAGTCCTTTTAGGGGTGCCTCACGCTCGGCACCTGCATTTCCTTTTCCTTCCGTGGCAAAACCCTATTCTTCCTAAATGTCGTTCCTTTTTCTGAGTCAAAATCCAGGGGTTAGAATGGGGTGTCGTTGGGTAATCGAGGGAAAAGAGGGCGGAGTGGAGTCAGATTCTCTGAAGCAGACCCAGGGAGCAAATGATAACGAGCAGGCAGGCCCATTGATCGGGCTCAGAGGGGCGGGGGACTTCTGGCACAGGTTGGTCCGCAAACAGGGGGCTTCAGGGCAGCCCTTCATTCTTTCATTTCCCGTGTTTGAAAGTGGTGCCTCGTCCCGCATCTCATTGCTCTGCGGCTCCACCTTTGGTCCAGGTCACACGTGCTTCATGATCTGTGGCCAGGCTGAGTGTCACGTCCGGCCCCTCTCCTCCGATGATTGTGTATCCTTGAATGAGTACAAAACAGGTTTTTAGAGAAAACAATGGAATATATTTATACATTTCAATTCCGTCCCCAATCCTAAGTGGTTGGGGATATGTTAATCGGTCACGGTCAGAAGTCATCACTATGTAGTATGTAAGAGGGCATTTCTACTGTGTTCGTAAGTCTATTTGGCGTTCATTCATGACATATATGGGGAGAATATATTCATCAAAGTAGGAGGGATGAGGAAAATTAGTGTCCGTTTCTTTCCCCTGGGTATTTAGACAAGGTTAATCAAAAGTAAAAATGGACACTTGTTACACCTTCTAACCTTCGGTTTGAAGGATGAAGAGTACCCTCAAAAACTCAATGTAATCGAAGGTGCGGTATATTTGGTTCATCCGCCCCGCATTGTAGTTGTGGCAGTTATCATCGGGTTATCTTCTGTGTGTAAACTGCCAGCCTCAGCCCGAGGCACCTCTGGGTTATTTGGTGCAGTGTCCAGAGATATGAGGGTTTCCCCACTATACACAGTGCAAAGAAAAAGAGAAAAGGTGATGTGCAAAAAATTGGTTTTAAAAAAGGGGAAATGGCCCCGTGGTTTTATTGAGGGGTATATTTCCACTATGGTTAAAAAGGAGATGTACTCTGTGTAGACCGAGTTACTGGGTCTATAAGTATTTTTGAAAAAACGTCGACATGTTTCAGCTCCTTATGCCCTAGGGGTCTATGGAGCTTTCGTCAGGACTTGTACAAACAAAAAACAATAAACATAGAGGTTATACTCACACTATTTGTGCGGTATTAGATTCGCATTTTTCAATTTCTGCAAAAAGAATTACATGTTGGTATACATATTTGTAGTCACAGTACAATTTCTTTGCATCGGGGGAACTGTGGATGAGCATTGTCCTATTATGGAACCAGTTGGTCATGCACTACTTTCAGGTCAGGGTAGCATTGGGGAGGGGTTCAGTTTTTACAAATGGCAGGGAGATTTCGAATTTCTAGGCAGGTATTTCTGAGTTAAAAATCATTATATATTGTCCTTTAGGTGCACAGAATTTCAATTTACAGTATAGTACAGTTATATAGTTTGTATGGTATGATGTGCATATTTACCGTTCATTGTTGTTACAAAATATGGCTTGGTAACATGCCATAGTTAAGGGACGTAAAAAACAGCAGCATAGTATGTGTTTAAAAAGAGCAATGCGTTTAAATGTATCAAACGTTGTGCCAAGTTGTTTGAGAACATACTGCGGGGTAATTTTTAAACCTGCTCGGTGAGGCGCTGTGCACAGCGTAGCAAAATAAAGCGTTAGAGGACAGAAGTCCTGCCTTAGTTAATTGCACGTTTGCCACTGCGGAGGAGTTCGCTATTAAGAAAAGCACAGGGCTGTTTGATAAATTTTAGGCTTGTTCAGTAAGGCGCTGGGCGCTGGACATTAGCGTGCAAAGTAATGCATTTAAGGACAAAGCGTCCTACCTTAATTAATTGAGCGCTTTGCTGCTTCGGGGGAATTCGCTTTTTTGTAAAAAGCACAGAGCCGCGTGTGGGAAGTGTCCCGACTTGTGCTGACTCTGCCCCGGATACCAATGGTGTTCCGGCAGCTCCGTTTTAAAGGGGCATGTTGCAGAATTGCAGTCTGTTTAAAGGGGACACATTATTTACGCATTGTAGGTTTTCAAAGATGCACATATATTGCTGGTAGGTTTTCAAAGATGCACATACATTGCTGTACTCGTTTTTTGGCTGAATTGGTAATCAATGTTGCATTTGGGAACCTCATTGAAGTCAGAACGAAAGGATACAGGGATATGTTTCTTATTTTGGGTGAATGGTTTTGGCAGGATCACATTTCTCTAAATGTTGAGATTTATCGAGCAAAATGATGCCAAGTGATGTCATCATTTAAACTATGTTCACAAGTACGTAGTCGGTCAACCCACCGCTGTTCTTTTTCATACAACACCCTTTCTGCATTGTTTGTTTTGTCGGTCAACATCTCAATTACTGTCCAGTGTATATCGTCACAGGAATGATTCATTTCTATAAAGTGTGAACACAGTTTGGTGGTATTTTTCTTCAGCCTGATGTTACTTTTTTGTTCGCCGATTCTTGTTTTAATTTTGCGGCATGTCATCCCTATGTACTGTTTTTTACAGGGGCAGATCACCATGTATATGACATGGGAAGAATTGCATGTAGTATGTTGTTTTTGTGTCCAGAAGAGATTTTCAGAAAGTTGTAGTGTTTTTGAGGCTGACGTAGTCTTACAGGCTATACAACTCCCACAGGGGTAATGTCCTGTTACTGGCATCATTGTGGCGTCTCTTGTTTCTGTTATAGGTTTTGGTTTTTGGGAGCGTGTATGCACCAGTGTGTCCTTTAAGTTTTTCGATCTACGATTTGCAAATCTGGGTCTTGGCCAGTTGAATTTACCTGTGTTAACAATGTGCCAGTTTTTGTTTACCAGTTTCTGTATGGCATACGTGGCTGGGTTGTAGGTTGTCACACAGGTTGTTAAATCTGGTATTGGTTCCTTTTGGTGGGTTTGTAGGAGGCACTCTCTCGGTTGGTTACCAGCTCTTTTCTTGCATTTCCTGATTGTTTTTTCGGTGTAGTCTCTGTTTTTCAATTTTAGGCTGAGCTCCTCCGATTGAATTTTATAATCCTCACTTTTACTGCAATTTCTCTTAAGCCTTAAAAATTGGCTATAAGGTAAATTATCCCTAAGTGGTTTAGGGTGGAAGCTCTTATACGATAATAGGCTGTTTTTCGCTGTTGGTTTCGTAAAGTTCTTGGTTTGCAGTGTATTGTTTTCAGTGAAGATGGTTAGATCTAGGAAATCCAGTTTTTGATTATTGCAGGAATAGGTGAAGTTGAGCCAGGGATCCAGGTTGTTGAGCCAAATAATGAAGTTGGGTAGATCTTTTTTAATGTCCCAAATCAAAAAAATGTCATCTATATATCTCTTCCAGTATAATATACTGGAAGAGAATGGGTTGGTTTCATTGAGAACATGTTGTGATTCAAATTGGCTAACATACAAACCGGCCACCGAAGGGGCAAAGGCACTGCCCATGGAAGTTCCATGGATTTGTATGTACAGATCACTATCATACTCAAAAAAATTCTCCTTTAGAGCCATTTTGCAACATTGTAGGATAAAATGTCTTGGTGTGTTGTAATGCCATTCTTGCATGTAGAGTACATCCTCCAACATCTGTAACGTTTCCTCATGTGGTAGGCTTGTGAATAGTGACTCAACATCTAGGCCAACCATGGTCATAGTATTTGGATCGAAAGGAATGTCCATGATCTGCACCAAAAGGTCCCTGGTATCCTTTATATAGGTTTCTGTTTTTTGTACCAATGGTTTGAGGAATTCATCGGCAAATTTAGACAGGGGCTCAAGGACCGAACCTATCCCGGAAACAATAGGTCAACCGGGGGGTGGTGACCTATTTTTATGAGTTTTTGTGAGAGAGTAGAAATATGGAATTTTAGGTTCTTTTTGTATAAGGAATTCTGCTTCCTTTTTTGAGATCCACATTTTTGTCTCTGCCTCATATACCATGATTGAAATGGCGTTTTGTAGTCTTTCTGTGGGATCGGTGTTTATTTTTTTGTAGAACCTTGTATCTGACAAGAGGGTTAGGCACTGTTGATTGTAATCAGTTTTATTGAGGATTACTGTGCCTCCGCCCTTATCGGCAGGTTTGATCACGATGTTGTCGTTGTTCCTTAGTGTTTCTAGAGCCATGCGTTCTTTCTTTGTGAGATTCTGATAGGTTCTTTTTTCATTTTTGGCTATTGCATCTACACCTTTTAGTAGAGCTTGTTCGAAAGTATGGAGTTCCGGAGGGACACTCCCTGTTGGTGGGTTAAAGGTTGATTTCCTCCTGAGTTGGGTGTCTCCGTCATTGGGAGGTGTCTCTTTTCCTTCATTCTTTCATTTTCCGTGTTTGAAAGTGGTGCCTCGTCCCGCATCTCATTGCTCTGCGGCTCCACCTTTGGTCCGGGTCACACGTGCTTCATGATCTGTGGCCAGGCTGAGTGTCACGTCCGGCCCCTCTCCTCCGATGATTGTGTATCCTTGAATGAGTACAAAACAGGTTTTTAGAGAAAACAATGGAATATATTTATACATTTCAATTCCGTCCCCAATCCTAAGTGGTTGGGGATATGTTAATCGGTCACGGTCAGAAGTCATCACTATGTAGTATGTAAGAGGGCATTTCTACTGTGTTCGTAAGTCTATTTGGCGTTCATTCATGACGTATATGGGGAGAAGTCAGACTCTTATCGACTGTGTATTCTTATCAAACTCGAAATCGGATCCTTCGGTAGAGACTCGCTTGCTAACCCAAGTCCTAGCAGTCTTACATTTCCCTCCAGAATCGGCTAATTCTTGCGAACGGGGGGGTGTACTAAAATCTAACATCATGAGAAAGGGACAGAGGCTAAACAATCTTTTCTCGGAGAGCAACGGTTAATCAGGGTCATCAGTTATAGTTCGGGGGCAACAGTTTATGAAGCTGGGGTCAATCGGGAGAGGCGGGGACGCTTTGGACATCCGCGCTTGGGTGCAGAGGGGTGGGACAATCTGGGCATTGGGGGTTGTCTTTCTAAGGACTGAAAATAGAAGGCCATTGACGTATAGTCCCCCTATAAAAGGCCAGATTAGGGGACATCAGTCGTCTTACCTGTCCTTTCCTTCTTAGCCAATTCAAGTTCCTTCATTTTGCAGAAAGGAGAGGTAGTTATATGGCGAGTTACAATCGTTTGAGTTCCTGTCAATTTTGCCGAACACCTTTGTTTTCAAAAAGACCCAATTAGGCTCGTGCCGGCGGGGCACAACGTTACCACATAAAGGAAGACGGAGCAGGGGGACTCTCATAGAGAGTGAGAGTCGTCCGCATTCTAAATGAACCATTTGGTACACGCACGACAGAGAGAGAGAGAGAGAGAGAGAGAGAGAGAGAGAGACGTGTACAATAATAGGCCATTTAGTGCGCACACAACACAGAACAGCAGAGGTCAAGCAATATAGAAACACAGGCAGAAGGGCGACATAGATCCATACATTACATACACACGAATTCAGGTGGAGGTGACAATACATGCATTTACACACAAATGATCCAAGACAGAACATAGAACAGTTTTCTGGCCAAAAATATTTCTTCCTGCATGCTGCGCATTCTTAGTATCCTACTTAATTCACCTGGGCGTTGAGCTTTTTACCTTTTTCCTTCTCTACACCTCTGCCAATTAGTCGGGAATTAACCTGGTCGGGCTAATACTCACAGTGGGGCCTTTGAATCATTTCTCTTTTTCTTTTCTGACGAATGATTTTCCAGGCTGAAGCGACAGGGGGGCATCAACCGGGAGGACAACGGGGCAGAATTTACTCATTGGTGCGCGTCCTTCTTGGTTGTATTATTTGGGGTATCAGGCGAAGTCATATTTTGCCATACTGTAATACCCCGTCAAGTTTCTACTTCGGACCACTCCCCCAGTTGCTGGGTTCAGAGAGAGAGTCATCTGTAAGTAAGGGAATGCTATATCTTTGCTTGTCCGTCGCGTATAGGTACCATGTCCAGTTCCCTTTTTCCCCACTCCATCGGTCGTTCAATCATCACTTAAGTCATACACAAAGTTTTTTCTCTCATTCTCTCAAATGTGTGCAACGTATAATCAGTCGAGCTATACACATCAGGGCATGTACACGTGTATTCACATCACACAAAGTCGTCACATTCTCAGGGGCTGTCCCCTTAGACAATTACGATTTTTCACAGTGCTAGCCTGACTTCCCCGCGGGACCATGGCGTGTTGCTTAGCTCTTCTCCATACTTTAGTCGATGTTCCGACATGACCTGCAGAAAGAAGGGAAAAAAAGAAGGGGGTGGGGGCAGCGTTTTAAAAACATCAGCGCACATAGACCCGAAAAATGTTTTTACCTACCACATACTCGGCCTATCTCCACGGGATGCAGCCTCCACCATCTCGGCGTTTAAGCCCAGAGGGACCGGTAGCGTGGGAGAGATAATTATTGATGGACTAAGGAAAAGGGATGGTCTACAGTGGTATAAGGTCGTTTTTGTCTGTCAGGCGCGGAAACTAGAGGGGCTAGGTGGCATTCCCTTCGGAGTGATTTAGGGCATTTAAAACAACTTCCTTGATACATGTGGTACATAAAGTAGAAGCTAAATACCAGGGCCTTTATTGATTGCTTTATGCTGCACAAAGATGAAGAGAACACATATATCAAAACCCGGAACATTCATATTTGCTGCGTCAATGAACTACGCTTTTTAACCTTCAACCTTAATCGAGCTGCTTCATTTCGCCTATATTTCACCTATATCGGGGACAGTAGCCATACATTCGAAGCTTATCAATCAAGCACTACAATTATACTCGCTTCTTCAAAAACCTTTAATTAAAAATGTTGGTGCACAAATACGGGCCTACAACCCCGTGGGCCGGCCACGGAGCAGACTGGAACTGTGCATGAGGGGAACGGAGTCGGCGGTCATTGATTCCATAATAGAAAGTGCGGCAAGTGCAATAAAATCATATCGAAAATTCATTGTGAGCAAATATCATAAGTGTCGAAAATTCAAACTTTCAATAACCATGGGGCGTCAAACTTAACATCACTTCATTGTCCGAATATTCAATCCGTACCCATCGCATATCGATTCATTGTTAAACCATATAATCATTACCCATCTTATATCCATTCATTGTCCAATCACATAATCAGTACCCATCTTATATCAATTCATGTGTTAAAAACTACATACACATCTCATAACATCAAGGCTGAGCAATCGGGGTACAACAAGGAGCTGAAAGTTTTATTTGTACCGGCGCCATTTTGGGTGAGGTCAGGCATATCCGAGTATAGTCAAAATGCCTCCATCAACTCGTGGTCGGACCAGAACCTCTTTCGGAAGTCCAAACAGTTTCGTAAAAAAGGGGGTAACAGAAGGGACTGGTGATATGAACCATCAGTCAAAAGTGGGGAGGGAGGCAACAATCTTTCCTACCGGGTCATACTGGTGTCCCGCCGGAACTGATCACGTTGGTAGTCTTGCAGGATTTTGGGCATTTCAAGACTGAGGCTGGCGCCGGCATGAGTGCGCTGACGTCTCGTGGTTCCCATCGGGGGATGGGGGCGCCCGCGTGGAGGGGTCGGGCCCCCCCGACTCTTATAGAATCTTCAAGGTCGAGGAGAAGAGCACAGGACGTGCGCCGGTCCTGGGCAAAGTGCCGCTTTACGATAGGAACCCCTTTGAGTGGGGCGTTGGGGGTGTCGCTGGAAGCCTCCACCTGGGGAGGTGGGGGAGGCTCGTTCGCGCCGCCTCCCCCTCCAGCGCACCCCACGCCGTTTCTCGGCTCCGGTATTTACAATGGCCGGACCAGGGGATAGAGAGGGGGGGGTCGGAGGCAGAGACAAGACATCCCTTCCCCCGTGGCCTGCAGGGCGCCGTTTCAGGAGACTTTTCATAACGGCCGGCCCAGGCGATACGAGGGGAGGGGGGGTCGGTGGCATGTGCAAGACATCCCCCCCCTCCATCGTCGCAGCCATCATCGAAGAAAGAAGAGTTGTTGCAGTCATTATAGAAGAAAGAAGTGTTGTCGTAGCCATTATTGAGGAAAGAAGTGTTGTCACAGCCATTATTGAAGAAAGAAGTGTTGTCGCAGCCATTATTGAAGAAAGAAGTGCTGCTGACAAGGGACCCCCTCGGCCTTGGCTCCGGTATTTGATGATGGCCGGATCAGGCGATAGAGGGGGGGGGGTCGGAGGCAGAGGCAAGACATCCCCCCCCGTGGCCTGCAGGGCGGCAGAAGAAGGGAATGGGGAGACCAGTACATTTTCGGGCCATCCGCCCCACGGCCTCTCCTTCCGATGGCGGTCAGCCGGGCCCTGCTCTGCACGCGTCGAGGCCTCGCCTTCCGGATGGGCGTAGCCGTGGACCTGTTGCACTTCGGGAGCTTCCGGAATGGGGGTAGGTATCTGCTGATTTGTATCTATTTCATGTTACCGTTATTGGGCGTGGCGGGCGGTGGGACAGACATGTTTGGGGCAGTGAGGGGCGGCGGAGCCTAACTACCTCGTGTCTGCCTTGGTGCCAAGTTTGGCTTCTCTCGCAATTTTTTATGTTTCTTATTGCGGGTTATTTCTAACGTTTCTTATTTTTAGCGAAGTCGAAAGCTCATCAGTGGCCTACTGATTTTGCTCGATTTCTTTTTCCTTCCTTTTCTAGTGTGTTTCATGCTAAAGTTTCTGTTAACAGGATATGGTCATTACTTCGTACTTTACATATGTCCTTTTTACTAGGGGAGGGTGTCTTCCAGTTAAGCCAGATGATCTACCTCTAATAAATGGTCCGGGTGGAACTAGTTAATCAATCAGTGGGGAGTAGATAGGCATGACAGATTACAACGGGGGACAAAGGTCCGCATTGCCTACCCTTCACTATTTGCAAAGACTAGACAGAATATTTCTATTCTACGTTATTTGCAAACAGAGAATACCTCAAACGAACTATTCCTTGAACAGTAAATGTCCAGACAATCAATCAATCAGTGGGGAGAAAAACAGGCATGACGGATTACAACGGGGACAAAAGTCTGCATTACCTATCCTTCGCTATCTGCAAAGGGAGACAGAATATTCCTATTCCTCTCTATTTGTAGACAGGGAATATCTCAAAAGAACAATAATCGATAAGATTGATAACAAACAATCAGTGGGGAGAAAGATAGGTATGACGGATTACAACGGGGACAAAAGTCTGCATTACCTACCCTTCACTATCTGCAAAGAGGGGGACAGAATATTCCTATTCTTCCCCGTTTGTAGACAGTGAATGTCTCAAAGAGCAACAGAGCAACCAATCAATCAGTGGGGAGAAAAATAGGTATGATGGATTACAACGGGGGACAAAAGTCCGCATTACCTATCCTTCTCTATTTGCAAAGAGAGGGGAACGTTCCTATTCGTCGCTGTTTGCAAACAGAGAATGTCTCAAAGAGAACCAATACTTCAAGTAGCAACCAAGGCTAAATGAACCAATCAACGGACAATACCAGTATTTAAATACCGATTCCAATACAAACAATCAATCAATCAATCAGATGGGTAAAGCCATCCTACCAATCAGACGTAAAGACGTCCTACTTAACCTTACCCGGACCGGACCGTGTGGACAGTTCTTCGCCTTCCCTTTCCAGCGGCCGATCGTTCTCTTATTCCATGTTTTTACCGAAGCATTCCTGTGGGATTCCAGTCAGGACAGTAGGTCACTTGAGAGAGGTCCGTTCGGAATCGGTGAAGTTCAGTCAACCGGCAGCCGGGCGAGGGCCCTCTCAAGGCAGGTATACTCCAATCGTTTAGACGTTCACCCCATCGTCTGGACCTCTCTTACCGGACCTTATGTCGCTGATGGGCCCCGCGTTGGGACGCCAATTGAGGAAAATCCAGCCCAACATACAACCGATGGCTGGGCTGCTGGCGCAAGGCGCCTCTTAGTTCCCATCTTGAACAGTTACCAAATAAAGAGACGGGCGCTGGAAGCAGGGACACAAGAACAGATTTTATTTCTCATGAGGAGAGCCTGTCATTTCGGACACGAAACACAGTGTCTTCAGCAGGTGCTCTAACAACTTTCTCTCCGGCTTCGTCTTTTATACACAATTTTATGATGTTCAAACATTCCTTATTACAATAAAGACACTCTGAAGTACGCAAAGGCATGTTTGGAATCCCAGCTTCAGGCCTATTCCCACGTCAGCCGTTCGGATGTCATCCCCCCCTCCCGTATGTAACAAGAGATTGTGACCCATCAGCTGGACATTCCAACAGGACACGAGGGCAAAGGGGGGGGTGATCCGATCAAAGGTTGGGCAGGCGAGAAAAATCGGTTGGGGGGGGGTGTAGATCCACGAGGCTAGGTCTTATGACTTGGGACCGGGTTGAGAGATCAGGCGCAACTGGGGGGGGGGGGGGTTCGTCGGCAGAGGGGAAGGGTGTTCTTTGGGAGGAAATGGGGCGGTGCGTGGGCCGAGCAGGAGTGTTACTTCCAGAGCAGGGTCGCGCAGAGGGAGAGGGTTCTATGGTCTATGCATGTGAGAGTGGGGGTATTCAATGCGCGCCGGAGGGGAGCCGGGGATTTTAACGAACGGGCAGGGAAGCCGTGGTGCCTAAAAGAATGGCTGTAGTATACATTCGTGCAGGGACCCATACTGGCGGAATGATATGGTCAAGGCTTCACGGTATTCGTTCTGCTCAGGGTGAGGGGTATGGTGAAAGTAAATGAACGCCGCTTATGCACATTAACATTGTCATTTTCCACATTTTAGTGGTAATCTCAGCCTGATCCATGAGATATGTTTGGAGACAGGAAAGGAAATACGATTTACATTTTGCAAGGAAAACTGAGAAATAGCACAGTATCCCATGGATTCCTCTGAAGGTGCCATTCAGTTCCACTAGGGTAATGGATCAGTGTTTTCACATTTGTTGGAGAAAGGTACCATATCAGAACTGTGTATTCCTGTGTTTTCTAGAGTACTGGAAACTGCCTGTATCTGATTGATCTTATATAATAAAAGAGATGTGCCGTCTTCAGTAGAATTGTTTGTCTTGGCTGCTTTGTTTAGTGTACTTTAAAGGATATTCCACTATGGGTTATGGAGCCTGGTTTAGTCCGTACAACCTGTACGGGAAATGTGACCAACCCAAGTGTCTTTAAATTAGTCTAGGAAAGTGTCACATTTGTCTTCATTTATTTGGTAGTATGTGCATTCTACCAGGAGGTCGTAATGTTTCACTAGTTTGAAGTAGGGTTGAATGCTGGGGGAATCAATTTTATAAAATCTTTTGCAGAATTGCTGGGGTCTAGAGAGGTTTCCCAACCAAGTGGCTGATAGTGCTCATGGTCTCTCTCTACAACAATAAGCTGCACTTGGTTCTCCTCCGTTGTTCGACTCCATTCTTGGGAGCTCAGAAGCCCAGGGTTTATACCCAGGCCCTCGAGCGCCGGCATGAGATCATCATCCTTGTTGGAAGGTGTGGTAGGCTCACTGGGCTATGGACCGAGCATTGGGAATCACTGGGGAGTGCAGGCTGCTTGGTTGAAAGAAGGCAGTGTCAGTGCTGCTTGTAGCCATGTGAATGGCTGAATCAGTCTGGTTGCTTAGGGAGGATTGAGCAAGCAGCCGGGGCCCGAAACTGATTACCTGTATTACCTCCTGGTCCTTACTAAGTCTTGACACTGCGTAGGCCATTGGAGTGCACCAAAGCCCAAAGAATCACCAGATCAAAGCCAGGACCGTCACTGCATTTGAATTGCAATTCCATGAGTATTTTAAATTGTCTTTTTTTAATGCAAAACTACTCACCCCATTAAATAGTGAGATGAAAGATACTATTGAACAATTCTCGAAAATACATTGTCATAGTGCATAATTTGTGGCCTTCTTTCAAATTATTTTTATTGTCAAATATTAGGGAAATACTGGAAACAGTACATCATACGTGACTACAAGTTTCCTTTTGATTTGCACGTGGTCTTAGAAATGTTTGCAAATGGTTTTATCTTTGCTCCATCTTAATTTCCTAAACAAGTTGAAAAAAGATATGCTACATAATAAAATATAGCATCAATTTGCAAAAATGAGATCAGTTCCTCTTAGAACAACTCCTGCCCCCTGGCAAAATATATTAAGATAAGGTGGGGGAGAGGCAGTTTACCTGAAGGTCTGGTGACATATAAACAGCATTCTGATGCTACATCTTCCGCCTCTGAGATACAATGACATTACTTAAGGAAACCAACAAAATGTCCTACCCATATAAACAAGGAAAACCAAAAAAGGAATGATTAGAATATAACTACCAAGAATCTGTGTTTTGAAAAAAATAATTGAGGAGACTATAAAACTACCATGGCTTTGGGTTGGGAAAAAAGAACTGTAAACAAAATTGACTCCACAAACCAACAAACTAATTTCTAAAAAAGATCAGATAGATCACCGTACGCTACACCATGATTCCACCAGTGGTCAATACACAAAACGCACAAGATAGAAAGGGCCCAACTAGCAGAGAATTCATTGTTGGAATAAGTGATAAAGCAATCAATGGACATAAAAAGGCTTCATAACGATCTCAAATCTACACAAGATGATCATAATACAGCTGAGGATTATGATTTGAGACCGTCTACTGCAAAAATAAATTAACAGTAGCCTACAAATATTAGGAATTGCAGAACACTCACACAAGCCTCCATCTAGGCCATTGTTACTTAGAACGCTTGATGCAACAGTAAATGCACCTCATTTCTGTTCTGACAAGCTTGGAGTGCAAGTAGATCTCATGCACACTCTAGCTCCCTATGTCGCACTAATTGATAAACAGCTGGAATACCTAAATGGCTTAATACATTGGGCCAATGCTGAGACAAGGCTCCCTCCACAGACCTGTGCATATTCAGCAGTTATTAACGAATTATCAACTTTACCAAAGTCTTTTGGATGTTCTTCTACAGGACGTGAAAGTGCTTAAAAATAGCAATCTAAAATCAGAGCTACAAATGCCAACAAGTATACCATTAGGTATACAAGTGAGCCCACAACCAACTCTCAACCTTGTGCTATAAATTGTTCCCAAAAGATTATGCACACAGCTCCCATCCATTTACTATCAGATGAAATAGTCTTTCAATTAGTGAAATTTCCCTATGAAAAGTGCACAGTGGTCACTGGTGGGGAGACATCTGAGAAAGCGCAATGTTTGGCTTCTCAAAAAACCATTAAACTACTAACAAATAAGGGAAACGTCCCAGAAATGTCCATAATAAAAAGAACGAAAACCAAATTAATCAAAATGGCAAATTGCTTCCAATATTTATATCTTTGAGAAACACAAACTAATTTCAGAGACAGGAAGCAAACCCAAAAGAACAAATTAAATCCTATGACATCAAAGTTTGCATGCCACATATGGAGTATCTCTGAATCAAAAAGACTGACTTATATTTAACCCAAATACAATATGTAGAGAAGAACCAGGGATCCAAAACTATTTTGCGGACACATCAGATGACAATGAAGAGAGGAGAGATTTTAAAACTAAAAAGACAGTGTAAACAAATAATCATTCAATAACAATGGCCCAAAACAAAGCAGAGGATATTGAAACAAAGATCGAATAACAAAATAATTATATCATTTCACCCTTAACTTACTTTACAAAACACCTTGGGGTATAGAACCACTGAAAAAGGAAGAAGCCAAACCACCAGTGGCCAAAGTTGAAAATCCACAAACAGCAAAATCAAACACACCCACCCCAAGATGAAAATTGCATCAATGTTCTGCTAGATTATGCAGAAACCTGCATGGTACAAAATGGACTAGAGTATGCATTTTGCACTAAGAAAATATCACAAAATGCAACAGAACACAAACAGCATCAGCCAGCAGCCTCTCATCCTCTTTTCCTGGTAGGCATGTGTGCCCCAAAGTACTCTAAATTACGTAAGCAAAACTAATTGACAGGAATTTCATGTCACAAGAGCACCCCGAAAAAATGCCAAAATTATTCAGATTACTCCATTGTATTAAAAATTTCCCACAGGCCAACACTGTAGCTGTTAAGCAAGCAGCAATGGCCTAATAGGATCCTAACTTTACTTACTACTCATAAGTGCCCTTTGTGAATACCGAAAATCATAAAGTTAGGATTTAGTCTTAGTTTAGTAGTAGCAAAGTTAGGAATCCTAACTTTGCTACTCCTAAATGCCTTTTGTGAATACCGAAAGTCGTAAAGTTAGGATTTTGTCTCAGCTTACTTTTGTGAATCAGGCCCTTTGAGACCAATGTATCATTGTTTAAACAGACTTTACATGGTAGGCATGTTTTGAATTTATCTGAGAGATGGTTCCTCTAGATTCCCTTACCATTTGCTGTTTTTAGTGTGTAAACTGCTTGAGGTAAGAATGCTGAAGGTATGGATGTGTGGGATCAGATATATTGATATATTTGTTTGTTCTTGGCGTCGTTTTCACTAACTGCCTTAATCATTGTGCTGTGATCAGATGTTTTTTTGTGCAGATTGTTTCGATACTTACAATAAAAATAAGAATGCATTCACTTTCTATCTACTGACTGTGATTAATCAATGGATTGCATGAGATTGAATTCTTTCACTTAACCAATACTAGGCATCTAGTGAGCATAGCCTCTGTGCGGCTCATGTGTGACTCTTATTGAACACTATCAAAAGGCGAGTATTTTCCCGCTCATTAAAGTAACTTTCCGGCAGGTCATTATTTATTGAAATGTTTTTTTTTAAATTTCTTTTTATTGAATAGTTTCGACATAACTTCACCATCACAGTATCTGTGCAAGCAATAACATAATTACACATTTCCCGACATCAACATCTTATACTAGGTCACATTTACAGATTGAACGAATTCAAGGGGATTCCTGAGTTTCAGCCTCTATCTGAGGAGCAGGAGGGATGCAGATATCTCCTCTCTATCAATTCCATGCCTCCCATATCTTTCCCCACTTTCTGGGACACCCTCTTGCAACATAGACTGACTTCTCCCTGAACATGCACAAGTCCAGGTCCTCTGTCCACTTTTCAGTTTGGGTAGTTAACTCGCTCCTCACTGCTGTGCTACATTTCTCTTTGCTATCATATATGTCAGGGTTGTCCATTGTGTTGCGTATGTATTAAGATCTGTCGGTTCCCAAACATTAAGGAGACACCTTCGAGCTTCGGACTGTATGCCTATATGAAGGACATCCCTCAGTGTTCGGTGTATGGCTCCCCAGTATGATTGTATGCGTTGGCAGTTCCATAGGATAAGTATACATGTCCCCCTTTACCTGCACCCCCTTCTACCTCTGTCATTCTCCGCCTTACCCATTTGCACCAAGCCAGGCCCTGTAACATAGATCCTATGCAGTATTTTGAGCTGTACCAGTCTCAGCCTGGCCTGGATGGCCACCTCCGCGGGGAGGAAACTGCCCCTTGCCAGTCCTCCTCGTCTAGCTCCAAGCCATCCCTGACCCATTTCTCCTTCAAGGCTTGTAGCAGGTCTGCCATTTTGTTAACCAGTTTTTTTTATAAAAAAGCGAAATAGCCTTCACAGGAGTTGGCCATCAAGTATTCTGCCCTCTAAGGGGGAGGCTTCTGGAAGCTTGTTGTTCCCAGATACCTGGGTATGTAGGGCTTGCCGTATGTGGAGGTACTTTTAATATTCAGTGTCCGCCAGGCTGTATTGCTGTTTAAGAGAGGCGAAAGGGATTATCTCCCCTCCCCCAGATATCCTCAATTTGCGAGATTCCGATTAGGTCCTACTTGTCAAACCCCTTGGATTTCCACAGGCTCCCCAACCTCTTGGAACTCCATAATGGAGTAGCCAGTGTAAATTTATCATCCCATCCTAGTTGTTTATTGGCCGCATGCCGTATATGAATTGAGTGTGCAGTTGGTCCGGTAAGAGGGAATCTGCGGGGTTTGTCATACAATGCTCTTTTGTAATCAGCCCTTGGGAGCAACCACCTGTCCATGGGGTACCTGAGATCATTCGGACCGCCATATATCCCATGGTTAATTGCCGCGAGATGTGCCACCCAATAGTATTTCCTGACGTCCGGGAGGCTGAAGCTCCCATCATACCAATTGTGCGTCAATTTAGAGAACGCTATTCGGGGCCTGCAGTCCCAAAGGAGTTCTCTTTTCAGGTTTTCTATTCCTTTAAAATAGGATGTGGGGACTGGGTCCATCGCATTCTGGAGAGCGGCCATCATCTTGAAGAGGGCCGCTCTGCCCAGCAAGGAAAAGGGAAGGGATTTCCAATGTCTGACATTGCTCCTTAGTCTCCGGATAGGTGGTTCCAAATTATGTGTAAAGCGGCGTTCCGGACTCAGCGTTACATATATGCTGAGATACCGGAAGCCCTCCGCTGACAGTTCCTCTGTAGAGTTGGCGGATCTCCCCAGAGGACATAGACAACTGACTTTGTCCAGTTGATGGTAAAACCTGAGAATTTCCCGAAGATTGCGAGAATATCGAAGAGACCAATCAATGAGGCTTTTGGAGAAGTCATATAAAGACGGATGTCATCAGCGTATAACGAAATCCTGTCCTCCCAGCCTTGGGTCCATCGCATTACGTGAATTACTTGATCCTGCCGAATCCAAGCCGCCAGGGGTTCCTGTGCGATTGCAAAGAGGAGCGAGGACAAAGGACATCCCTGGCGTGTACCTTGCTCAGCTGGCAATCTGGAGACTTATGGTTTTTCACTACCGCCGGGACCATGGGACTGGAATATAGCAGTAGGACTTAGCTTACAAAGGAGGGACCAAACCCTAATTTGCCAAACACCGCAAAGAGGTATGGCCATTCAACCATATCGAAAGCCATGGTGGCACTGGCATCCAGGGATACCAATAAAGCCGGTTCAAGTATGGTCGATACTCTGCCCGGTACTCCGTGTAGGTGGCGCAGATTAAGTGCCGTATTACGGTGTGACATGAAGCCTGACTGGTCAGGGTGGACTAAAGTGTTGATAACTTTAAGGAGGTGTGCTGCAAGTAATTTTGTGAGAATCTTAGGCTTCACATTCAGCAGTGATATAGGCCTGTAGGACGCACAGTCCGTTTTGGATTTGCCTTCTTTATGTATGGCAACTATGTTTGCGACCCGCTGATCGTATGGTAGTATTCCTTTGTCTCTGCTTTCCACAAACATGGAGCACAGATGGGGGGCGATCTTGTCAGGCTGGAGTTTGTACAATTCAATGAGAATGCCATTCGGTCCAGTCGCCGTCCCTAAATTGATCCCCCTTATTGCCTGTGCTACTTTGTCATCCGTTAACGGTGGATTCTTAATATGCTCTATTTTCGTCCGAGAGGGTGGGAAACCTAATGTCCCGGAGCAGATTGCTGTTGTCATCCTCTGTGAAGCTACTAGCTGCGTCATAAACCATCTGACAATGTGCCCCGAACGCGTCCGCTATTCCCTGTGGGTCTACTATGGGGGCGGAGCCCTCGTCCTGCAGCTCTGGTAACACGCGAAATGCCCAGTCCCGTCTGTCCAACCACGCTATTAGTTTCCTGCCTTATCCCCGTGTTCATATATTCTGTTCTTGATCTCCCTGCCCTGAGCCCTGGCTCTATCCTCTACTATGCTTTCAAATTCATCTTGTCTTAGCTGCAGGAGGTGGATTCTTTCGGGCATTACTGCTTGGGCCACGTCATCTTCTGCTTTTAGTACTCCTTCCTCGGCCTGCACAAGATCTGCCTGCCTTTCCTTCTTTCTTCTGGCAATCAGGGAACGGGTTTCCCCCGAATGACCATTTTGTAACCTTCCCGTATTGTCTGGGCTGACTCGACCGTACCCACGTTTTCATGAAAGTAATTATCTGTAGCACGGGCAATGCTCTTCCTGGTAACTGGGTCCCTCAGATACCATGAGTTAATGGGGGCAACCGTCCCGGCATTCAACTGTCCAAGAATCACTTTCATCCAGACCGGGAAATGATCTGAAATGCGACGGCCTAGGTGGTGAATCTCTCGAATAGTGTGTGCTTGCACTGCTGGTACTAAAATATAGTCAATGCATGATAGGCTACGGTGAGCTCCAGATAGGTGAGTGTATCGGGCCCTTTCTGGATTGTATGTCCTCCAGGCATCCACAAGCCCCATTGACTCGAAATGTTGGCAACCACACTGAACTGGTCTGAGGTCCCGCTGAGGATATCAGTCAAGGGCACCGGTCAACACAGCATTAAAGTCCCCTACTATTACTAGTAGGCCGACTGGGAGTGACAGGAGTATAGTGCTAATATCTTTGAAAGTATCAGTTTGAAGGCCAGTTGGTACATATATTGAGATAAATGTGGCCGTCTTCCCCTCCCATTGACCGGAAACCCTGATAAATCTACCTTGTGTGTCTGGCCACATGGCTTGTACTGTGAAGGGAAATTAATTCTTAATTAGTATGCCTACTCCCCGTGAGCCAGAGGTGAAACCTGCATGTGCCACCAAATTGTAGCCTCCCCTATGCAACGCCATACATTTATTCCCAATCAAGTGAGTCTCCTGCAAGAGAACAACATCTGGGGCTTGTCGCCTAATAAAGTGGCTTACCATGCCACGCTTGATTTTATCTCCCAGACCATTCATGTTCCAGCTGAGAACTCTAACCCGTGTTTCCTGTTGTGTACCCATCATTGTTAACCCTTGAAAGTCACTTCTGTCTGGTGTATCTCTGTGGTGGTGCTAAACAAACAAATACTTCAAAGAAATCAAACATGAAAACTGATAACTCCCCCTCCCATTCACCCCCCTCCCTGCACCCCTGCCCTCTGGGGTCCAAACTGTCCATAGTCTAACTTGCAGAGTGTCTGTCGCCCAAACTGATACTAGAAGAAGAAAAGAGAAAAGTGAGGTATGTCCGTCTCCCCCGGCCCCCCCCATCAGGTAAATTGTGCCTTGCTACTGTGGCTGATTTACTGTAGCGACCTACAATGTGTGGGCATACAAGAATCATCTCCCCCCATTATTCGCCCGACCCGCCAAAGCAACGATATCAGTCCACAGGTCCAGTGATCGACTGAGTCCAACCCTCCCAATCACCAACCCCCCGCCCGCCCCCTCAAGAACCACCTCACAACAGTTTCTCATTTTCTGAGAGTCAGCGATTCTCTAGCCAGTTCACCGCTATCTCAGGGTTGTCAAAAAAAACAGGCCTTTCCCTCCGCCTCCACACAAAGCCTGGCTGAGCACAGCATGGCATACTTGTATCCCTTGTCCTTTAATGTCTTCTTGATTCCTAGGAAGGAACATCTTTGTTGCTGCACCATCTGGGTAAAGTCCGGAAAGCAGATGTCCGAGTTTTCATATTTCAATGGAGGCCCAGTCCGGGCATGTTGGAGTATCACATTGCGATCTCAAAAATTCAGGACTCTCGCTAGATTGGGGGGCTCCCGGTTTTGGACGACCTCCGGGTACTCTATGGGCTCTTTCAATAACAAAGAACTTTCTGAGCCCCCTGGGCTGTACGTGGTTTACAATCAAGTTCTCTACAAAAAGGTCCGTGGCTTGCCCCTCTGATCGTTCCAGAACTCCTAAAATCCGTATGTTATTATGCTTAAGCCGCCCTTCATAATCGTCCAGTTTGGTTTTGGTGACTTTTGCTGAATTTTGTAGCTCTTCAACTTCCGTCTGGAGCTGGGAGGCGTCTTCTACCAAGCAGCCATTGTAGTTCAGGTGTTCGATGAGAGGATATCTCTCTAGCGATTTAGCCCACCGCCGATGAGTAGAGACCTCCGACAGCTGGAGACGCCTCACCCGTGCACAATATCTGTCAATAATGAGCTCCGTGGTTTGTCTAAGGTGCACCGCTGGCCGTGACGATCACTCCATATGGAGGTGTCCGCGAGGCAGTCCACCCTCGTCGCCCGGCTATTGCAAGGGCAGAGTCTCCAGAGGATAAATATGGGGTCTCAGCCTACCCGGGGATCTCAGAACTGCCCTGCCCCAGAGCGGCCCCACCCCTGTGGGGATGTAGCGTTATTAGGGTATTGCTGAAGTAATGCCAGCGTGGGTTTCACAAGAACACTTACTTCGTAATTCCAGATGTGCCAGGTCTATCAGGGGAAGCATCCAGTAATCTCCAGCTGATACCTCTTAAACAATTTCAGCCCCCTTAGCTACTCCTTCCCGCAGTCGTGCTCTTTCGCAGGCCTCGGTCGTGGATTCGGGCGTTGGCGCTGGCTCCTCCAGAGCAGCCACCCTTCTCACCCTTTTGTGGCTCTACTCAGTCACTGTCACTCCTCTCTCTATGTAATGGCTTTGGCTGATGGCGTGTTCCAGGTTGGATTGTCCTGTGAGGGGGGAAACAGGAGAAGCGGGGGGAGATACACCCACTGGTCGACCCCTGGGCGATGTGTGTGCCCGAAGGGGTCAGGCCGATGGCCAAGTGTGCTTCGGCCCGCGCTCAGGGCGGCTCCCTCTCTTCGCCGCCCGTACCCTGTCACACTTCGCATTTCTCCCCCACTTCGTCTCCCTTTTGTTCACTGCCGCTCCCTCAGGGCAAGCCCCGGAGCCTCCAGGCCCGCATCTCCAGCTTCGATCCGCAAACTCCGAGGTTCTCTTCACTGCCGCCCCCGGTGGGGGTCCTATCCTGTGGCTTGTGGCTACTACACTCACACAAGGCCCCGGTCTCCGACGCTGAGGCAGGCCGCTCCCCAGGAATGTAGTTGGCCATGTCTCCGAGCGCTGCCGGAGGTCTGTGGATGCCGCAATCTGTCCACTAACCCCTCCGGTTAGTGGAATACTCACAAGGGATGGATTATGTGTCGGATTTATAGGGGGTAAATGTTAGGGCCGGCGGAGCTCTGCTAAGCCGCGGCCATTTCCTTTTGCAGCTTAGCCACGCCCCCATTCATTGCAATGTTCAAACTTTACAGACACTAGCATGTCCTTCTGTTTCCTGGTATTTGACTTAAAGTGCTCAGGTACCTGATGACCCTATTTGGTATTTCTCATGCATTACAAATCAAGCGTCATCTTTGTATTGCTCTAACAGGGTTTCTGTTCCTGACCCTGAATAGTGTGCTTCAGTCACGAGGTCACCTCTAGGCAAACGTTGTTCCTAGAGGTCAAAGGGCCCCTCTTTCTTCAGGGTCCCCAACAAGACTTCTTTCACATAAGGAGGTCAGGGCCACGGATCCTGGACAAAGAGTCCAACATTTACTTATCCGGAGAGCATTCCTCCACTCAATACAGGAGTTCATAACTAAACTGGTCCATCTATCATCTTCTATAGTTTTGCTCTTTTTTAAATGTCTCTGCTCTGTGCCGGTTGCTTATAAGTATAAATGGAGTGTTCTGGAAGGGGGGTCATCTCTACCCCTTCCAGGAATGCCACATCACCTTCATACCTCAGACTGACATTTATTAGGAGCTGTCCAAATGCTAGTCCATCACTAGTACAACAATTTGGGATTTTGCAAGATGGGAGAATCAAGTGGTGATCTGGACCACCTCTTATCCTAGCCCAAGTTCCACTCCTAGCTGACACTACAGCAGGGGCTTCCCTCAACAATGTCAAAAAGATCTCTGGGGTTACTGGAGTTCTGCGAGGTCCCCCTTTGTCCCTGTGAGGAAGAAACAAAACGTTTGTCAGAAAGACTCTGTTCTTCGCCCTATGCAGATTTCTCTCCTGTCCCCTTCCTGTTGTCAGGAAGATATCCCCCAAAATGCCCCATTTTTCTAGTAGTTGCTTTTAATTGAAATATGACCTGCATAATAGTTAACTTGGCCCGGTAGGGCAGTTCAAAACTAAAAACTGAAATCTCATTGGGGCTAGCTCACGGAATTATCACAAAAATCAAATTACAATGAGGAACTCATACAGGCCAAAATGTATATTTTGTATTAGTTCAGGACGCAGTGAAACAAACAAAAACTCACATCAATGTCCTTTTTATGTTGACCTAATCCAAAAATTGTACTTTAACAGTTTTCATCCAAGGTGAACACAGTTAAGCGTTACAGACTTGCAATTTAGCCAGAAAGAAAGAGGGAATTTATTTTGTGGCTTCCCAAATAACTTATACAGCTTTCAAAGCCATTAGTCGGTGTATTTTCAGTTCCATTTTTGGCAACTATACCTGTGCACTAATATCAGACTGAGTCAGGCAGCTCAAAAGCATTTCAACATATGTTTCAAGGGATGAAACTCCATCAGGAGGTTTCAATCAAAACATAGATCTAAACCAGGAGGTTAAAAATCAAAAATCTGTCCTTTTGTGGCTAAAGAAGATTCCTAAACAAATGTCCTTTCTATCTGAGGCTATTGAGAATTTAACCAGTGCTTTATACATTCTTCTCTAGAAAACATTCACTACTGGAAGTAAATTCTGAACATACTTAAAATGTCCATGTTGCAGCCATGGGTCTCCTACCCTGACATCCTTACTTTTCCCCACCCTTGTTCTATGTTGGCTGCCTCAAGGACTTCAAGGTCTCACGAGGGCTAGGCCTATCCTTGCCACTGAACAGACAATTTAGTGCTGACCAAACCTCTTATTTCAAGGATTATGTGCTATTATTTTTTATAGGTGTCAAACCTAGCACATGAGTCGCAGCACTAACATCAGTACACTTACTAGGGCTTACTTGCCTTCAAAATAAAAGATCATCCCTAGATACAGGGTCTAAGTTAGTAAATAAAGAAGGTATAAGGCTATGGGTGGTGAAGATATATGTTGCACATATTACCAGCAATGATCTTTCTTATATAGATTATTTTGGCTTTACGGAAGTTAGCCAGCAACTTACACAGGACTTGTAAGGGGGTGAGCTCCCATCAGTGCAGCTGATGCTCCCCATTTGTTCATAATGTTAAAAATGTTCTTCTGGGTGCCAGGTGCATTAGTAAAGCAAGTAGGGAAATAAACAGATTGATTAATAAAACTATCAATCTCCTACTCTCCTACTCTCTTAAAGTTGAGTCATGCTCACATAAGACAATGACTATTCTTATAGGTTTACTGATTAAAGAATCAAGATTTTATTAAAGACAAGGAGGCTAGCATTATGCATTATCTTTTAACTCCTTCTGAGCAGCAACATTTAGAAGCTCCCAGAATGGAACTTAACAATATCACAAAAAAAAGATTGTTCAAACACATAAAGTCTCTATTTTCTTCCTCTTTTGTTCGTCTTCCTTAACAACTTCGAAACATATATACTGGAATCGGAGCGTGGCTAGGGCGCTGATGGTGGAGGTCGCCTGAGCGCTCGGCTCCGCGATTGAGCCGCCATTAATCCTGTTTCCCGGGCGTCAAGGGCTCCCCAACCCTCCGATTATTGAGCGAGGTGGGCGCTGAGCCGGGGGGGCGACATTGGAGAGCCGCAGCGAGGCACGGTCGAGGTGAACGAGGGCCGAACGAGTGCCTACGGACCGAGCGGCGCCAAGCTCAAAATGGGGCCCGCTCCGTCTTGGTGATCCTGAGACAGCCCGTGGACCTAGGAGGCCGGAGAATCCGGCGAAGCCTTCTCTCTCTTCCCCCTTAATGGCGGAGCGACGCAGAAGCCAGCTGCCTGAGTGACCGACGACACTTGTGAACTCTTTGAGCAGTGCCCGTCGAGACCGCCGCTCGGCTGGACCCTTGGAACACTGCGAGACGCGGAGCTGAGGAAAGAGGGAGGAGCTGATCAGAACCCCATCAAACTCGAGACGACATCGGCCTCTGCCGCCTCGGACCTCGAGAACGTTGGCACGCGTGCCCATTTGCACCACGCTGAGAGGGAACCAAACCCAGTGCAAGGAGCTTGAGGCCGAGAGAGTGGATGGAAAGAGATCGGCCTGGTCCTTGGGCCTACGCGGACTGGTGACGGTGAGGGTGGAGGCCTGCAGTTTGAGACGGAGGTGGAAGTGGCTCGGGAGGATCACGGCCCCCGACCGCACACTACGGACTGGTGGTGACCCTTCTCCCCCCTCCCCACCTTTTTGCTACAAGGAAGCATGCTGCCGTCCCCCGCTTGGCCCCCTGATACCGCGCCCTGACAAAGGGACAACTCGAGAGAGCCCGCGCCACGTGGTATCTACAGCGGGCGCCATTGTTGCCTGGTCCGAACAACCTCGGTGATTCTGCAACGACCCACCAACAGCTATCATTGAACTCCTATATTCACTACGAGCGGAGTGACCCGAGTGGGCGAGCTCCTGGTTCCACGCTCCTGGACCGCGAGCGGTCATGACTCACTCCGTCGCCACACAGGGGGCTGGCCGTCGGGCCGCGCTGATACAAGAGCTGAGATGGCTCACCGATTGACGCTCCTCATCTGGGGGATCGCCAGATCCACCGCCGGAGACCACGGCCACCATGGTGAAGCCGAAGGGCACTAAAGGTGGTACACAGGCCACCTCGGATGCGGAGACGCCGGACAAGGGAGACCAGCTGGACCCGGAGACGTTGAGGGACCCACACCTCCAGCACCAACTGGACAAGATTCTGGCGATGATAACCGATACGAGATTGGTACTCCAACAAGACATTGCCCAGGTCGCGACGAGCCTGGGCTTGCTCAGAGCTGACCATGGCAAGCTCTCGGACAGAGTCAAGGAGGTGGAGAACTCGGTTGGAACCCTAGAGCCGGCGCAAAAAACATTAGCCGCCGCCATGAAGGCTGCTCTGACTCGGATAGATGCACTGGAGAGGAGGGCGGAGGACGCGGAAGGGCGCAATAGAAGGAACAACATCCGGTGGTGGCAGCCAAGGGGCTCTCCTCTTTTTACACCCTGGAACGGGCACACAGGGTTCTGTCCAGGCCACCACAACAAGGCCGACAGAGACCTGCTCCTCAATAATGCCAGAATGAATGGACCCTACCAGGTGGAAAACAGCAAAGTGAATATCTTTCCGAACTACACCTACGAGACCCAGCGTAAGCGGGCCTCCTTCTTAGCGATCAAACGTGAACTGAGAAGTGAGAGTTTATTCAGTATTCATTGCTATTTCCAGCGAGGCTCCGAATCATACTAGATGGCACGACTAAATTCTTTGATACCCCGGATGAAGCGTGTAGCTGGTTGGAACTATATAGAGCTGGCAAGGATGGCCATGGGTCTTCTTTTTTGACTACCTCAGAGGTCGGACTACGGCGGAGGTCTAAGAGCATCCGAAATAGCCGGGGTAGACTTGGCCGGCCCTCGACTGTGGAGACTACGGCGGAATGGCGAGGTGTGTTGGAAATGGTATCCAGTATGTCAGGCTCTCAAGGTGGACCCATAAGCGAGGTTTCGGAACCTGGCGGTGGTGAGGACCACACGGACACGGAGGACTCCGAGACTGATAGTGTGGCCCTTCCTGTGATCACCCCAGAGACGGCAGAGGGACTGCTTGATGGACAAGGGTGATTTCGGGTGAGCCGGTTCCAACAAAGGGGTGGGTGGTGGGAAGGGGGGCGAGCCCCCGCGGGGAATGTTGGATAATTGGATGATGGATGGGTTGGGGATAAGTCCTGTGTTTGCCCTCGATATTTATGGCTCGATCGCAATTAGGTAGCTTGGCCATGGGGAGGCCCCCTGTCGGTGCTCGACCCCCATATTGCCCTTAAGGCACGCCTGTGGTGGCTACTGTCAGGACAGTTTTTGATTTTCTGGGTACAGTTTGGATGGGAACTAGATTGCAATCTTTGGGACCTGTTCTGGGGAGGGTGGGGGGGGGAGACATGGTTTGGGGTTAAATTGTTGTTGTTGGGGGGTGGGTACGCCATCGGTGCAGAGTGACTACTGTGTTTGATCTTACTTGAGCACGACTGGGGGAGACATGGCAGGACGCAATGGGACAATGGCTGAATTATCCACTTTGAAATGCATTACCTGGAACGTGCGTGGGCTGCATTCCATGTCCAGGCGCCACAAGATACACGCTTACCTGGTGCCTAGGGGAGTACAGATTGCGCTATTGCAGGAAACGCACCTCACAAAAGCAGAGGGACTAGCCTTACAGCGCAGGTGGAGGGGACAGGTATACAATACCACATACTCGGCCTATGCTAGAGGTGCGCTAATTTGGGTACGGGCTGGGGTCCCCCTGCAGGTGACGAAACATACTGTGGACCCGGAAGGGAGGTTTGTGGCCATAGCGGGTAAATTGAGGGGAAAATATTTAAATATTTGCAGCATTTATGTGCCCAACGTGGACCAGCTGGCCTTCTTTGCGGCGCTATCGGGCTCCCTGACCCACTATCTGACAGGGCCATTCTTGATCGGAGGGGACTTCAACTCGGCGGTGGACATAGATCTTGATGGATCTCACCCTCCCCTGGCGGACTCACCAACATGCCGAGTAGCCAGGGGTAGACTGGAATGGCAGACTAAATGGGGACTGACTGATATCTGGCGGGCCCACACCTGTATACCCGGGACTACTCTCACTTCTCCGGTATGCATGAACTACATGTGAGGCTGGATGGGTTCTTGGGATCGGCGGAATTGGTGTCCTCGGCCGCGAGATCCGAGTATTTAACGAGGACTATTTCCGACCACAACCCTCTTCTGGCCGACTTCAGATGGTGCCCGGGTACCCCCTGTGTCCCAACTTGGAGGTTGCGCCCTGAAATGCTAGAGGATTTATTGTTTCGGAGTGAACTGGAAGACAGAATCACCGCCTACTTCGCGGCGAATGAGAGCACGACTGGGGCAAGGGCCACGGAGTGGGATGCCTTTAAGGTGGTAGTGAGAGGCTATTGCATTACTAAGAAAGTGGGGATGCGACGAGTCCCTTTAGAGGACCTCGGGAAGGCAGATCGGAAGCTATGCGAGCTGGAGCTCTTGAGGCCCGGCCACCCGGAGCTTCAACAACAGACCGCAGCGGCGAAGGAAGCCGTAGCTGTCGAAGTTGAAAGGCTACGCAGTTTTGATTATAAAACTTATCTGACCAGATCGCTAGCAGAGGGTGACAAATCGGGGGCGCTCCTGGCTTGGCTAGCTAACCCCACGAGGCACACCTCTCCCACGGTTGCTATGCGGGACGCTGAGGGAGTAGAGGTCTATACCCAGCCCGAAATCCTCAGTTGTTTTATGAACTACTACAAAGATCTATACCAGAGCAGGATGATAGCGGACACTAACCCCATTGATAACTTCTTACGGGATTTGCCCATCCCTACTCTGGAACCCGAACAGGTGAAGGAATTGGGGAAAGACGTAGAGCTAGAGGAGATTCGCAGTGCCATAAAACGTATGGCACGCAACAAAACTCCGGGACTGGACGGGCTTCCAGTGGAGTTCTATGCCACCTATGTCGACCTCCTGGCCCCGCGGCTGTTGATAGTATATAGGGAGGCGAAGCGCCTAGGGCACGTCCCGGGCTCGATGCGTGAGGCCCTAGTGGTCCCCCTGCTTAAGCCGGACAGGGAGAGTGGCGACCCGGCATCTTATTGGCCGCTTTCGATGCTCACGGTAGATTATAAAATATTAAGCAGCATCCTAGTGTCGAGACTACTGGGACACATGGGCTCCCTAGTACACAAGGACCAGGCGTGGTTCATTCCCAAGCGGAACATTACAATGAACATCCGTCGCCTACTCCGCCTGTTGGAGGAGGGTCATGACGAGGCTCCCCAACCCATGATCCTTTCGATTGACCTGGAGAAGGCTTTCAATAGTCTGGAGTGGGAGTACCTCCGCAGAGTGCTTAGTTGTTTTGGGGTAGGGGAAGGATTCTTGCATTGGACAACAGTGATATATACCTCTGCGATGGAGAGGGTAAGATCAGGACCGGTGATCTCCCAGCAATATCCGGTAGAGCGAGGTACGAGGCAGGGCTGCTCGTTATCCCCGCTGCTTTTTGTGCTGGCAGTGGAGCCCCTGGCGTTGTCAGTTCGCACTGGGGCCCAGTACGGAGGACTAAGGACCTTATCGGGGCAACAGTTCATTTACCTGTACGCCGACGACCTGTTGTTTTTCCTGGCGGATGCTGAGGGGGCCTTGGCTGGTGCCGATGCTGTACTCACTTCTTTTGGTGAAATATCGGGCCACAGGGTGAACTGGTCGAAAACTTGCTTATTTTCGGTTCGCAAGGGGGACCCCCAGCCCGACACACCTAGGGCAATCAGATGGGCACCCAGCTGCCTAAAATATCTGGGGGTTTATATTTACCACTGCCCTGCTGACGTTCTGGAGGGCAATATATCCCAGTGCGTTCGGGCACTAAAGGGTAGCATGTCCTTTTGGGCTACCCTGCCGTTGTCGGTGGCAGGACGTATAGCACTACTAAAGACGGTGGCGCTTCCCCGGCTATTCTATTACTTCAGGACGCTTCCGATCTGGTTCCTGCCTGCCGTATTCCGGAACCTGAAATCGCTAATTGTGGCTTTCCTTTGGGGACCAGGCGGCCGCAGAGTTGCGCATAAGACCTTGATGAGACCTAAAGCGGAGGGTGGGCTAGCTGTTCCCGATTTTGAAACATACCACTTAGCTGCTCAATTGCAGACCTACACTCAGGAGGTAGCACAGGAGATTCGGGGTCCAGAGGAGGAGCGGGGGCTGGGAATACCCAGACACGTCCTTTCTTATATCGCACTTCAGCAGAGGCTAGCAATGAGGGACCTCACGCAGGAGGAATGCACTGATTTTAGATTTTACTCATTGAGTGAGCCTAATTGAATTATTAAATTACCTTTCAGGTCCCCTCTCCCCTGTTTCTGACTACTCCCCATCCATTCCTGAACCCAGTCCTGAAGAAGACTTGCAGCAGAGGCCTTGAATTTCCCTTATTGCGTTAGGGTCGAAACGTCGACGGTTATGTCCCCCTTGTTTTGAGGCCTATACCTTAATTTTCCCTGCCCTTGTCCTCATTTTGTATGGTTAAATTATGTATATATTATTGTATGGGTAGGGCTTTTTTGGATGCCCAACTGAAAAATTTGTATTTTTAGTTGTACATAATAATCTCAATTTTGTTCTTTGAACTATTTTCCCTTTCAATTCACTTGAGCACCCCCTTTCTTATTCTTACTGCATTCTGCAGTTTTCTTTCAATTTGTAATTATGTTATGAATATGTAAATAAATTTGCCATATATGAGAATGATCAAACAAGATTGACTGCTTTTTGATTTAGTTTGTGTTGGGTATGTTGAATTATTACCATCTTTGGATATACAAAGAAATACATCTCCTTCTTTCCGTTGTGGGTTAAATCTGCTCATTCTAGAAAATAAGGTAAACATCAATTGGTGTTTTGAGTTATGTCTAGGACCACTTTGTCTATATACTAATTGATACCCCGGTCCTTTGACTCACTGGGTTAACCCCATTGTATTAATGAAGCTTCTTTAAAGCACATTTTGACACATGATCGACATGTTTAAAATAACATTTCCTAAAAGTTTCAGCTGAAGACCCGTCTGCAGCCTTCATGATGTCCTCCAATCGACCTGATAACATACAAACCTTACTTGCCATCACGCCCCTCACACTATGTGCAGTAAATTTTCTACATATCTACACCGGCCTCTTTCATAGTCGCCTTAACCCACCTAGCGATAGTAGCATTACTTACCGCTTTAAATGGTTTCACATAAGTATTCAATAACTGATCCACACCTTCACCCCTCTTATCTATCATCCTTGATTCATACTCCTTTATACAAAGCACCACACAGAGCTTAGAAACATCTTCAAATCTTGGAAAAAAAGATAAAAACTAGACTTTGACATAGTCTTAGTCCTTTTACAGATCTCAAACAACGCACCATCCGGTGGATACATATGTCTAGAAATCTCTAAAGCCTTGGCATCCGAAACTCTTCTAAAATAAATTAAACAAAGAAGTGTAGACCACTTCCAAGACAATCTCTTTCCTCTAAATACCTGTTATCTGGCCACATCTGAAAAAGCTTAAAAACAAAATCAACATCCCACAAAGTCTTGTATTTTTACAAGGGAGGTCTCTTTATTTGGATTCCCTTCATAATCCTACATGCAAAAGGACTTCTCCCTATCGAAAATCCTTGCACCAAAGAATGTACAGCTTTAATAGCTGATCTATAACAATTAACTGTTCTGTTTGACATTCCCCTCTCAAATAAGCTCACCAAGAAATATGCTACCTCCACATCATCCGTCTCCACCGGATCCAAATCCCTTACCATGCACCAATGAAGCCAAACTCCCCAAGAGCTTCTGTACCTTTTCTTTGTCCCTGGAGCCCAAGACTCATTAAGCAAAATTGAAGCTGTTTTTGAAAGTCCTGACATTCCTCCTGTATACCCGATATCCTCTAAACTAGAGGGTTCAGAGAACCTGCCTCTTCCAATGGATGTTCCATCCCATCTACTCCTACCAACATGCCCCTCTATTAAATGAGGTTACTCTACCACTAAATCCATCACTGTTGGAAACCATGGTTGATTTTTCCAAAAAGGTTTCACGAGAACCAGATGACAACCTTAAGCCTCCTCACTTGTACCAATACCCTCTGGATCATAGAAAAAGGAGGAAAGGCATACCCTTTTATTATCTTCTAATCATGCAAAAAAGCATATATTGCTACAGCCCCTGGATCTGGCCTTCAACTCACATACCTTTGCAACTGAAAGGTCAGTCGTGATGCGAAAAGATCTATCTCCAATGGCCCAAACAACTCCACAATCTTCTCGAAAATACTCTTGATCAGCATCCAATCACTGCAGTCCACAACATTTCTTAAATACCAACCTGCATCCACATTAATTTTCCCTGGTAAATACTACGCTTTCAAAACTATGTTGTGTTCAATACAAAAGTGCTAAATTTCTTTTGCCAAATTTGCTAGCTTCTTTGACCTGCTACCACCCAACTTGTTCACATAAGTTACCGCTGTCACATTGTTCATACGCAAAAGAACAGATCTACCAATCAAATCCTTGCAAAAACTCTGCAAAGCTAACAAACCTGCTTGCATTTTCAAACAATTTATATGCTCCTGCTTCTCCTCCAATGACCTTGCACCCCCTGTATTCTTCATCAAGCAAGATGCTCCCCACCCTGAGTTGATTGCATCGATCTCCAAAACAAAATCCGGCTGGCTTCCAAAAATTGCTTTCCACCAGACCAATTTCTCTTTTACCTCCCTGTTCAAATGAACTATGTCTCCGTACCAAAAACCTTGCTCCAACCTCTGAGTCTTCAGATGTTGATATGACCTGTAGTCAAGTGGACCGGGGAAAACTGCCTGAATCGAAGAAGACAAAAGTCCGATCACACGAGCCACCTCTCTTAACTTTACAGAATCCTCTTTGACATAGAAAAAACCTTGTGCTTTATTTTTTTCACCTTCTTTTTGGGTAAACACAAACAACATTTTTTTGTGTCTACTACAAATCCTAAAAACTCCAAACTCTGAGAGGGATTCATAACTGACTCTTTGTTCATCACAAAACCTAAACTCTCCAATAAACCTGTCATCACATTCAATTCCTCCAAAAGCATTTAGACATTCTGATTTATCAATTAAATATCGTCCAGATAAATTATTAGTCTCATTCCCCTTTCTCTTAGAAAACCTACCACTGCTCGCACCACCTTTGTGAAACACCAAGGCAATGCTGACAAGCCAAACGGCAGACATTGGAACTGAAATAATTGGGTCTTCCACCTGAACGGAAGATAAACCTGACTCTCCTTTGCTTTTAGAATGGTGAAATAAGCATCTTTTAAATCTGTCTTCATCATCCAATCTAAATCCTGTACCAAATCTCTCAAAGAATGTATTCCCTTCATTTTGAAGTGTCTGTATTTCACAAAACGATTCAAGTTGTGAAGATTTGTAGTCGGTCTCCATCCTTTGTCTTTTTTCTCCAATACGAACAGGGTACTTACAAACCCTCTTTCTCCTTCTTCTACCTGAATAATCGAACCTTTCTTCGACATCTGGTTTACCTCTTCCTGAATTATCTCCGGTAAATCCCCTTGGAAACTTAATTCTCTTGGCTCTGCTGTTTGAATTGGTAAAGACTCGAACTCTGTTGTGTGACCTGAAATAGTCTGAGGTACCAAAGCATCTGTGCTTAAACTCTCCCATTTTCTTTGAAATATTTCCTCCCTCTTTGAGAATAGAAAGGGGTACTGTTTGCCTGTCCTCTGTAACCACTGTATCCTTGATAGGTTGAGTTATTATACTGGGCTCTGAATCCTACCAGGCCAGTAGACTGCCCTCTCCTACTGGCACCACCATATAAACCACTACTCTGAAACACTCTGCTCATTGCAAATTGGGCCTTATCTAGGCTCGTAAAAGTCTTTACATATTTTGTCAACGACCTTACTAGCCCATCTCCAAACAATAAACCTTTAGCCAGATCCATCAATTTTGAATTAACTCTTATTAACAATGTTCTACATCTTTCTGACAATAATCCCGCATAAACCCGCATTCGCGTTCCCCATAAAACAGATGCCCTCTGACACCAGCCTCTTAAGAGTAAAAGATCGACCTCCGAACCCTTCAGATACGGTTCCTCAACGTAAACAGAAATTCTTGCCATTGGGCCCAAAATATCTAACAATTTATCTTGACAAATTTACTGGGATTTTTCCAGACCTTTTCTTGGATTTCTCCCCATTTTAAACATATATGTAATCCAGTCCGAATTCAAGTTAGGAGTCTGAGTCACCTTCTCTTCAATAACCAGCCTTGAGCACTCTGCTCTCATAAGGTTACGCTCTTCCCTTTCCAATGGCTTCCGTAATCTTGCTTTAATATACTGAGAAACATGCTCCATTGGCCACCAGTCTTTCCCTCTGGGATGCCTTATCTCAATAGGCTCAAACAACTTCTCCCCAAAAGGATCCTTCCAACTAGATAATATTGTATGACTGGGTTTGACTTCCTGAATACCTTCCTCATTCTCATAATCATCTTTATACTATAAGTCAAGTATATATTCATCCAAATTCAAACTAGACTGATTGTCATGCTCATCATGATCAAATCCCTGAGATTCAGAGTTCTGCTGACCCTTCCTTGTGCCGCCAAGGATACCTGATCAATGCGAGGTCTTAGGCCCCCTTTATTATTTTCATTTTTCTTTAAATGCCTCCTCTTTTGAAGGCACTTACCTCCTGGCCCTCTGTTCTCATACTCATCTTCAGATATTGAAAAATATTCCTCCTCATCAATATTCCTTCTATCCCTTTTTGCAAAAACCTGTTTTAAAGTATCCTCTACCACTATCTTCACTTCCTTAGACACCATCTTCCTCAACTTTTCCTCCTTACTTTCTTCCGTACTCCCAATATTTTCCATTTTAATTTCAACTGTATTATGAACTAAATTTCCCATCTAAATCAAACTTTCTCTTCTTTTTCTCTTCAAGTTTTCCTACCACGAACACATACAAAATGATCAACCGTCATCGAGCGTCTGTTCACGAAACACTTGTTGCCTAGGTACCCTTTCCATGCACTGTCTCTAGAAAATGGCCTCAATGTTTAAACAAGACCAACTTCCTTAAGAAACACGTCCGCCGATCCTTAACGATAAGAACGCTTCATGCAAGTGAACACGCGTGCATCCATTTTGACTATGCATCTTTTGACAAGCTGCGCTCGAGCTCCGACTTTGAATTAAACCGTTGGAAAAACAAGGTCTGTTTTATTTATAAATGCCTAAAAAAAATCTTATCCTACTTATTTATTTTATTTTCAATTTAAATATGATCTTAATACATACCTGCTCTTCTCTTTCAACACATTTAAAATTACTTAAAAATACATTGAAATTACATTTAAAATTTCTATCTTCGTAACTTAAAACAATTCCAATAATTAAGTACAACAATACTAAACAATAGTTTCCATAAATTGGGCACATATATAAAACATTTAAAACAACACTTTAAACATCATTGAAAGGATATATTTAACTTGCTCAGGAGCAGTAACAGAAGAGGAAGAAAATGGAGGACATAGAGACTTTATGTGTTTGAACATTCTTTTTATTTGTGATGTTGTTAAGTTCCATTCTGCGAGCTTTTAAGTGTTGCTGCTCTGAAGGAGTTAATAAAAGATAATGCTAGCCTCCTGTCTTGCCATAAAATCAATTTTCTTTCCATATGTCTAACGTTAATGTTGTTGATCACCAAAGCCTGGGAAAGCCATGGAGAATGTTTGGGACTCACCTGCTGTGTCTTGCAGGTTGATTACAACTCAAACGTATCATATGGTGACCCAGCCACAGAAGAATTATTTCTAGGATAGCAGTCAATCTTATTCAAATGATCTGAAATGGGCAAAAGACAAGATGCAAAACAATAACTATCAAGCTTGGGCCTGGAACAACTCAGAATTGTAGAGAAAGTAGGACAACCTGTAAGTATGGTGCAAAGTGGAATACAGAACTGAACAGCCCAGTGATCATTCCATAACACAGGAAATGATGAGTTGGACAAGATTTAAAGTTACAATAAAGTTCAAGAGATATTGCTTGGAGACATAGGGTATTATTACCAGTTTGTCGGTGCAGTGCTGGGTCTTCCCTGCCACACTGCCAAAACCTTGGTTGGGCCACCCGCCAGATTATGAGTGTTTTGTGTGCCACAGCTATTGCTCAGAAAATGGGCACTGCAATGGGAATGCCAAAACCAGTTCCTGTAACGTCCATGCCATGCAGAAACTGGTGTGCATGCAAGCAAGTGGGCACATGTTGTGCCTCCTTGTGTACATCCACATTGCATGGGGCACCGGAGACCCTGTAGAGCCCCTTTGTTTCCTCTCCCCCACAGTTTTCATGGTGGTGGAAGCAAGCATTTTACTGCCACTACACCGCTGCACCACTGCCAGGGGACGTCGGTTCCTTTGCGGGTGCGGCGCACCATTGGCAATCCGACCACCCTTATTGTAATAGGGGGCAGTCGAGAGACCGCCACCACCACGCCCTCGTGAGTCTGCCAGTCCATGGACCGCGGGACTCATAAGTAAGCCCAGAGTAAGGATCAGCCACTCAGATCAAAATCACACAATATTATTTAAGGCAGAGAGAGGCCCCTCTGGTTGCAAAAATAGAGCAGTTGCCACTGCTGTATCCAATCATATAATAAACAATATTTAATGTAATGTTAACATTAGCTGAACATTAAAATGTTATTAAGAGCTGTTCCTTGTGGGAGTGTTGATTAAAGTCAGTTTTTATCAGTCTTTGAATTTAAGTGGGTGCCACCAGTTTGTTACATGTGAAATCTCTTTTAGAAATTGTACTGCAGGGAGGAATGGCCTCAGATAACATTGAACTGCATGCCACATGAGCCACGTTCCACCCATGCAGTATAATCTGGGCATTCTTTGAATTGACGAAGTGTAATCTCAGTAGTCCGCCATGTATAGTCACTGTAGTAAAGCAGCCACAATAAAAGCTCAATTTGGTATTCAAGTCTGAATTCCAGGTGTGAAAAATTGGAACACCCTTAATGACTTCAAGTCTTGATCCACCAGAGAAAAAAAAGAGAGCACATATGAGAAAATATTGTTCTCCCAAAACTGGTGAGAACAAGCAGCATTTCGGGCCCTGGACTCTTTCCTAGGATGGATGAGCCCGGATGAAAATGCCTTAGGTGCTCTTTGGCATCCTGCAGCCCAGACACGTTATTAAATGGTGAAATGTGAAAGGAAGCACAGCACCCAACATTCAACTATCACAGAGCACAATCACAAAGGGAACAGGGGGAAACGGGAAAATAAAAAAGGGAGATACTTTATTGAAATGGAAGAGAACACTTCTAATCATAAGTAACATAATATTTCTGATTACTGTTTTGAAAATATATTTTTTCAAATGTTTCCAATTTTACTATTTGCAGGAAAAAAACAAGCAAAATGAACGTTGTGCTAAAAACATACTTAGTGAGAGAAATGTTGGGGAACAAAAACCTGTCTAATTGCATTTTGTCAAATGCTTCTTTCTGCCTCACCACTACTATAATATTTAAAACAATTGGTTCCACAAACTATTATGTAAATCCAAATTTTCAACTATTTTATTTTCGCAAATTCCATGAAATTTGCAAAATGCATAATTTTATTTCCTGAATCGGTCGCACCCCTATTTAAATGAAATTGCACGAACATTTGTGAAAGAGAGAATTATTTAAGAATACAGCCTTTCATGAAGATTTTTTGTACAATACCTATAGTTAACTTTTATGTATTCATCATTTTCATTCTCTTTTGCATATGGAAAAGGCTATTCATATCAAGATGGGAGTGATGGAATATTTACATGTATGTGCAAAACAACAAAAGCTGAGTGCAGGTGTAAATAAAGTATAATTTTCTCTTTTGTCATGTTGATACATCTGTTTGTTTGAGGAATTACTTTATAATTGCACTGCAGGAGTACAGAGGAAAGCTGGACAGCACCCTTTGTGCTGGCACTGTCTCCAGTTTACCTCTAAATTGGATTAGATATAAAAGGTATGCATCATGTTCAGTAGTAGCACACAAGAAGCATAATCACCCTTGGTACAACCTCAGCAGGAATGTGGGATCTTTCAGGAATATAAACCACATTTAGGTGTAAAATCACTTTTAGGTACAAAATTATGCATGGTACAAAGTAAGCAACATGTTACATTGGAGTGAAGAGCAAAACCATGGTTAGATGATTAGTAACATTACGCTGCATATCTCCGATGGTGCCACATCTGTGGGAGTGTGGCTACAATTTTTATGAGCATCAATCACATTTAAGAGAAAAAACACATTTAGGTACAAAATCACACAAAGGTTCACAGTCGTCACAGATGCAGCATTAATAGGAGTATGGAAAACACTTCTGGGAGTACAAATGTGGCTCCATGACATCGCTTCACCATTCACTCACTGCAATGAGGAGCACAGTTGCGTCTGGAGGGCTAGCCCAATGAGGCCCCAATTGCAAGTTATGAGTAAATATGAAGGGAGAGTCCAAAAAGCAGACATTCTGTTTTTCATTGATATCTCCTCACTAAGCATGGGTGAATTTTGCGAATCTGGCGTTCGCGAATTTTGCGAATTTGCGAACTCGCAATCCGCAAAATCCGCAAATTCTCGTGAATATGCGGATTTTTTTTTTTGTGTGTTCGCAAGGGTTTCTGCCAGTTCGCGAGGGTTTGGTACTAGTTCACAATTGCGAACTTACTTGTCGGCTCGCAACGGTCGCGACTATGTTGTTTCTACGTCTGGTTCATCATCACAGCCTCCCAGAACCCTCTGTTTCACCACTGCCACCCTCTCTTTCACCCATGCCACCCTCTGTTACATCAATGCCACCCTCTGGTTCATCATCACTGTAGATTATGGGGGGGGAAAGCAAGCACACCTGCCCTGCTTCAACTGACATGAATTAATTTGGGGTTAGTTTATTAATGTGTCACTGTTTTAAAATTCCAGGTCTGGCACCTGCTTCCTTATCAGTAATTTGCTTTCTGTTGCAGTGCAATTTTTTTTTCCAGGACCTTTGTGGCCTACTTCTAGCTATTCTATGAGCCTGCTGTGAGGGTCAGAGCAGGGTCATACAATTGTTGCAACTAGCAACTGAACTCTGGAGGGGCCCCAGTCAGGAAGCACTACAGTGAATTGTTACTAATGATGAGTTTGAACTCTTGCACCTGCCGAGTGCTTTCAGTTTTGCAAAACTCGTTTTTCTGCAATTTCGCGGGATTCGCGGGGCGCGAACACAAGCGATAGCGGATTCGGAAGCCGCGAATTTGTGCGAATATGCGATTTCTTTTTTTGCGGCGTGTTAGTTCGCAAGGTTTTGTGCGTTTTCGCGAGCCGCTTGTAGCGCAAGGTGCGAAGTTACCCTCGCGGTCGTTCAAGGGCGCGGCCATCTTGTTTGCATGACGTATTTCCGTTTCCGGGCGCGAAGTGTAATCTCGCAAAGTGTGCGGCTCGCCAGTACAATTTCGCGAGTGTTCGCGAGGAACATCTCGCGCGAACTTATCCGCGCGGTCGTGAACGGGCGCCGCCATCTTGTTTCTCATTCATTACTATGGTTCTGGGCATGCTTCTTGTATCCTCTCTAAATCTGTGCCATCCTTTGCTTGTTTGAAGTTTTTTTTAATCTATTTTACTTATTATCTATCCCTCTATTTTTCTAGCCCTATATTTTTGTGTTTACTGCTACTTTTTGTTAATTTTAAACTACTTTTTTAAACTCTTTTCTTTTCTTCTCTTCCCTATTCTATTTTCTTTATTCCTTTCCGCCCAGACCATGGTGAAGGGAGCCGGGAAGCATCCCGAGAAGGGGAAGGGTCCCGCACCCCGTGCCCGGCTCCCGTGCGGGTGTTTGAGGGGGGAGACAGTCGCACCCCGGGAGATTTTCAGCCCGGAGGAGGTGGGAGCACTAGTGTTCTATGTACAGCGCCACCTCCCCAGTACCATAATGGCAGGCGGCAAGATCGGAGGCGGGTACGGGATGCGGGATCGCCGGAAGCGGTGGGATAAGGTGTGCCGGGCCATGTACCACCACTCTCGGGTCCGGCGCACCTACAACCAGGCCACCCACCGCTGGACGGATGTCCTGACCCGTGAACGAGATCTGCTCGACCTGCTTGGCCTCGAGATTCCCGGGCTTGGTGAGTAGTAGTAGTAGCTATTTCTTTACTACTCTGTTTTCTCCTGCTGTGTTATTATATTGCATTTTTTTTTTACCAAGAGCAATAATGCTGCTCATTACATTGTAGGTATATTATATTTCAAAATCTTCTGTGCATTTCAGGTGCACTGCTCTCCTTCTCATTAGTGTTGCTACTATGCTTATTTGTTTCCGATTTTGTGTTCATTTCATTGGCCCGTGAAATTATGTATGAGTGTAGTTTAAAGAACTGCGTAATGCTACACACTAAGGTTCAGATGTTTAATTACCGGCGCATCCCTGCAAAGTAGCAGGGATGAGCCAGTAATTGTGCGCCACGCCACTATCACCCATGGTGCGCCGTATTTACAATGCGGCGCACCATGGGCCCAAAACGTCACCAAAGCGTTACGCATCTGTGCCGTAAGGGCGGTGCATTGCTGGAGTTGCGTCGCAACGATGGCGTAGCTCCATCAATGCTCTGGGGTGCCCTATCTCCCCAAAGCTGCGTCAAGCCGTATGTCTGCTTCAAGCAGGCGCAGGGTTTGAGTCACGCATCATTGTCATTAAAGTGAGTGATTGAAATCTTGTAGATTTCCCTCAGCCACTTTTAGGATGTGTTCCTGTGCAGGAACGCCCTCCCTTGCGCCGGAACACCCCTGATGGCGCAGGGCTTTACAACGTGATGCATCTCCCATATGCGTCACGTTGTTAATATACGCCGCACCATTGCGCCTCTTTTGTGCTGCCGCTGCGTCACAAAAGTCACACAAAAAAAGGAGCAAAAGAGACGCAAGGGGCTTCTAAATCAGCCCCTACAGACTCAAGTCCAGTCCTTCCTTTGTACACATGGCGATAAGAAGAAATAGTGGTGGTGGATTGATAGTTTGAGTATTTTAATGACTGGTTAATGTAGTAGGAAACTTTAGTGTTGTCGCTGATCTGCAATCACGGTGGACTTTGGCTGTCACTTCGTGTGCTGCGGACTGCTGCCTGCCAATCCTAGGCAAAACTTTTTAGTACTTTGTGTAGTGAGTTACATAAGAAGTTTACAATTCGACGGTCCGCAAATCAAGCAATACTAATAACGTAGTAGACCACATGAGATTGGTCAATAATATATCCCGTTGAATAGTTGTCTATTTGCTATTTCGCCAAAATATTTTGTTAGTTGTTTTGAAATGTTTGATTTGGTTGACAAATATCATCCATGCTTTCTGTTTTTCTTTCTTTCATGTTGTACATCAGCTTCCCCCAGGGGCAAGAGGAGGACACAGGAGGAGGAGGAGGAGGAGGGTGCTGTTGAGGATGCAGGCCAGGATCGGGCAGGCGAGGGCTCCTTTGCTGGCCCCAGTAAGTTTTAATTTTAATATAGAGTACTTATTTTTTCCCAGCGTTCCCCATTCGATTTTTTCTAAATCGTCTTTGATATTCTTGTAGACTGGGTCTAAATTCTTATCCTGCCTCGACTATGACTCCATGTGGTATTACTAGATTCTTCTTATTAGTCTGTCTGTGTAGCTAACTAAGATTGCACATTTGGCAATTCCATTGGACTCCCATTCTAGTCAGCAATAGCTCTATGTACAGAGTGCAGTCCTCTGGGATTGTCCATAATGTCTTTTCAAGTCTTCTAAATGTTTATGCTTTGACAATTGCCAACAATAAAAAGGTGAATGACCACCAAGAAAGAATAAGATACTACTTTACTTTTGGTTTGGATAGGAGGACAATCCATTCTACTACTGTTGCAGGGACAAATCTGCACAAACAGAAATATGGACACTAAATAATGCATTGTTTAGCTTATCAATTATAATAGGTGCTGTTAGACTTTCCACATACCTCAGTGATAACAGACTTTGTAGTTGAACCCCCAATCTCCTTACTGACTTGATAGTGTGGCAGAGTCATTTAGCTCCCAAAGTCACCGATGATTATGATTATTCCCCAATGATGTCAGAGGCACGGACTCATGCTTGCAAAAATTGCAAAACCTTTAGCTCATCCACTCTAGTCTGGAGGACCAAAAACCACAGAGTCTATTTAAGTTTAAAAGCGTTATTAAAAGTAAACACATTTATTAAAATCAAGTTTGTCATAAAAGTAAACGTTTAACTGAAAATGGAAAAGTGCTTAGTGCTGACGATTAATTGGACACATTTCTTGTGGTCGAGCCGAGCTCTCACCTGGTTTGAACTTGATCCTGCTCGTGTTCTTACAAGTCAAGCTTCTGTCTGTTACGAGAAAAAGTGGTGCGTGTTAAAAATAAAAAGCAAGCATTCATCAGTTGTGCCAAAAAGTGCAGCAAGACAACAACCTTCCCTGGAAAAAGGGACATTTTTACTTTAGAGTAGACAGTCACAAATTATTACATTGTATACTGTTTTTTTCACATTTCTTTCTTCCTCCTAGACCAAATATTATATAGTAGTGAGTGGTGTATTCTAACATTATTAACTGTACTTTGTAGGTGAAACATCTGGAGGCGGGGCCAGCGCAGAGGTGGTTGCGGCATTGGACGAGGAGGACAACTCTGGGGAGGAGGCGGTGCAAATGCCGGACAAGGACATGCCTGTGAAGGATAACACGGTGGTGGCGGGCAGAGGTAAGCTATATATTCCTTACTCATTGAGATTGAAGACTGCAGAGTGTGCTTTCTGCACGGGTGTATTATAAATAAACCAGGTAGTAGCCTCCTCTAAATGTACTTCGACTTAGCTGTGAAGTTTCTGGCGAGAAGAATCCCAATCAGATCTGAGATGAACTTGATGGATGGGATGAACGAAAAGCGAAAGAAGGGTGTAAGTAAGTGTGGAAGGACGAGAAATGTAATGATGACTGGCAAAGAAGAATTATATGTGTTTGCTTGGTCCCCGAGGTGGCTGAGAAGGAAAGAATATGGTATGGTGCATGGCTGGGTGAATGATGAAGCAAGGATGGGTGGAAGGAGAACAGCCTGGGTGGGTGAAACAGAAACTGTATGTGTGCATATACTTTGAATGGATGGATGCCTGGATCATTCATGGTACTATCTGACTCTTAGATAGCATATGTGTATCTAGAGAGAGTAGACGGTCACTGGATGAACTAAGTGTTACTTTGAAGAGCATGTAACACCGCACCTGCACGTCCGTTCCAGTGTAGGAAAGGCAAGGAAAAGAAGTTGTAATTTTGTCCAAATACTACCATGAATAGTAGCAGTAGTTTGTATTGCAACTGCAAGCACAGCATATATCCGGTTATTACGGTGGACACTCCCTACCTCTCTTAATAACTTTAGTTTAGTAGTAGTACTTCATTCATGTGTGGGTGTATCACTGTTCACTCAATAATAAGCAAAGCACCTAAAGGCACCCCATATGTCATCAAATACATCCCATGTGAAGTGATAGATAATCAGATTATTTAGCTTCTTCATTTTCCTTTTCTAATACTCATTTGCACTGTAGGGTGAAAGCTACCCGTAATAGAAAAGTAAGAGCTTCACCACCTGCCTGTACTGGACCGGTACAGTAACGCTAGTCTGTCTCACGCACCATGGTGTGCGTCTGTTTTTCTCGGGTGCAAGTTCACTGCGCTGGCATTATGCCGGCTTGCATAAGATAACGTACCAATTTTCCTAAACAAGAGAGAAGAAGAAGAATAAGACTGTTGTACTGTCATAGTCGACTGTAATGGAAGTCCATAGTGCTCGTAGAATTTGTTCCTTAAACTCCCACTAATGTTAGAGCAAGGATGAAGAAGTCGGAGGTTACATAGATACTGTCCTCAATAGTTATGTACTGTGCTTTCAATTTGCTATTTGTACTGTGACAACTTTCTGCTCAATCATTTTGTGTTAATCTTAAGGAGCATTGGTTACAGACTATGTCTGTCTTTCTTCATGTAGTTGCTCCTTCCAAATCCAAGAGACCATCAAGGAGGAAGGAGCTGGCTCGAATGGCCCGGCAACGGAGGCTGGATGCCACTGTCGCTGAATATCGGCGGCTGGTGGCCCTGGAGGAGGAGGAGACGCAGTCTGGTAATACAACAACGTCCACTGGGACAGCTGCATCCTCCTCCGTGCGGGCTGCCAGCCAGCGCAGTGCTCCAGCGGTACGGAGCCGGGCTACCAAAGCCAAATGCCACCGTCGAGCAGCAAAGACAGCAGCTGCCCCCCACAGGATTTGCAAGGCACGCCGGCGCAGCTTATCCCTTAGACTGTCCTACCTGGAGCAGGAGGTCCTGAACTATAAGAACTTGGTGGAGGGCCTCCGCTTCGAACATGCCACCCTCCGCAAGGAGCATGATGCCCTGGCTGCTAAAGTCAACAGCACCCTGCCATAGTGTCCCTTGCCCCTTTTTTAGAGACTTTTGGCAGGTGGGAATTGGGAGTTTGGTTTTTTGGGGACTTTTGAAGGACAATCGTTGGGGTTAGGGAGGGTCTTGCGGGAGATTATTTTGTTAGGGCTTTAAAAATATACTTTTTGAAACTTTATCTGACCATACCTGTTTTTTACTGCTTTTGAGTCTGGTGGGTGGGGGTTTAACAGTAAGTTTGTTTTCCTGAATAGTCCTAGGACTTTAGTAGTACTACCGTCAATCTCTCGTCTCTCCTAATACTCCATTATACTACCTCCAACCAAACGCTTATCTTACCTGTAATTTCTGTTTGAAAGTAGGGCTAGGCCCAGGGCTGGCTCCACGGGAAATGGCGATTAAGGTTGCAATCAAGGGCGGCTGAAATTTCCTCCTCCTTGTGGTGGTACTAGTGGTGTGACACAGTGGCAGTTGCATGGCTATGGAAAAAAAGAAAATGAAACCTGGTTTGTCCTTACTGTAGTATTACAACGGTACGATAGAGAATATAGCAGGTGACAGTACACTAGACTACAACAGTGCCACAATGTAGCCTAACAAATGGTAAAGTATTTATAGTATAACTTGTACGTGTTTCTTTGACATTGGCTAATACTACAAGAAATAGTACTGAAGCTGAGTAAGTCTAGAATATATCCTCGGATTCCTTCACCAGCCTGTTGCTATGACCTTATCCTCCCCAGCAAGTGTGTGGAATTATTGATGTCATTTAGTCACACATCAAGCAAAACCACACAACCCGGGGGAAGAGGGTTAGGGTTTGTAAAATGGATAGGAATGGGGGTTTCTTTTTGGGTAGGTTTTGTTGAGAGAGAAAAAAAAAGCACAGCATGGACAAACAATAATTGAACATAAAGAAATTTTTGGGTACAAAGCTAACCATAAATATTTTACGTGACATAAAGGAAGTGCATGCACTACTGAATGCATTGTTACAGAAAAGTAAGTAGTACTTTCGACAACCGTGAATGACAGAATGCGACAGTACAGGGCTACATTAAATTAGGTTTAAAAAATAACCGAAGTAAAACCTATAGAATGGCTGTAGGGATCAACTTAGAAGCATAGAGAGATCCAAGAAATGCAGTCACACACACTCATTGAATAAAAGAATGGATACTGTATCTGTATTGTTGTAGTTGTCCTGTTGAATTTGGTAAGTAAGTTGCATGCAGCAAACAATTCCTCTTATTAGCGGCACTCCTCCACTCCAGCTGACGCTTCGTCCATGAATGTTGGTGACCAGAAGACACCCTGTCCACTGCCTGCCTGGCGGATGCTGAATTGCGGCTCGCTAATATGAAGCCTGACTCCATCCTTTTTTCCCCATTGCAGACTGAAACCTGGCCTGTAATTATTGAACGAAAAACAGCACTGATAAATAAATATAAGGTATGTACGCTGTGTAGTGCAAAAAGTCACACTTTGATTTTCCTAATAGACAGTACAACATTTTTGAAAGTGCGTACTCTGTCTGAGTCACCTTTTCAAGGATAAATAAGTATGGGCAAATTAATTTAGTGGATCTTTCCCCTCAAGCTAGGTGTACTGTAAACTGTGTTTTAGAACAAAATTAGACCTTCCCAGCAGTGCTTCCACCCAGACCCTTACTAAAGCCAGTTGCAAAAATGTAGAAGACCCCCAATCAGATCTCAAAAAACGAGGCCTAGCAGAAAACTGCTGACAAAACGTACTTCGAAAGTAAAAGTAGGCCCAAATACCCCCTTACCCACCGTGGATTGTATTCAAACCAAGCAAAAGTATCCATAGCCAGCATCGCCCCAAGACTCGAAAACCCCCCCACCCAAACACATGCAATAGAAATACTGCTAACCCTGATGAGCCATAAGTTCAGAATAGTGGCAGAGGCTTTCTTTAACTATGCCAAATCCCCCCTTTCCCACCATGGATTTTCTTCAAATGACTTGCAACCAAAATTACACATTCTCACGAGTGCTCTAGGACCCCAGAACTCAGTTGCAAATATCTAGAACACCCCAAAACACATGCAATCCTGCTGCTAGGGCTAGCCCTAACGAACCCTAAGTTACAAAACTTGCCAAAAGGCTTTTCCTTATGGATTTTGTCCCAACCACTTCTATCCGGTATTAGACCTTCCCAGGAATGCCCCAAGACCCGCCAACCCACCCGCCAAAAAGCACAACACCCCCAAACAGCCCAAAAGCAAAATCTCATACTTACAATATTTCTCGGCCTTCGGTCCAAACGCGCTGTGTAGCTAGGCCATAACTCCGGTTTACCACCACGGATTTCCTGAAAAGCAAATGCAATCAAGATTAGACTGTCCCAGCAGTGCTCCCAGACCCCGAAACTCACCCACAAACAGCCGGAACCCCCCCAAAGAGCACCTCAAAGGCAAGCAAGTCATCAAAAACACAAAAAAAATTCCGCCTCCGATTTGGTCCAAACCACTTTTATCCGGTATTGGAGCTTCCCAGCAATGGCCCCAGAGCCGTCAACTTACCCGCAAAGAAGTAGAACACCCCAACAAGTGCTGAGTCATTGGGCGTAATCCAGCCCTCTGCTTTGATGGAAATAGGAGTCTGGAGGAGGAGGATAGAGGAGCATGTTCTTCTGAACTTGTGAACCTGAGGAATGCAGACTGCAGCACCTTCAAATCAATAAGCTAACAGGTGAAGACAGTTCTGCTGATGGGCTTGTTTTTGTGATTAGGTGATTAAAGTGAATTATATTAACTGTGCACAACAAAGAAAGACAGACACACAGGAATGAAAGTGAATGAGGACGAAAAAGAAAGTTATTGATTCATTGTCTCATTTTCAGGCCTCAGTGTTAAGGTCCAGGAATAAGAATAAGGCTTCGTCATCATACTCTGCGAATTCAGGCAGGGTGGGCTCAGTGTCACCTGACAGAGTAGAAATTCCCTCATCTACATTGCTGTCCACCTCGTCTTCATCACGTACTCTGTAATCTGGTGGTATGATGTGCTGATTTATCTTGATCATTGTTAATCTCTCCACATTTTTGGGCGAGAGGCGGCTCCGTTTGGGAGTTACAATGGCACCAGCAGCACTGAAAGCACGTTCAGAAGACACGCTTGCGAGTGGGCAAGACAAGTAGTTTAAAGCCAGGTTAGAGAGCTGTGGCTACAATTCTTTTTTCCCATGCCAATACGCCAATGGGTCAGCATTAACATAGACCTCTGTTGAGTCATTCAGATAGTCCTACACCATCGACTCAAGGTCCTCCTCCAAGGTTCCTCCACTTTGCTTAGCTGTTGCTGTGATCTTTTGAGAACCAAACCCAAGCCGAGCTAGCCAATCCTCTTCAGCCTCCAATGTTTCTGTTGTGTCTGGTGCAGATGATCCGGTTTCCGGTGTGTTTAACGGCTGAGAGGTCACTTGTGCCACAGCCACAGGTGCAGAAGTGGATTGTTTTGACTGGGGATGGCCTGCTGATGCTGATGTACTGCCTTTTCCTTCAATTTTCTGCCGTTCTCTTTCAAACCTCTTGGCTGACAAGGCTAGCCAACGTTTGTACTTTGGAACACGTTCATTATCAAAAGGAAAGAATGCTCGGCCTGCCAGCGCCTTTTTGTAGCGTGGATCCAGAATAGTAGCACAAATGTAATGCTGGTTTGAGTGGATCATTTTAAGACGTTCATCACCTTGTAGGCGCTCTAATAATTTCTCCGCCAAAACAAAAGGGTCTTTGTTTTTTTCATCTTTTTGAAACACAGAACACACCTCCTTCAGTTGGTGCTCCAGCATGTACAACAATGGGATAGCTTTTCCCAAATTACAGTCCTCCTTGCTGACTGCACGCGTGAAGACCTCAAAAGGACGAAGCATGCGTGTCAGGCTTTTAACTATGTCCCATTGCACCGCACCCATCCTCAGGTCCTTCTGAGCTGTACCCTGTGTTAAGAAATAGTGATCGAGTACCGTATACTGCTCATACAGACGCTCAAGCATGTAGAAGGTTGAGTTCCAACGTGTTGCCACCTCCTGGATGAGTGCTTTCACTGGCATTCGACGTTGATGTAGCAGGCTCCTCAGATGCTTCCGGGCCTTAAAAGAATGGCTGAAATGGTTGCACATTTTTTGGCAGGTCTCCACTACCTCGTACGCTGGACTTTCTTTATCACTCAAGAATTTTTTGACAACCAGGTTTATACAGTGCGCCAAACACGGCACTCTGAAATACTGACCCAGCTCCATGGCCTTAACTACATTGGCGCCATTATCCGTGGAAACATAACCAATCTGGCATTTTTTTGGGGACAGCCAGTCAAGGACCTTTGTGTTAAACTCATCCAAAATGTTTTGTGCTGTGTGACGTTTCTCCAAACCAAACATGGCTAGTGTTGCATGTTTCCGAGAAGCTTTAAAAACTTGGTCCGGGTCAACACCTGCGTTTAGCTTTGCTTTAACCCCTGAAAAAGAGACCCAGTGTGCAGTGATGCACATGTAATCAGCGCCTGCGCCACTGGTCCACATGTCTGTTGTCAGATGTATAGTGTGAACAGCACTCTTCTGCAAAGCTGCCCCAATCACCTCCAGAACATCTCATGTAGTGCTGGAACCGCAACTCGGGCAAAATAGAACCGGCTAGCAACCTTCCATTTAGGGCAGAGCGCTGCCACTAATTCTAGAAAACCAACCCTTTCTACAAAAGAAAAAGGGAGAAGGTCCAGAGCTAGCATTTTAGCCAGCTTAGTGTTATACAGACGCACCAGTGGGTGGTTGAGGTCATATTGCGCTTCTGTAAACAGCATCTTTTTAATGTTGCCCTGGACCAAGCATTTAGGGGATGATGATGATATCTTCGACCCAGTTACGCTCGCTGATGAACTTTTTCGCATTGGTGTTTCACTCTCTCCCACACTCTTAGTGTGGCTCACATGGGGTGTGCTGCTGACAGGGGTACTGGGTGTAAGAGAAGTGTTTGACACGTCTTCTTCCTCCTCGTCATCATCAGATGAAACATCAACGTTTTCTTGACTTGCACTTCGGGCTTCCTTGATCTCCTTTAGGTGCGCAAACCATTGGACAGCGTGCTGTCTCTCAAGATGACCTCTCTGGCCTCCGGTACCATAGTTGGTACCAAACTTACCACGACTAACTGCAACCTTACAAATGCTACAAATGGTGAAGTTTTCCCTTTTTGGGCAAACACTAAAGAAGTCCCAAGCTGGGGACTTGAATTGTCTGTGGGGGCTGGAGGAGGCGGCGATACTGGTGGCGGTGGTCTTGCTGCTAATGCCAGATGAAGTGGAGGATGTGGATTGCTGAACTTTAGTACGTTGTGCACTTTCACCACCACTAATTGAGGTCGAGGTGGATGGAGGTCCCTTCTTGCGAGGAAGAAATATGGAAGCGGTAGGTGTTGATGTACTAGTTAACTCCAATGATTGTTGTGTTTCCATTGCCTCCTCGTCGACATCATCATCACGCTCAGCAGCTTCTCGGGCTAGGGTCAAAATGTCTCTTTGCTGCATGCCCACTGGGGCTGCAGTGACCTTTATGATGACTGGCTCGTCGTCGTGAGAGGCTTCATCGGCAGCAGTATTCGTCACTTCTTGTTGAGCCTCATCACACTCCATAGCTATGAGTTTTTCGACGACCTTCCTTTTACACTTAGGTGCCTTTGTCGGATCATGGTGTGCCTCACTCTCAGACGGCCGTGATGGTTCCCAATCTTCATCCAGATCATCAGAAGGAGGTGGGATTGAAGAAGATGTAGACACCTCCCTTGATCTTTTCCTTGCTAGGGATGTGGAAGACAATGAATGATCATCAGGAGGAGTGGCTTCCTCAAATGATACCTCGGTTTGATTGTCGATTTCCTGATGTGCCCCTACTTCGGGAGGAACAACTATTGTGGGCACTTGTGACCCTCCATGCACCTCTGCTTGCGCATCTCCTTGCGCTGCCTCTCCTTCCACATGTACTTGGGCTTGTACTTGTACATGTGGTTGTTGTTGCGGCTGTGGTTGTTCAACACTTGTCAGATGAGTTACAACAACCTGTGTTGATTCAGAGACATTGCTGCTACTTTCTTGCGATGAGCCAACATCACTGGTCGATGGTGATTGAAGAAGTACACTGCCTGCCTCTGCAGCACTCAAGGGCTTGGACTTAAGTTGGCGTGGTGGTGGAGGCACTGAGCCCAATGGAGCGGGGGGGCTGCTCCCAGCTTGGTCCCCAGCAGATCCCGCTGCTGCTGCAGGCGTACTTTTTTTTTTACTCCCAAAAAACGCGGCTGCCGGCACACCAGCCTCCTTGGTAACTTGCTTCTTCTGCTCCTTACTGGCAACTTTCTTGCTAGAGGAGCTACGGAGAACTTTTTTTGGGGCCATCTTCTTCAGAGCAGGTCAGAACATCAGGCCGCAGTTGCACGAGTTGCAGAGTTGTCTGTGGCCAGACGTGACCTCGCGTGACGTTATGCTGCACACACACACCGCTGCAGGACTTCTTCCTGGCACTGGTGGTTCTCTTGAGTCTTGTGCACCTAAAAGCAATGGAAGACAGAGGAAGATCAGTTCAGTTATACACCCCCAAAAAATCGAAAAAAAACAGAAAAATCTGCACAATCCCATGCCCTCCATGATGTTTAAATTCAAGACACCCCACAGAAAGACTAGGCCCATGCACCACTCACTACCCCTGGTGAAAAGGCCACAACAGGCCAAATAAACGAAAATCACAGAAAAATCAGCACAATCCCAAGGCATCCAGCCCCTCCATGATGTTTAAATTCAAGACAACCCACAAAAAGACTAGGCCCATGCACCACTCACTACCCCTGGGCATAATGGATGAAAGCTAGGCAAAATGGGTGCAGGCCTGAGAACACTGCCTGCATTCAAAATGGCCCCCTCCCTCCCAGCACATGGCCAGGGCCTGTAGCAGCACTCAAAATGCCCCCCACCCACATGGCCTGTCCCCATGAACACCCCAAAACATTGAAAAACACAGAAAAATCAGCACAATCCCAAGCCATCCAGCCCCTCCAGGATGTTTAAATTCAAGACAACCCACAGAAAGACTAGGCCCATGCACCACTCACCACCCCTGGTGAAAAGGCCACAACAGGCCAAAAAAACGAAAATCATTGAAAAATCAGCACAATCCCAAGCCATCCAGCCCCTCCATGATGTTTAAATTCAAGACATCCCACAGAAAGACTAGGCCCATGCACCACTCACTACCCCTGGTGAAAAGGCCACAACAGGCCAAAAAAACGAAAATCACAGAAAAATCAGCACAATCCCAAGCCATCCAGCCCCTCCATGATGTTTAAATTCAAGACAACCCACAGAAAGACTAGGCCCATGCACCACTCACTACCCCTGGGCATAATGGATGAAAGCTAGGCAAAATGGGTGCAGGCCTGAGAACACTGCCTGCATTCAAAATGGCCCCCTCCCTCCCAGCACATGGCCAGGGCCTGTAGCAGCACTCAAAATGGCCCCCACCCACATGGCCTGTCCCCATGAACTCCCCAAAAAATCGAAAAACACAGAAAAATCAGCACAATCCCAAGCCATCCAGCCCCTCCATGATGTTTAAATTCAAGACAACCCACAGAAAGACTAGGCCCATGCACCATTCAATACCCCTGGTGAAAAGGCCACAACAGGCCAAAAAACGAAAATCACAGAAAAATCAGCACAATCCCAAGCCATCCAGCCCCTCCATGATGTTTAAATTCAAGACAACCCACAGAAAGACTAGGCCCATGCACCACTCACTACCCCTGGTGAAAAGGCCACAACAGGCTAAAAAAACGAAAATCACAGAAAAATCAGCACAATCCCAAGCCATCCAGCCCCTCCATGATGTTTAAATTCAAGACAACCCACAGAAAGACTAGGCCCATGCACCACTCACTACCCCTGGTCAGAAGGCCACAACAGTCCAAAAAAACGAAAATCACAGAAAAATCAGCACAATCCCAAGCCATCTATCCCCTCCATGATGTTTAAATTCAAGACAACTCACAGAAAGACTAGGTCCATGCACCACTCACTACCCCTGGTGAAAAGACCACAACAGGCCAAACAAACGAAAATCACAGAAAAATCAGCACAATCCCAGGCCATCCAGCCCTCCATGATGTTTAAATTCAAGACAACCCACAGAAAGACTAGGCCCATGCACCACTCACTACCCCTGGGCATAATGGATGAAAGCTAGGCAAAATGGGTGCAGGTCTGAGAACACTGCCTGCATTCAAAATGGCCCCCTCCCTCCCAGCACATGGCCAGGGCCTGTAGCAGCACTCAAAATGGCCCCCACCCACATGGCCTGTCCCCATGAACACCCCAAAAAATCGAAAAACACAGAAAAATCAGCACAATCCCAAGCCATCCAGCCCCCCCCCATGATGTTTAAATTCAAGACAACCCACAGAAAGACTAGGCCCATGCACCACTCACTACCCCTGGTGAAAAGGCCACAACAGGCCAAAAAAACGAAAATCACAGAAAAATCAGCACAATCCCAAGCCATCCAGCCCCTCCATGATGTTTGAATTCAAGACAACCCACAGAAAGACTATGCCCATGCACCACTCACTACCCCTGGGCATAATGGATGAAAGCTAGGCAAAATGGGTGCAGGCCTGAGAACACTGCCTGCATTCAAAATGGCCCCCTCCCTCCCAGCACATGGCCAGGGCCTGTAGCAGCACTCAAAATGGCCCCCACTCACATGGCCTGTCCCCATGAACACCCCAAAAAATCGAAAACCACAGAAAAATCAGCACAATCCCAAGCCATCCAGCCCCTCCATTATGTTTAAATTCAAGACAACCCACAGAAAGACTAGGCCCATGTACCACTCACTACCCCTGGTGAAAAGGCCACAACAGGCCAAAAAAACGAAAATCACAGAAAAATCAGCACAATCCCAAGCCATCCAGCCCCTCCATGATGTTTAAATTCAAGAAAACCCACAGAAAGACTAGGCTCATGCAACACTCACTACCCCTGGTGAAAAGGCCACAACAGGCCAAAAAAACGAAAATCACAGAAAAATCAGCTCAATCCCAAGCCATCCAGCCCCTCCATGATGTTTACATTAAAAAAAACCCACAGAAAGACTCAGTGCACCCACCACTGAGTACCCCTGGGCAAAAGGCCCCAAAACAGCCTAAAAATCGAAAATTCCAAAATTGTAGTTGCAGCAACTGTAATGCCCCAAACAAACTTACTTGTGAAATTTCTAATCCAAAAGTGATCCAAAGAAAGTCAAAAAGGCCTCAAATCCAAATATCCAGCAGCATCCACAAAAAGTAATCCTTCCAGCTCCAGATCCAAATGAAAAGTGACCAGGAGATGGACAAAGCACTGGGAGGAGCCTGCTGGACAGGAACAGGAAGTTGAAGACTGTGGGGCACTTCCTTCCTCCCACCCCCCCCCCTCCCCAAAATGGACTCCTCGCAAAAAAAGTGCTGGCAAATGTCAACCTGAGGAGTTATTCAGATAAAAATCATCATTTCCAGAAGGTTTATGCTGCTTGCTGGTGGATTTCTTGTGCAGAATTGCAAATTTTGTATTTTCGCGAGTGCGAGATTGTTGCTGCTCGCCGCATCTACAAGCTCGCAATTGCGAAGTCCCGCGATACGTGATCACGGCGTACTCGCGTTGACAAACTCTCGCTGTGCAAGTTGGCAAGCCGCGATGACGTAATTGCGCTCGCCAAATTCCCGCGGGATCCCGCAGCAAGATCCACAATGGCGCAGCACTCGCAAAATATCGAGAAAAACAACTCGGCAAACGCTGAATGACGGTAAGTAAACACCGTGCGCCGCAAACTTGTATCACCAAGAAAAATAAATCCGCTGCGTGCCAACTTGCGGATTTTCGGTAAATTCGCGAGCATTCGCGGATTGCGAATTTACCGAAAATCCGCAAAATCCGCAAGCGTAACGGATTTTCCACCCATGCTTACATCTTGGCTCCTTTGTGAGTTAAATCCCACAGAAAGGGAAGGGAGTGTGGAAGTGGGATGTGGAGGCTGTTGCTTATCTCTAAGTATGGGCCGAAATTTTTTTCCGCTCGCGGAATGTGTGGATTTTCCAATATTTCGAGATCCGCGAATCTCACGAGATTTCAGAAAAATCTGTGAATCCGCGAGCTGGACACATTTTTTTCCAGGAAGCAATTACAGGGTTACAGCAGGTGCCCAAGTTGAAGCTAATTTCTTTGTAACTATTTACAAAATGGTTACAAAGAAATTGACTTCAACTTGGGCACATGCTGTAACCCTGTAATTGCTTCCTGAGCGGCGCCTCCTTTCCTACTTGCAACTATTCTCTGACCCTCCTCTGACCCTCGAAGCAGGGTCAAAGAATAGTTACAAGTATAGCACGAGGCTCCTGTCCCAAAAATTAAACCTCAACAGGAAGCACTCACAGATAAGTAACAGGTGCCCAAGTTGAAGCTGAAATTCAGTAGCGTTTTAATCAGCCAAAACATTAGTGAGCATGTAGAGGGTGGGCAGGTGTGCTTTAACCCCATCCCTGCCATCAGAAATTAGCTGTAATACTCAAGGGAGGTCTTTGCACCCATGAGTTTTTCGAGCGCGATCCCCTTGTAGTTCCTTTGGCCAGGAGGCTGCTTTCTCCTCACCTGCTGCCCTGCTTGCTCTCTGACCCTTTACACAAGAGGCATGTGCATCTATGATGGACAGCTCACTCAAGGGACCTCAGCGCTATTTGGCACGGTGGCAAAGTTACAGGCACACATGGTCAGTGGAGACAAATCTTCTTGCCCTTTACGCAGCTGCAGTGTAAGAAAAGCACTATACATTTACACAACGAGGTAGCACTTACTGATCAGAGAGTACTCCACTTGAGTAGAGGTATTGTACAAAACGGTGGCATCTTCGTGGATAACTATGCAGGGCAGGATTCGTTCTGGCACGAGGCTCCTGTCACAAAAATGAAACCTCAACGGGAAGCACTAACAGATAAAGCTGTTGCCCGAGTTGAAGTTCAAATTCAGTAACGTTTTTAATCAGCCCAAAACATTAGTGAGCACGGTCGAGGCTGGGCAAGTGTGCTTTAACCCCATATCTGCCGTCGAAAATTAGCTGTAATACTCAAGGGAGTTCTTTGCATTCATGAGTTTCTCGAGCGGGATTACCTTGTAGATCCTGTGGGTAAAATACCGTCACTCCGCATTTTTTACTCCGCATACTTTCACTCCTCATACCATTATAACGCAGGTACCTTTACTCCGCATTTTTTTATAACGCATGCCTTTATATATTATATGCTTTTATCTCGCATGCTTTTACGACGAAAATCATTGTAAAAGCATGATTGGTAAAAGTATATGTTTTAAGGTAAGTTGTAAGGTAAGTATATGTTTTTTTTGGGTTCAGGGGTATTTTAAGGGTGGGTTTGGGTTATGGGATGCAGGGGTATTTAAGGGTTAAGGGGTACAGGGGTATTTTTAGGGTTCAGGGGTAGGTTTGCGTTTTGGGGTACAAGGGTATTTTTAGGGTTCAGGGGTTGTTTTGGGTTTTGGGGTACAGGGTTTTTTTTAGGGTTTAGGGCTGGGTTTGGGTTATGGGGTTCAGGGGTATTTTTAGTGTTCAAGGGTTGTTTTGGGTTTTGGGGTACAGGGGTATTTTTAGGGTTCAGGGGTTGTTTTGAGTTTTGGGGTACAGGGGTATTTTTAGGGTTCAGGGGTTGTTTTGGGTTTTGGGGTTCAGGGGTATTTTTAGGGTTCAGGGGTTGTTTTGGGTTTTGAGGTACATGGTTTTGGAGTACAGGGGTATTTTTAGGGTTCAGAGGTTGTTTTGGGTTTTGGGGTACAGGGGTATTTTTAGGGTTCAGGGGTTGTTTTGGGTTTTGGGGTACAGGGGTATTTTTAGGGTTCAGGGGTAGGTTTGGGTTTTGGGGTACAGGGGTATTTTTAGAGTTCAGGGGTTGTTTTGGGTTTTGGGGTACAGGGGTATTTTTAGGGTTCAGGGGTAGGTTTGGGTTTTGGGGTACAGGGGTATTTTTAGGGTTCAGGGGTTGTTTTGAGTTTTGGGGTACAGAGGTATTTTTGGGGTTCAGGGGTTGTTTTGGGTTTTGGGGTACAGGGGTATTTTTAGGGTTCAGGGGTATGTTTGGGTTTTGGGGTACAGGGGTATTTTTAGGGTTCAGGGGTTGTTTTGGGTTTTGGGGTACAGGGTTATTTTTAGGGTCAGGATGGGTTAGTGTTTTAAGGGTGCTGGGGTATTTAAAGGGACTAGGGTGGAATTAGTTTTTAGGGTGTTGATAAGTAGCTATATGAGTAACTATATGGGTTATTGATTGGTTGCCCAAGTATTTGTATGGGAGACTGAGTGTGTGTGTGGGTGGCTGGGAGGTGTATGACTCTGTGCATAGATGTGTGAGCAGTTGATTCACTAGATGTATGGTTTCAAAAGTGCATGTGGAAACAGCTGTATGGGCGGTTGACTGTGTGCATGAGTGTATTGGTGAGTGAATGGATATCTCAGTGCTACATGTCAAAGTAAGTACATATGTAAAACACAGCACATGTGAGAGTTGACATATATAAATAACTGTGCATAAGAGCCAGTGAATGTGTGAGTGGCTGTATGGATCATTGTGAACTTGTATCAGGGATTGTATAAGAGAGTTAATATGTGTTAGTATATGTTTGAATAAGTAAAGTTTGTATAACTGTATAGTTGAGGAAATGGAGGTGTGATTGATTCTTTGATTGACTGACTAGGTGTGTGAGTAACTCCATGGATGAGTGACAGTCTGTGAGTGTCTGTTTACACTGATTGTATCTAAGGTTATATTAGAGTCTGAAGAGGTTCATCGTATTATCACATGAATGATATCATCAGTGATGTGATCAGTAATGTCAAATGAGATGTCATCAGTGATGTCATTTGAGATGTCATCAGTGATGTCATTTGAGATGTCATCAGTGATGTCATCAGTGATGTCACTGACCATGTCATGAATGATGTAATATGTGACATCATCAGCAGTGGATTGCGGGTGCGCGATATATAGTTAGTGCAACTAACTATATATGGAATTTCAATGGTTTTGTGTGAGTAAAATAAGGTTTTGTAAATGCGAATTCCTAACTATATATGGTCTATAACCTATGGTTTTTTCAGTGAATTTTCAAGGTTTTGTAAATGCTAATTCCTAACTATATATGGTCTATAACCTATGGTTTTTTCAGTGAATATATATATATATGTGTGTGTATTATTAATATAGTTCTAAATATAATGTAATTTTAAAGAAATAATGCTTCATTTTATTTAAATATATATATATATGTGTATATATATATATATATATATATTTATATATAAATATTTATATATATACTTTTAAAAAGAAAGTACTTTTACAAAGTATATGACTTCACCACACATGCATTTGCGTTGTAATTGCATGCGGAGTGAAGTCATATGCGTTGTAAAAATTTGCGGAATTATGGCTTGAGGAGTAATGGTTTTTGCGGACTTAAAAATGCGGAGTGATGGTATGCGGGATTTTTTTTGCAGAATGGAAAGATATATTCATCCTGTGGCCAGGAGGCTGCTTTCTCCTCACCTGCTGCCCTGCTCGCTCTTTGACCCTTTACATAAGAGGCATGTGCACACACATAGAAGCCCCGCACCACACACTAGCAGTATCAAACGTTTTTCCCGCCCTTTCCCAACTATGATGGACAGCTCACTCAAGGGACCTCAGCGCCTTTTGGTGCGGTGGCAAAGATACAGGCACACATGGTCATTGGAGACAAATCTTCTGGCCCTTTACGCAGCTGCAGTGTAGGAAAAGCACTATACATTTACACAACGAGGTAGCACTTACTGATTAGCCAGTACTCCAGTTGAGTAGAGGTATTGCACAAAACGGTGGCATCTTCGTGGATAACTATGCAGGGCAGGATTCATTCTGGCACGAGGCTCCTGTCACAAAAATGTAACCTCAACAGGAAGCACTTACAGATATAGCTGGTGCCCGAGTTGACGTTCAAATTCAGTAACGTTTTTAATCAGCCCAAAACATTAGTGAGCACGGTCGAGGTTGGGCAAGTGTGCTTTAACCCCATATCTACAGTCGAAAATTAGCTGTAATACTCAAGGGAGGTCTTTGCATCCATGAGTTTCATGAGTGCGATCCCCTTGTAGTTCCTGTGGCCAGGAGGCTGCTTTCTCCTCACCTGCTGCCCTGTTCGCTCTCTGACCCTTTACACAAGAGGCATTGCACATGCACAGAAGCCCCGCACCACACACTAGCAGTATCAAACGCTTTTCCTGCCCTTTCCCAACTATGATGTACAGCTAACTCAAGGGACCCCGGCGCCTTTTGGCACGGTGGCAAAGTTACAGGCACATATGGTCACTGGGGAGAAATCATCTGGCCCTTTACGCAGCTGCAGAGTAAGAAAAGCACTATACATTTACCCAACGAGGTAGCACTTACTGATTAGCCAGTAGAAGTACTCTAGTTAAGTATGGTGCAAATCTCAAAAACGTCTGCGATTTCGCAGGAAAATCCGTGAATTCGTGGATTTTTTTGCGAATTCGCAGAGCGCAGATCCGCATAATTCACCCATACTTACTTTTCTCCCCTGTGCCTTGAAAGGGTATGAGTTGGGGAACAGGCTGTAGTATACTGAAGATTATTTCTCAGACACTTTTACTGCTGAGATTTTTGCTCCTGTGAAATTTGATCTGCAGTGGCTGAAGGGGGCTGACCTAAAGCCACTCTCTTTGTTTTTGGTGAGATGCATTGAGCCCTGGCAAACAGCTAAAGCTGCCTGTAGCCAGACCAACAAAAAAAGACTTTGAAAAGAAATGTACTTTGTCCAAAGTAAAGCTACCACTTATTCTGAATTGCTTTTTACACGTGAAAAGGCAAAGTGACAGAAATGTCTGATAATACTTTACCTAAAAACGAAATTTTGGGTTGCTTTCTGTTCATAATTGGTGGCCTGAAAGGGCTAAAAAAAAACAGTGCTCGTATTGTCCTTGTACTTACTGGTGATCTTCATTACTCCTTGGCCTGTGGTGCTCATGGAGATCTACCATACCCTTGAAAGAAAAAGCAACAGAAGGAATGCTGGGTTCCCCTACCCCACCCCCTCCCACTGGGAGTACATAAACCATACTTACCAAGAATTCGTTCCGATCTACAAAGCCCTCCAAGGAAGGCTAGCCATTCGGGAGGAAGGGAGAGGCGTAATGAATGGGACGAAGAACACAGGACCAGGAGTAATGATGATTACCGGTAAGTAACAGGACATTACCCCGAGGTAACTAGGTCCTCGTCCCATTTATAACTCATGGAGAATACCCCAGAAAAGCACCCAGGGCACCACACTCAATCCAGCACCCAAGGGAATGTATTCAAAAAAGGTATAGAAAAGAAAAACAGTTAGGAGCACACAGCCTGCCTAACACCTAACCCAAACTTCACTTCCTCCCCCAACATATTCTGAAGACGATAATGGCGAACCAAAGTATTAGAGGAGGCCCATGTAGCCACCTAACACACCTGAGCAATGGACTCTCGATGCCATTCAGCCCATGAGGCCAACACACCTCATGTGGCATGTCCCTGCACCCCAGCTGGTGGAGTAGCACCCGCCGGGGAATAATACCGCTCAATCACCTGCTTCAGCCACTGGCTAATGGACATGGAGGAGGCCCTCTCCCCCTTTGCCACGAGCCAAAAATAAACAAAAAATGCCTCAGAATTCCAAAAAGCCTTTGTGCAATCCAGATACACCAGGAGAGCTCGTTTCATGTCCAACAGTGACCAGTCAAAATCCCCGGAATAACCAAGAACCTCCACCAGAGCCTGTAGAACCAGCTCCTGAAACCTATGAAATTGAGACACCACCTTAGGCACAAACGATGCATCCAAACTTAAAACCACACCATCCCCTCAAAAAGACAAGTATGGCTCCCTGGCCATCAGATCCCCAGTTCCACAATACGCTGAGTCGAAGTGATCGCCACCAAACAAATCACCTTGAAGGTGACGAACATAATTTAAACTAATTCCACAGGCTAGAAGGGAGCTGACACCAGAGACTTAACCACCAAAGGCAAATCCCATAAGGGAAAAAGCGACTTCACTACATGGCGGGCCATAGAGAAGCTGTGAAGCAATCTGACCACCAGTTCATGCACATCATCCAGATTACCCCATTATGCCCAAAAAGCCTTAATGGCATCCCACTGGGCCCTCAAGGTAGAGACTGTCAGCTGCTTCTCAAAGCCCTCCCAAAAAAAACTGCAACACATCCATGAGGGATCACACCAGCGGAGACAGATAAAGGGAACCACACCAATGGCCAAAATTCCCTAAATGCGTCTCATAGGACTTTAAATTGGAAGGATGAGGGGACTGCTAAATAGTTGGCGCTAGGTGCTGAGGCAGCCTCCATCGCTGCAACCTATGCCTCTCGACTTCCAGACTGAGAGACGGAGCCGAGGAATCGCCAGAGATGGAACAGCCCGCAGATGAGCAGGGAAGTACAGCACCATCATGGACCCTGAACAACTATCTTCCTGAGACAGAGGAACCATGACCAACGGGGCCAAAAGGGCACTACCACAATCATCAACCTGGACTTGCCTTGGACATATGCCGGAAACTTGGGAACAAGAACAATCAGCGGGAAGGCCTACAAAAGGCGGTCAGGCCAAGTGACTGCCAGGCCATCCACCCCCCTGGCCCTACCTGAGGGGCCCGACAAAAAAACTGATGAACTTGCGCATTTTCCTAGGTTACAAACAGATCAAGAAAAGGTACACCAAACCTCCTGCACACCTGCTGAAAAACCTCTCTTGGCAGACACAGCCCGTGAGAGGAAGGGAAGATCTGGCTGAAGACATCTGCTACTCCACTGTCCATGCCCGCACATACACCGCTCGCAGGCACAGAATGTGTTGCTCCACCCAGAGGAACAAATGCATTGAGGGACTGGGACCGGATCCCCCCCCCTGGTTATTCAAATATGCCACCATGACTTGGTTGTCTGAACGCACCACCAGGTGGCACCCCTCCAGCAGGGCTTGAAATCCCCCAACAGCCTGGGAAACAGCAATCAGCTCCATCCAATTGGATGACCACTGCCCCTCCCTCAGAGACCAGCAGATCTGCAAGGACCTGTCCCCCAGAGTCACACCCCACCCAAACGGGCTGGCATCCTTTGTCAACACCAACTGAGGGTCGGGCTGCAACAGCACACCCTGTTCCAGATTTACGACCAGAGTCCACCCCTCCAGCTGCTGACAAACTGCCTGGGGCAAAGGAATCACCAGATCAAAGTTGCCAAAGCGAAGCTCCCGCACAGATAGTAGATACAGTCACAGAGGGCAGAGGTGGAACCGAGCCCAAAGCACCAGAAACGCAGATGCTGATGTGTACCCCAACATCGGCACCCACAGGTGAACAGACAGACATGACTTGCCCATCATCTCCAGGACCAAGGATCGTAGAACTCGGATCCGAGCAACCGGCAGGAACTCCCAGCTCAGGTTGGTGTGGAACGGGTCCCCAGTGAATGTCATGTCCTGAGGGGGCACAATTGCCACTTCTCCCAGTTCAGCAGAAACCCATGTGCCCTGAGCAAGACACACAAAATCTCCAGATGACCCAGGCATCTGAAGTAGACTACTCCCATGTCTGGAGGAAGTGCCGTAGGAGACCGCCTCATCATATAGTCAGTAACGAGGCTTAGGCGGGTAGGATTTAGCTTTCAGATCCCAACCATGACCAGCAGTGAATCGACCCTGAGACCTGGGGAACTGTTTCCTGGAGGAGGAGCAAAATGGCGATTTAGGCTTAAAGGGTAGATACTCTACAGCCATGCTCTTAAGGGAGGAGCTTATGCAGCATGTCCTCCAACTCTGCCCAAACAACAATGAACTCTGAAAAGGCAACTTCAGCGAGGACACATTCTGGGCAGAATTAGTCCACCAGTCCTTAAGAAAAATATTCCTATGACCAGCCACACAAGCCTCTCCAGAAAGGGAAGAAGTCCTGAACACATTGAAAGAAATTTCAAAAAAATATTCAGCTTGGCACTCAATCTGATCCAAGAGCCCAGCACAGTCAGAGGCATCGTCCAAGGATCTGAGCAACGCCTTGAGATCGGTCAGTAAAAACTTCTCCACAATTTGGCCTTAAACCACCCCGAGAAGTCACCAAGCAACCTAGGAAGTTGCCTAGAGGAGGTAGCCAAATGGATGGAACTCTCTTGCCTAAAGCTCAATGGGGACAAAACCGAGCTCATGCTTCTTGGGAACTCCCCCTCTTTTAACTGGGAGCTACTTTGGCCGAAATACCTTGGCCCTGCCCCAGTCCCCAAAGACCAGATCAAAAGCCTTGGCTTCTGTCTGGACCACTCCCTTAGTTTTAACTACCAAGCGGCAACACTTCCGGCCACCTGCTATGGCCTGCTGAGGATGCTACTTAAAATACTTCCCTTTCTCCCATTTCCAGCAAGAAAAATCATGGCCCAAGGTCTTATCCTATCTCACATGGATTATGGGAGTGCCCTATATCTAGGGGCCCCTCAATCTACCACTTGCAAGCTCCAGAAAATTCAAAACTGTGCAGCCTGCACGCTCCTCCAGACCCCTCATCGACAATCAGCAATCCCTGCACTGAGGAGCCTTCACTGGCTGCCGGTTAGGGAGAGAATCCAATTCAAAGCCATGTGCATTGCCCACAACAAGGCCTTCTGGAGGAATGGCCCTGCAGTCAGCCGATCCATTATAACTCCCTACCAACCTAATAGAAACCTCCGATCAGCATCCTACTCCCTCTCCTTACTCCCGAGAATGAAGAGAACAAGATGTGACAGACGCTCCTTCTCCTATAACTCCGCTGAGCTATGGAATCCCCTTCACCCACACATGTGGATGGCACCCAATCTCCTACCCATCCACAAACTCTTAAAAACTCTGCTTTTTAACAACTGCTTCTAAACCACTGAGCTCTTCTCTTCTGTCTGCATTTGTGTGCAGCAATGGGATGCCTCAGGGTAGCTATCGCGTTATATTAATGTTTTTTTCATTTCATTTCAGGTCCCATAGATCCTAGCCTGAAGAGCGAGATGGGACCTGAATAGACCCTATGAAGGGAGGCATCCATCTTCTTATCCACCATATTTCTGATGACTGCATTCTCCACCAAGGAGGTCAGCCCCACCAGATTAGCCATAAAGGAATCAATGGGATTGGCTTAGGCAGGTTTTCAGTATATCCTGCAAGGGGTACAATTTAGCCGTCAAGCAGAACAACATGATCTTATCAGGGTCCCTTCATTCCCTTTAAGGACCTCAGAAATATACTGATGCACCAGCACATCCAGGGGCGCTGAACTTTGGAACATCTGCTACAAACCATCAGAAGAAGTGGAAGGCATTTCCTCATCAGGGAATCCCATATTTGATTTTACATGCCTAATCAAGTCCGGCAGCATGCACTTGGAAACATACTTTCCCTTCAGATCCTCAGGTCCTTGACCCTTCTCCTCAGACCCTGAAGAAGGAGATGGAGCATACCTCATCCCCTTTGGTTTAGGGGAGTCCCTCATCTCCAACAATGTCTCCGGAATCAACCTCTTCAATTTAGCACTGAAGGACTGGGTTCTTTAAGACCCAGCGGTGCCAGGGCACAACACCTGAAACCTTCGTGGGTAACCTGCTCCGGCGTACGAATCACAGAGACACGGGACACTTCCTTCGACGTCAAAGATTCAAGGTTTATTTGCTGCAGGGAACACAGATATCACGACAAGTACGGCTAGTGCAACTTGGGGAGACTGCTTCAAATTGGTTCTGTTGATCGCTCCTTTTATACAGTTTTTACCCATAAGACAACATGATACACAAAGGTTTACAACCCGGTTCCCACCATTATCCCCCAGAGGGGTCGCTTTGGTCACTTTGGAACACATGAGGTCCGGAACATAAGTGCGGGAACATTTGGCGGTTCCCAACTGTAAAAACCCATCTTCCCAACATTAGCGAATTCCAATCGGCAGTAAAACAGATCGAAATAGGAACAAGGACAGGTGCAAAGGAAGACGGAGACAGTGGGGAGATCGGAAAGGGTGTAAAAGGGGAGGTATCGAGAAACACGAGATACAGGCATCAAAGGGACGTGCCTAATGAGATGCACGGCTGGGACAATAAACCAGCACGGCGAGATGAGCCTCGAGCGGGGCCATCTGCCTTACAGTATCATCCCCCTCGTCATAAAGACACTTACAAAGAACATGTGTCTTCCGCAAATATCTTGGGAGTCCCCGGGTCGCGAAGCGGACAACGTCCGTTCGCTGGCTACTTGAGGGCAAGAGACAACATGGATGGCGTATCTAAGATGGAACCCGTGGGTACAGATGAAAAACCCACATAACAAACTAACGGTTTAAGTTAGCACAGCGAAACTGCGCACACTTACTAAACTCGTCATTTGCGGTTCATAGATACCAGACTCGACCATATTCGTACGAGTCGAAAACACCACTTACAATTGTCACGGAACCTCAGACGCTCCTTTTGCCCTCATGTAGGCAAGCACTAGTCGGAATCATATTCGATATTCATCAGACCATCGAGATGTTGCTGTAGCATAGCTCTGTCCAACCGAGTCCCCTTGGTAACAGGTGGCTGTCTCATACACGTTGTAGCACAGAGGCCACATAAGGCAGGACCGCACTGCACACAAAGGCAACACGTGAACAGGAACACCACAACAACTCCGATGATCATCAGAATCTTCCAACCCCAAGTCGACATCAGACCCCAAAACCATCCAAGTAGCGTCCAATCCCCTACATCCACGTGTATGGATTCGGAGATCTTATGCAACCTCGAGATGGCTTGATAGACAGTTGGAGCGTTATCTGGAATGAAAATGCAGCAGCTCGAATGGATCACCTTACATACCCCACCTCGATCTGCTAAGATGACATCTAAAACCATACGGTTTTGTAACATCATAAGTCTATCCGCCTGAAGTTCAGTGGTGATATTACCAAGGGCACTGGCAGTAATATTAGCTGTCGATTCTACCACTCGAGTCAACTGTCTCAGGTTCCTACTATTAACCATAGGTCCCCAAAACGGGAGGAAACCCTTGAAAAAGTCTCCTGCCTCTTGACCGGCAGTATCCTCTTCGCTAATTACGCCTCTCACAACTCTAGTCTTATGATAATCGGCATCTACAGTGAACGTCGGAGGCAACAGATTTGCAATGAAGCATGAGCCCATGAAGTCAGCGGGCAACCATGCGTATGCACGATCATGGCAGATAAAGTATGTACCCTTGGCAGCCAGAAACACAGGGGACGAGAACATCGGCAGAATGTAATTTTCAGTGCAGGCACTTGCTCCAAGTCGGGCTTGCGATCTTCGGCCACGACCCATGAGACAAAAATTACCAGTGTGGGGTACGACCCATATTGGAGGCGAGCTTTTAAGCTGCTTTTCGCTGGTGAACGCACTATATTCACCTCTACTTAGGACTCTATAGGCTTGTACCTCTTCTTCGGGAATAAGCGAGGGGTCATAGATATCGCTATCTAAATCCTCTATTGCTATCGACAAAGGTTTTTGATACGAGGTAGGACCAGAGTAGGGGGAACGTGGTTCTCGAATGGGGTGGAAACCCAGTGCGCTTCGAAACATTGTCTGAAATGCTCGAGCAGACCCTTGGGAGCTATACGGTAACACCAGATATGGAATTCCCTTATCCGTAGTATGTGGCATCAACCCACACACCCAACAATTAGTAGTGTTAACCACTAACTGATGCTGATGAAGGAGCTGAATAAAGGAATTGTTGCGGAATTCTACACGTCTAGCCTGTTCGTGTTCGGGTAGCATATGAAAGGAATGAGGAGAAACAGTGGAGGTAGGTTTAGGATCAGAAGTAGGAGTAGGTGTAGTAGAAGGTAAGAAGTAGGACATCGTGTAATACACCCCACCCGCCAATAATGCAGAAGCAGTCAAAAACAATACGAACAGTTGGAATATAAAACATTTGGTACGACTGAGTTGCTGCAGCCTGAATCTGTGAGCTTGAGCTCCTTCCAAATCATTCAGCTTTGAGAATGCCATTCCCTACGACCGTCCGCAACGTTTCTTGACGCACTTCGTTCTGTGTAGCAATAGTCAGTCCCTAGGGGTTCCCAGGAACCGACGGCCTTTAACCTAGCGTCAAGACCTACTATCCAGAAGGAAGTACGCGCGCGGCCCTACGGCCTTTAATGCACAATATATATGTATGCAAAACAATAGTCTCTCAGCTGTGGAAGCAAAAAGTGTAAGAAATAAAGCTCAATGAATATATACAAAACAATTACAATAGTACGAATATTCAAAGCTGATCACGGAAAACGGGATAATGCAGTTGTCAATACAGCAAAGCAGGATCTTTTATTAGTCTTTAGTGCTAGATCGCAAAAAGTATCGAGTTTTCCCAGGACGTGTCTGTTCGTCAAACAAAGGATCCGTTGAAGGGACAGCGTCCTGTTGATCAGCTGAATGTTTTGGTCTTGAGTTTTTTGCTGACAATTGTTCAACAGTGTCTCTCTGCTGCACTGAGGATTCTCCGACAGGTTGTGCGTCGCTAAAAGGTACAAACGCCGGCAATGTTTCTGTTTCAGATGACGCAATGCCTCTCCTTACCCACGGGTCTGCCGGCAACAGAATAGGGACTTTCTTGGTGTGCGTGGCATGCACCCAATTCTTACGTCCCTCGAGACGAACGGCAGTCCTCGTGGCCAGGAGCACTTGATAGGGTCCGGTAAACCTCGGGTCCAGGTTATTCTTGCGTGAAAAATTTCTCGTCACCACCCAGTCTCCAGGCTGGAGCTGGTGGCCTGGACCCTCCGTCTGCGTCGGCAATGCGTCGTAAACCTGTTGGTGAATTAACCTCAGTTTAGCAGTCAAGTCATGTAGATAATCGATCAACATTGGGTTCTCAAGATCACGAAAAATACCTGGCCTAGGAACCCCCCACACATTCGCAGGACGACCGAACACTATTTCATAGGGACTAAGCCCTACTCGGGAGTGTACCGTCGCCCTAGTTGACAGTAATGCTAAAGGTAAAGCGTCAGGCCACGAAAGACCAGTCGTAGCCTGAATCTTCGCTAACTTTAGTTTAAGGGTGCCGTTATACCCTTCAACCAAACCAGCTGACTGGGGATGATTGGCGCTGTGGAATTTCTGATTAATTCCAAGGCCCTTACACACACTCTTCATCACACTACCCACAAACTCACTTCCGTTATCTGACCACACAACTCTAGGCATTCCGTACCGAGGAAAATATTCCTTCAGCAGAATTTTCGCAGTAGACAAAGCAGTATTGTCTTTGAGAGGATAAGCCTCGATCCATCGGGAGAATGCGCAAACCACAACTAAAATGTATTTCAGGTTATTGCATCGCTCCATATGGATGAAGTCCAATTGGATCACTTCAAAGGGACATGAAGGGGGAGCAAAACTGCCAGGAGGAGTTGGGGTTCCTTTGCCAGGATTGTACATCATGCACACCATACAATTCTTCACCAGACGTTCAGCACATTTCGTAATACCATCATTCTTCCATACAGGAGATAACAACTTGCAAATACCTTTCGCGCTAATATGTGCTAACCCATGTGCCATTGTCACAACGGCCAGCACATACGCATCCGGTAACATCCATCTTTTCTGATCAGACAAATCAATCCAACAACCATTCGCATCCAACTTTCCCGTACTTTCTTTCCACTTCGTTTTTTCAGTGTCGGTGGCTTCATTCTGAATTGCTTTCACACTCTCGATAGTGTCCTCACACATACTCGATTCTGTAGGCCACCTAACCGAACTTGTCACATACATTCGCGTGCTAAGGTTCCGGGCAGTCTCCTTAGCAATCTCATCCGCAAACGCATTACCACGACCAACATCATCCGTCACCTTACGATGCGCACTACATTTAACAATCGCAACTTGCTTAGGCAACGTCAGTGCATCCAAGAGATCATTCACAAGTTGTCCATGCTGAATCTTCGTGCCATGCGACGTCAAGAAACCTCTCTCTCTCCACAATCGTCCAAAACTATGTGCAACACCAAACGCATATTGGCTATCGGTAAACACATTCACACGTTTCCCTTTAGCTAACACACACGCTCTAGTAAGAGCAATCAGCTCTGCAGCTTGGGCAGAATTCAGGTTTAATCTTGCAGTCTCAACAACCGTATTCAACGTTACAACAGCATAAGCAGTAGTCACATCGCCATTCGGCAACTTAAAACATGACCCATCCACATACAGTGTACCGTCCGGATCTTCCAATGGGGTGTTTTTAAGGTCCACTCGACCTTTTGTTTCTTCCTCTGTCCTCAAGTAGCAATCATGTTCTGCTACTTCATCTGACTCTGCGCTAATTGGTAACAAAGTTGCCGGGTTCAGAACATTACAACGTTTTATTTGAATGTGGCTTGCCAACAGCGTCAGCTCGTACCCAGACAACCTTGCACTCGTCAAGTGCTGAGTTTTCGTTCGATTCAAAAGAGTATCGACTGCATGCGGAACCATCACCGTGAGCATATTATCCATGACCAATCCTGCTGATTGTCGGATGGAGACCGCAGCTGCCGCAGTTGCTCTCAAACAACTCGGCAATGCTCTAGCTACTGGGTCCAAGGTCGAGGAAAAATATGCACATGGACGTTGCTTACCACCAAAAGGTTGCGTTAAGACACTCAAAGCACAACCTTCTCTCTCGTGAACATATAATGTAAACGGCTTACTGTAGTCAGGAGTACCCAACACAGGAGCCGAACACAATGAATCACGCAATTCAGAAAAACTTTTCTGACATTCTTCCGTCCATGGTAAAGGAGTTGAAACATCCTTGCACGTAAGAGCCACTAATGGTTTCGCTAGCAATGAAAAATTAGGAATCCATTGCCTGCAGTACGACGTGATACCTAGAAAGGCACGCACATCTCTTTGGGTTGTTGGCACAGCCATTCGCGCAATCGCTGCAATTCTCTCTGGGGTCAATCTCCTTCCCTCCTTTGACAATAAGTGACCTAGATAGGTTACTTCTTGACAACAATATTGGAGTTTAGAAGGGGACACCTTATGATTCAACTCACAGAGATGTTGCAGCAACGACACCGTAGCAGTTTTGCAAATGTCCTGGGTATCAGCAGCCACCAATAAGTCGTCGACGTATTGGATTAAGGCCGCACCAGCCGGCAACCTAAACGCATCCAGTTGACCCTTCAAGGCTTGACTGTAAATCGATGGACTTTCACAGTAGCCCTGAGGAGCGCGTTTGAACCGGAAGCTGCGTCCACCAAGAGAGAAACCGAAAAGGTCTCTACTCTCCTTTGCAATCGGGATGCTGAAAAACGCATTTTTCAAGTCAATCACCGAAAACCATGATGCAGAAGCTGGAATCAGAGTCAGTAATGCCGTGATGTCAGGCACAACAGGAAATTGAGGAACCACAATTTTATTCACCTCCCGTAAATCGATAACAAAGCGATAAACAGGCGGTTTTGAAGGATCCGTACGTTTAAGAATGGGCAGTACAGGACTGTTGCACACGTTTCCCCTAGTCTCTTCAATGACATCTTTCTCGATCAAATCATAAATGATCGCTAACAGTGCTCGTTCACCATCAAGGGAGATACGATATTGGGGAATACGTGGCAATCGCACATTAGATTTCAACTGAACAACATATGGTGAGATATCAAGTAGGCCCACATCATTTGGACCCGTTGCCCACAAAGACGCAGGAAGAGAACTCAATTCCGGTGGGAGCTTATCGAGGGACAAGTACATGGGAGAGACAACCCTCTCTCCTAACGTAAGCTTTACACCCGCAGGAGAACAATACAAAGTTGCATACAACCGTTTAAGCAAATCCAGGCCCAAAAGATTTTCACCACAACCAGTAGTTAGAATCAACGGAGCTTCTAGCTCACGTGGCCCAATTTTAAGGGGCAAAGGGCGTGAAACTGGATTGCTAACGGGGGCGCCAGAGAATCCAATGGAAACATTTGTTAAGCCAGACAAAGGTGCGCCAGGGAGTTTCGAATGCATGATAGAACTTTTCGCTGCACCAGTGTCCAACAGAAAAGGCTCAACGACGCCCGATGTGGCAACTGCGACGTAAGGCCCTCTCTGATCAACCGGAACTGATACCACTCCCTCTCCTTGTCTTCGGCTGTCCTAGTAATTACTGTCGTCAGTTCCCTGATCGACGTAATAATCGTCTACATTGTACTGCGCAGATCGTCCTTGCGACGATCCACGTTGATCGAAACAATTATTAGAATTCGATGAGTTATCTGAGCGATCGTTCTGAGCACCACGACCTCTACCACGCGATGCCTGCTGGGAACCACCACGACCTCCTCTAGATGAGTTACCATTATTACGTTCGGTCAAAACAGGGCAATTGAATTTAATGTGTCCCTCCTGTCTACAATAAGCACATTGATTGTACCCTAACGAAGATCTTTGGGAAGAGGAGTCATTACGATTTTGAGATCTATTCGATTGTGGCTGCGATCTATTCTGTAGCGAATTATTCTGATTCGAACGTGGGGGATACGCTTGCTGAAGCAACACTTTAGTTTTTAGCTCTCTCGTCTTTTTATCAGCGCGGTCATTCTCTTCTTTCTCTCTGTTCTCATAATATTGTGCTGTAGCCAATATCTGAGCTGAGGTGGAAACGGCCCATGCACTTTCCGAATTTCTCAATTTATTGCTCAAATCGGGCAGTAAGTTCGAAACAAATTTATCCACGAACAACCTTTGACCACCCTCAGTGCTCATATCCTGGCCACTATGGTCAATGAATGCCTCCTCGAACCTCGTAAAGAAGTCGGAAACACTCTCGTCCTTCTTTTGCTTACAAGCTGACAATTTGTCCCAATTTACCCTCATAGCTGGCATAAGAGTTTTCATTAATGTTATTATTCTTTGGGGAAGATCAGTAATCAGCTGGTCGGGCTTAGCACCACCAACTTGTCCGGCATCTGCCGCTACAATGGCAGCCCAAGCACCACCCAATTCATTCGGATGGTTTTCATGGCGAATCTTAGCCCATACCGGCTGCGGTACGACATTGCCAAACAACATGTCGATATCGGCAAGATTCATTATCGTAGCGTCTACGAGCTGCGATAATTCTTTGTAATACCCCGCTGGATTTTTGCGAGGGTCGGGCAAAGATTGCGTCACCTGTAACACCTCTGATCGCTTCCACGGGAGATGTATCCATACTCTCTGGAAGAATGGCAAGATCGGAGGAGCAGCTGCGGGGTTACCTGGCATCCAAACTGGCGGAACTTCCCGCATAGGATACTGACCAGACTCATCCGACTGTCTTTCGACATCTTCAACGAACAAGGCTTGAGGTATGGGCGTGGGACGAAAAGATAGCAATCGTTCAACAGCACGTCGAACATTAGTATCCACTATCAGTCCAGTCGAGAACTGAAGCTGTAAATCAGACAACGCGGTCAGCACCTCGTCAGGTGCGTCGGCCGATATCTGATCACGAAGGACCTTACACATTTCTTCGAACACAAATCTTTGGGTTGGTATATTGAACTGACAAAACGTGTCGAGCACAACACGTGGTGGATTTCTAAGGGGGTGCGTCATCCAACCCATCGCCATATTATATAGCGAAGCACGTTCCCTATTACCAGGAAGCTGACTACGTCTCTGAGGACCATCTGAACCAGCGGACCCAAGAACAGGTCCGAGCGAATGAAAGAAGCTAGCCGCAAGAGGAGAATTACGACTACGAGTAGAGGGAGAAGCATAGGACACAGTACTAACAAGTGAAGGAGTAGAAACAGAAACAACAGCAGGAGTTAATAAAGCAGGAGCAGTAGCGTGAGCAGGAGTATGTGGAAGCGGAGGAGCAGTAGGAATAGAAACAGACGAAGGAGCAGGAACAGTCGGAAGAACGGGTGCAGGTTGAGGAACAGGCAAAGGAAGAATAGGTGCAGGAACAGGTACAGGGGGAATCACAGGGGCTGTGGCACCCTGTACGTACGGAGGTGGCGATTTCATAAGATAGGACAGTAAAGGATCCTCAACTGGCTCTTCCTTCTTTTCCGGCTCCGTAGGCAAAGTAGGATAGCACTTATCTATAGTCATACGCTGTAATCTATCAAACACTTCCTTTTCCCTAACCTCCTTATCATGCTGGAACTGCTCTGCTTTCTTTACAATGGTACCAGCACTATCTCGCTGATTTCGTTTAGTCTGCCTGATTTCTTTCTGTCGGGCTTCTTTGCGCCACAACCGAAAGGCATCAAACATGGCCGGCCTTGACTTTTTCGCGAACAACTTAACCTCTAGATTATCTAAGATCGGGGCCTCGAAGCTACCATGAGGTGGCCAACGAAGGTCGCCGTCCTTCTTCGTGTATTTAATCCAATAATCATTAAAGGTAATTGGGCCTAGCCCATGTTTACTATAGAGCTCATAAGTGGGAGTTCCAACCGGAGGTATCGGACACGAGTCCTCCAGTCGGGAATCCGTACCACAAGGCCTGAAACAACTGAACAAAGTACTGCGACCAGGCATCTCGCACACTAGCCGAGTTTCACAAACTTCAAGGGTTACGGGATTTACCAAGTCCCAGCAAAGAACAAAACCCTCGGTTTTTGGCGGCTGCAGTCGTCAAATAACACAACAAAATACGCTAGCAAAGTGTCACCGACAAAAACACTCACACAGCGTTAACAACAAAAACACTCGCTAAAGTGTCAACAACCAAGAACTCTGGGAGCGACCCACAAATACTTAACTCAAAGATCGATGGCGTCTCCAGGAAGGCCCGTCAATCGTCTCGCTCTACCAAGGTCTACGCCAGGCGCCAAAACAGGTCTACAGTCAGGGCAGCAGTCCGTCGCAGCCGTCAGGAGGCGGGAATCTTCGCGGGAAAAGTCTTTGGGCCACTTGTTTCGACAACAGGATCGATGAAGCGGAGTGCACCTTCCCTCGGAGATTTCACACGAAGTTCCTCACGATCGTCGGGCTTGGACCGGTACCACTGATGCAGCCCTACGTTGGGCGCCAACTGAAGGACTGGGTTCTTTAAGACCCAGCGGTGCCAGGGCACAACACCTGAAACCTTCGTGGGTAACCTGCTCCGGCGTACGAATCACAGAGACACGGGACACTTCCTTCGACGTCAAAGATTCAAGGTTTATTTGCTGCAGGGAACACAGATATCACGACAAGTACGGCTAGTGCAACTTGGGGAGACTGCTTCAAATTGGTTCTGTGGATCGCTCCTTTTATACAGTTTTTACCCATAAGACAACATGATACACAAAGCTTTACAACCCGGTTCCCACCATTATCCCCCAGAGGGGTCGCTTTGGTCACTTTGGAACACATGAGGTCCGGAACATAAGTGCGGGAACATTTGGCGGTTCCCAACTGTAAAAACCCATCTTCCCAACATTAGCGAATTCCAATCGGCAGTAAAACAGATCGAAATAGGAACAAGGACAGGTGCAAAGGAAGACGGAGACAGTGGGGAGATCGGAAAGGGTGTAAAAGGGGAGGTATCGAGAAACACGAGATACAGGCATCAAAGGGACGTGCCTAATGAGATGCACGGCTGGGACAATAAACCAGCACGGCGAGATGAGCCTCGAGCGGGGCCATCTGCCTTACAGTATCA